>NC_064931.1:602864978-603231833 GCF_023897955.1 Schistocerca gregaria | reverse complement strand
GGAATACGGAAGTAGGAAAAGGGAGAGAAGGAAACTTAGTAGGTGAATATGGATTGGGGGTAAGAAATGAAAGAGGAAGCTGCCTGGTAGAATTTTGCACAGAGCACAACTTAATCATAGCTAACACTTGGTTCAAGAATCATAAAAGAAGGCTGTACACATGGAAGAAGCCTGGAGATACTAAAAGGTATCAAATAGATTATATAATGGTAAGACAGAGATTTAGGAACTAGGTTTTAAATTGTAAGACATTTCCAGGGGCAGATGTGGACTCTGACCACAATCTATTGGTTATGACCTGTAAATTAAAACTGAAGAAACTGCAAAAATGTGAGAAATTAAGGAGATGGGACCTGGATAAACTGAAAGAACCAGAGGTTGTACGGAGTTTCAGGGAGAGCATAAGGGAACAATTGACAGGAATGGGGGAAAGAAATACAGTAGAAGAAGAATGGGTAACTTTGAGGGATGAAGTAGTGAAGGCAGCAGAGGATTAAGTAGGTAAAAAGACGAGGGCTAGTAGAAATCCTTGGGTAACAGAAGAAATATTGAATATAACTGATGAAAGGAGAAAATATAAAAATGCAGTAAATGAAGCAGACAAAAAGGAACACAAACATCCCAAAAATGAGATCGACAGGAAGTGTAAAATGGCTAAGCAGGGATGGCTAGATGACAAATGTAAGATGTAGAGGCTTATCTCACTAGGGGTAAGATATATACTGCCTACAGGAAAATTAAAGAGACCTTTGGAGATAAGAGAACCACTTGTATGAACATCAAGAGCTCAGATGGAAACCCAGTTCTAAGCAAAGAAGGGAAAGCAGAAAGATGGAAGGAGTATATAGAGGGTCTATACAAGGGCGATGCACTTGAGGACAATATTATGGAAATGGAAGAGTATGTAGATGAAGATGAAATGGGAGATATGATATTGCGTGAAGAGTTTGACAGAGCACTGAAAGACCTGAGTCAAAACAAGGCCCCTGGAGTAGACAACATTCCATTGGAACTACTGACAGCCTTGGGAGAGCCATTCCTGACAAAACTCTACCATCTGGTGAGCAAGATGTATGAAACAAACGAAATACCCTCAGACTTCAAGAAGAATACAATAATTCCAATCCCAAAGAAAGCAGGTACTGACAGATGTGAAAATTACCTAACAATCAGTTTAATAAGCCACAGCTGCAAAATACTAACACAAATTCTTTACAGACAAATGGAAAAACTAGTAGAAACCGACCTCAGGGAAGATCAGTTTGGATTCCGTAGAAACACTGGAACACGTGAGGCAATACTGACCCTACGACTTATCTTAGAAGAAAGATTAAGGAAAGTCAAACCTACGTTTCTAGCATTTGTAGACTTAGGGAAAGCTTTTGACAATGTTGACTTGATTACTCTCTTTCAAATTCTAAAGGTGGTAGGGGTATAATATAGGGAGCGAAAGGCTATTTACAATTTGTACAGAACCAGATGGCAGTTATAAGAGTCGAGGGACATGAAAGGGAAGCAGTGGTTGGGAAGGGAGTAAGACAGGGTTGAAGCCTCTCCCTGATGTTATTCAATCTGTATATTGAGCAAGCAGTAAAGGAAACAAAAGAAAAATTCAGAGTAGGTATTAAAATCCACAGAGAAGAAATAAAAACTCTGAGGTTTGCCGATGACATTGTAATTCTGTCAGAGACAGCAAAGGACTTGGAAGAGCAGTTGAATGGAATGGACAGTGTCTTGAATGGAAGATATAAGATGAACATCAACAATAGCAAAACAAGGATAATGGAATGTAGTCGAATTAAGTCGGGTGATGCTGAGGGAATTAGATTAGGAAATGAGACACTTAAAGTAGTAAAGGAGTTTTGCTATTTGGGGAGCAAAATAACTGATGATGGTCAAAGTAGAGAGGATATAAAATGTAGACTGGCAATGGCAAGGAAAGTGTTTCTGAAGAAGAGAAATTTCGTAACATCGAGTATAGATTTAAGTGTCAGGAAGTCATTTCTGAAAGTATTTGTATGGAGTGTAGTCATGTATGGAAGTGAAACATGGACAATAAATAGTTTGGACAAGAAGAGAATAGAAGCTTTCGAAATGTGGTGCTACAGAAGAATGCTGAAGACTAGATGTGTAGATCACATAACTAATGAGGAAGTATTGAATAGGATTGGGGAGAAGAGAAGTTCGTGGCACAACTTGACCAGAAGAAGGGGTCGGTTGGTAGGACATGTTCTGAGGCATCAAGGGATCACCAATTTGGTATTGGAGGGCAGTGTGGAGGATAAAAATCGTAGAGGGAGACCAAGAGATGAATACACTAAGCAGATTCAGAAGGATGTAGGTTGCAGTAGGTACTGGGAGATGAAGAAGCTTGCACAGGATAGAGTAGCATGGAGAGCTGCATCAAACCAGTCTCAGGACTGAAGACCGTAACAACAACAACTGTGCCCCATTCTAAGTGCTGCACGTGTCTGCTAAAGTTTTCTAGATTTTCACTATTGATTAGTCTAAACAATCTAGTGATAAAACTATTCTGTTAACAGGGGTTACATCACACATTTTTAATAGCTGCCCATCATAGTCAGAAAGATCATTTAAGATTTGTGTTACACATATGTTATCAGTTCTGTTACTGCCTAAGAAGATATTGTCAATCAGACTTGTGCAGTCCTTCGTCACTCTCGTGGGAAAGTCAACATGTGTTCTTAGATTAAAAGAGCACATTACATTCTCAGAATCTGTTCTGTCATTATTACAAATAAGAAAATTTACACTAAAGTAACCAAGAGTGGTAATTTCTTTGGTTTTTGAAAACAACTGAGTTAATAGTGATTCTACCTGCTTGAGGAATATACTAACCTTTCATGAGAGAGTTCTGGAAACAGTAACCACATAAACAAGCAAAGTATTAACATGGGACTCACTGCAACAAGCCTCAAAATGTTGACTGATACACTAATTTCTTACATCTATGTGGCTGTACGCTATACTATTTTTAATATAGATTATTATTCCACATTTATCCATTCAGTTCCTAATTGAATAAGCTGCTCTGTCATTAATTCAAACAGTCAACTGGTCCAGTTTGTTGCTTATACTCATTATATCCTGGTGAAAATGAAGTTTGTGATTCCTAAACTCTTTGTTCTGCTGTCACTATTTTGTTCCAAATTGCAATTAGAGATTGTAGGAAGAGTTCCTGCAGGTTTCTGACTTAAGCTAGTCCTGGAATTGAGACCCAGTACCAAAAATCCTGTAGAGTTGTGCATTTCCTGATTCTTGTGCTTCTTCTGCTTGCCTCTGTTATTGCTGATGATGGTGGAGACTCATCAGGTGGTTAAGGGTCTTGCAATGCTAAAAATTGTGGGTTGACTTATACTGATGACAGTTCTTGAGCCACTGATGGGAGTTCAACAGCAGATGAAGTTTCTAATGCTGCTGATGATGAATGCAAGAGGCAGTAGTTGTAGGTTTGATGGCTATGTTTTGAAATTATATATATGATCACTGTTGCTGCACCTGAAGTTTGTGGTAGTGATCCTGTAGATTCTTCCATTGTTTGCACAGGTATGTTGGTTCTTCCAAACCTACACTGCTGGTAGGGGAATTGACAGTATTCAGGCTGTGACAAGACTCCAAATCTTTCCATAACCCTTCTTATTGTCAACAAAGAGGTGCAATTCCAAGTCTATATATGCACATGTTCTACCTTAGTAAACAAGAACACTTTTTTTTGCTTCAGGGAACCCTCTGTGGGTTTTATTTTCCAACTAAACTATTGACAAGTACTATTTAGTAAGCCCGCCCAGTTGGGCGTGTGGTCTAATACACTGATTTCTGGGCTGGGAAGCATGCTGCTGGTCCCCGGCACAAATCCTCCCGGTGGATTAGTGTTGAGGTCTGATGTGCCAGCCAGTCTGTGGATGGCTTTTTAAGGTGGTTTTCCATCTGCCTCAACGAATGTGGACTGGTTCCCCTTATTCCACCTCAGTTACATTATGTTGGCGATTGCTGCACAAACACTTTCTCCACATACGTGTACACTGTAATTACTCTAACACACAAACATTGAGGTTACATTCGTCTGGTGTGAGACATGTTCCCAGGGGAAGGGAGGGGGAGGGGGGGGGCGGCATTGGGGGCTGAACCGCACAATAACGCTTGGTTAGCTGTGGAGCGGAGGTGGGGTGAGTGGACTGCTGTAGCCTGTTGTGAGGTTGTGTACCACTGCCAGCTACGGCAGGGCCAAAGCCTCTCCATCGTTTCTAGGTCCCCAGTTCCATACAATGCAATACTGTTTAGTAACCAGAGAGCATATCAATCAATAAAAGATTCTCTGTGGAAGCTAAACACTACAAAGTTAAATGTTCTGAAGCATAGACACCATTAAATATATATTAAAATATATTTATCAGTAATGTATTTCAGAATTTAATTTATTTGTAAGCATTTAAAATAATTTCCACATCATTTTATGTAATAAAATGGATCCTGCACCTTACTGCACTCACTGGACAGTGTGTCTAAGGCATTCAGCCTGACCGGATTGCCTCCAAACACATCTCCGACAATTGTCCGGTTGCTATTCTATTCTATTCTAAGGCATATGCGACACTCATTGTTGAACAGACTGGTCCATTCGGCATGTTGTTGGGCCCATCTGTGCTGTGCTGCATGGTGTCGTGGTTGCAAAGATGGACCTCACCATGGACATCAAGAGTGAAGTTGTGCATCATGCAGCCTATTGTGCACAGTTTGAGTCGTAACACTACATCCTGTGGCTGCACAAAACACATTATTCACTATGGTGGCATTGCTGTCAGCATTCCTCCAAGCCATAATCTGTAGGCAGCGCTCATCCACTGCAGTAGTAGCCCTTTGGCAGCCTGAGCGAGGCATGTCATTGACAGTTCCTGTCTCTCTGTATCTCCTTCATGTCTGAACCACATCCCTTTGGTTCATTCCGAGATGCCCGGACACTTCCCTTGTTGAGAGCCCTTCCAGGCACAAAGTAACAATGTGGGCACAATCAAACTGCGGTATTGGCCATCTAGGCATAGTTGAACTACAGACAACACGAGCCATGTACCTCCGTCCTGGTGGAATGACTGGAACTGATTGGGTGTCGGACCTCTCCATCAAATAGGCACTGCTCATGCATGGTTGTTTAGATCTTTTGCAGGTTTAGTGACATCTACAAACAATTAAAAGGACTGTGTCTGTGATAGAATATCTGCAGTCAATGCCTGTCCTCAGGAGTTCTGGTAACCGGGGTGATGCAAAACTTTTTTTGATGTGGGTAATTATGGTACTGAATAATTAATTATTAATCAATTAATAATTTTTCTTAAAAAGTAACAAACTTTTAAAAATTAACAGTGCTAACTATTTTCTCTCACCTGTTCAAATTTTTGGGTTCTCATTTATGAATTCTTCTACTGAATACTAACATTTCTGCACTAGTTTCTCATATAAGGTTTTTTCAGTGTTTCTAAAGTAATGCTGAGCAATTCTCATCCTTTCACTTTGTTATAAATTTTCATACCCATAAAATGTGGAGTTTGAGCATAAAGTTTCGAAAAGTGCAGGCATAAAAGAAAAGGAGCGTGTGCAGGATGGGACAGGAGGCTTCAGAATGGAGATTTATGAACTTAAAGAGTGAAATTCACTGATTTGTAATATATTCTCAATATCAGGGTACAGATGGGCCAGCCCTGGGGAGGAAGTAGAGTTTGACTGGCAGTATAAGAGGTTTCAATAAAATTAAATGGAATAGCGAGAGAACACGGTTCAAGCTCATGTGGCTGGCAGCCAGTCACTGTGAACAAAGCTAGAAGCAGACAGCAGAACCTGTCAACTCTATTTGAAGCCTGAAGTCAAAGAGAGCATCTACACTGTACCTTGTCCTACCAAGATGCTCCAGTCAATACACACATGATTCGTTTCTCACTTTCCCTATTGACTAAATGTGGTAACATGGATATTCAGCAAACAAGAGGGAAAAGGGGCCGAATGCTGATCCTGTGATACCCAGGCCCCAAAGAAGCTCATCCTCGATGTGTGTCACAGATTCAATTGTGAAGCAAAATTTTCAGTTAATCATAAATGAATTAATCCTGGTTCTCTAGGCAGAACATGTGTTATTTTCAGTATACTCTTGCTCTCTTTGTGCAAATTATTTGTCCTTGAGGAAAAAATGAATGGGACCTTTTTTGTAGGAAGTTTAATGTAGTTTGATTCTGTATTTCAATGTGTTTTCACTAGAGACTGCAGTTCTAAAGATATTCAAGAGAAAGGTTCTAAAATGACATTAAATAAGTTCTACCTCAGAAATCATTCAGAATAGGACATATGTCCATATGAAGTTTATTGTTTCAAATGAACATTTCTGTCACATCCCCTAATATTGACCATGCCTCCTCTTAAATACTTGGTGTAATTGAATGAAAGTGTGGGACTGTTGCCGCAGCGACATTACATACCAAGAGGCAGAACTATAGTGCCAAATGGGGCTGGCTCCACAGCACAAGGCTGTTGAAGGAATGGGAGAAGACAGTATGTGTCAATCGGTGAGAAGTTATAGTGCACTGTGGTGGTGGTATCCATTACAACATGGTACATAGATGACATTTGGATGACTTCACATGGGGAAGAATCACTGCGAAACTGGAAGAAGGACCAAGTGTGATGAGTGTAGCCTAAGAGTTTGGTATTGCTCACAGCACTGTTTCATATACATGGGATCATTCCAAACCATGGGCACTACTACCCAAAGGGGAGGAGGTGGTTGACTACAGTCAACTACAGCAACTAATGACCACTACACTGTGAAATGGGCAAGAAGAGACTCATGTAAAAAAGTGGGTCAATTGCAACCACATTTAACAGGAGTGCTTTCACAGGGCTGCAAAGCACACAATCTCACACTTCACAGTGGCATGGAAACTGCATTGCAATTGTGCCAAGAGTGTACGGACTGGACCAACAAGGAGTGGGATCACATGCTCTTCTCAGATGGGAACAGATTCGATATGAAAAGTGATTCTGACTTTATCCTCATATGGTGAGAAATTGGAACAGGAAATGCACACAAGAACATTGTTGAACATGATCATTTTGGTGGTCCAGGTGTTAAGATGTGGGGTGGCATAATATTGCAGGGGATTACTGACTTCCAAATGTTTGAACACATTACACTTAGTGGCCAATGTTATTGTGACATTTCACGCCTTACCCATGCACATCTTTTCAGGGTTGCATTTGGCTCTGACTTCATTTTTGTGGATGACAATGTGTGACTGCATTGAACAGTGCAAGTGGAGCAGCTCTTGGAGTGAGAGGGTATTTGGTGAATGGACTAACCTGCCCATTCCAGTGGCTTAAATCCCATTGAGTATGTGTGGGATGCATTGGGGAGGCATACTGTAGCATGTCCACATACACCAACAACCATCCAGCAGCTGTCAACTGAGCTGGTGGAGAAATTGAATTTCTGACCACAAGAACTCCACACCAATTTTGTAGCCAGCATGAGAGCATGTTGCATAGCAATCATTGTGATTCACAGTGATCACACATCTTATTAAGAACAATTTACTGCCTTCTGTAATGTCCAGGGGACTGTCATAAATTGAGGCAACTTCAGTGTAATTGTTGTCTTTGAATATAAGAGTTATTTCTGTTCTTCTTATTATTTATGGCTTTCAGCTACCTTCTATAATATACTGTAGCAGTTCTTTCAACATATGGTCCACGTTTCACCAATCTATGTTACTTGAAAGTTACACATCTGTTGAAGTTACTTTCATCCTTAAGTTTTGCACACCTGTGTCTGTGTATATATAATTTACGAACATAGCTTCACTTGGAAGACATGCAAGCTGTCAGGGGTAGTGAAATGAATACCAAACACCTGCCACAATGGGATCATGGAAGGGCGGAGTGCTGCCTGCCTGCCCTAGCTCTCAGGGAAAGGTAAAAATACAGGGTAGTCAGGTGTTTTTCTTTCAAGAAAATGGTTTAAAAGTCAGTGTTGCATATGTTTACAATGGGCTCAGATCATATGGATGCCCTTGAGTCAAAAGTAATCACTACACACGTTAAGACATTTATCCCAGTATGGAACAAGATTGCTGTTAATCACTGATGGATCCACAACTGCACCCACCCTTGCACTCCCTTGTCCTACTGAAACCAATGTCCATGCATGTCTTCCTTCAGGTTGCCAAAGATAGGAAAACCACATGGTGAATGGTCTGTGCTGTATGGATGATGTTGCAGTGCTATTCAACCAATTCACTGAAGTGTAGCCTTCTTCCAACTGGCAGTGTTGTGGCAGGTGTTGTTGTGCAACAGGATGATTGAGTCGAACAGCATTCTGGGCATTTTTACTTTATGGTATGTCACAGTTTCTGCAAAGTGTTTTCACAGTGATGTGCATTCATTGTGATTTCTTGCTTCATGAACACAATGAACAGAGGACCCCTTCAGTCAAATAATAAAGTCATCATGACATTACTTGGTGCCACCATTTTGAGCCTGAAGGCAAATGGCAAAGCCAACAGCAGAATATCCTACATCTTCCCTGCCAGAAAAATCAAAAGCTGTTCAAGTTCTGGTAAGGTCATGATGACCTACTATTTATTTATGTTGTGTATTTATTTATCATGCAAGTATGTCAAATATGGTGTGGCTTAATGTGCCGAGTTAGTAAGCTACTGTACCACATTAAGTGGAGGTGTGTAACATTATGTGTTGTTCGGATAGCTAATCAGTTGTCTGGAACTGGTATGAGGTGAGACTGATCACTGGAAGATAGTCCCAGGACTGTCAAAGGGTTGTGGTGGTTCAGATGCAGTGACTGTTGAGCCCCAGTGAGAGTAGAAAGGCTTGGCTAGAAATGGGGAAAATCCCAGCAGAGGAAATCTGGATGATGCATCAAATGCTTAACAGGGCCGGCTATGCTCTAGCAATGGCAAAGCATCAGACAAGCTGAAGGATGGCTTCTTACAGTCCTTTGAGATCTGATAGGAAATCACAGTTGGACACTAAAACAAATCTGAATATATTTGCAATCTCGGATAAATGAGGCACAATGATATTTTCAATATCTTTAATAGTACAGAAGTTAATGTTGTACAGTGACTAAACATTTACACAGTGAACCTCTGAATAACAACTTTTAAATTATTCATGTGATTTTAACAAAAAAATTCTCAGAAGATAGCACTGCATTAAAGTCACTCATTTATAGCTATTTTATTTATTGACTTATGATGTCTTTTATACATTTTTACTATGCAAATGTGTTTTTCAGAACACTGTATGCTCCATGATAACTCAGAATATGAATGCAGCAAGAATCCCTGATATTTTGTCATATTTGTGTATCTATTTAATGAATATATTAGTATTTTTGCCAGATATTTATTTAACTACTGATTACAACTGCTAATACAAATACACGATAATTTAAGAAGTGGTCAATCACAATTTTAGCTGACACCACCATTAAAAAGGGTGCCAAAAGATATGAATTTTCTTGTGAGACTGAGCACTGGAAGACAGTCGCAGGACTGCCAAACTGCTGTGGTGGTCCAGCTGCAGGGACTGTTGTTCATGAGCCCAGGTAAGAGTACAAAGGGTTGGCCAGAAATGGGGAAAATCCCAGTACAGGAAATCTGGATGATGCATCAAATGCTTAACAGGGCATACATAATATTTTAAGAAATATATAGCAACAATATATTGTTGTTAAATGTGACTGCAATTGCACAAAACTGGTGTCTTATTTATTTATGAACAAACTTTTATTTATACTTAGTTTAAATGAGGTTTATGACATTTGTTTATTCAATATTGTTGCAATATACTAGTTTAGGGTGAGAAATGGTCATGTTGAGTCAAATCATGTCTGCAGAACTTAAGAATAGTGTATTTTTATAGGGATGGCCATCAAGCAGTGGAAAAGCAGACAGTAGTGAAACACAAATGGAGTCAATTATACAGACATTTTTTTTCAAGTGAAGAGCTCAAGGAAGTGAGTCAGGTCTTTTTGTTAGATCTTTAGGTTGAGATTAGGTTGAAGGCAGGCCTGGCTGTGATAATATGTGACATTTGGTCATGTCAGTGAATAGCCCCTATGGTAGTCTTAAATTTTTCTGATTGCATTATGGAACTGAAGACAGACACAGTATGAGCTTATGTTTATTATCTCACATGTGTTTGTTTGTAAATCATCACATTGAACTCTGAACTGTTTTGAGCCAGTAAATACTTCGTGTACTGTGATCATGAAATGGACTTAGTTTTTGTGATCAGAGACTGTGGTTTTGTGTGTGTGTGTGTGTGTGTGTGTGTGTGTGTGTGTGTGTGTGTGTGTGTGTGTGTGTGTGTGTGTGTGTGGGAGTGTGTGTGTTGTCGAATTCTGGTGAAGATCTGTTTGGTCTGAAGCTTTGTGTGACAGTCTGACAGTTTTTTGTTGTGCCTATCTGTGACACAGCATCTCTGCTGTATGGTGAGTAGCACCTATCCTTCTCACAATATTGAAAAATAATTCTTGAATTACAAAATGCATAGATAATACATGGGGTTGCTCATCTCCATCTCCAACAAAATAATTTAATATGCACATATGGCTGAAGAACAAAATGATTGGTTTAAATAATATACACAAACCTTAAGGCATCAAAAATCAGTTGTTTTAATCACAATGAACTCTCATACCATTAAAACTATGGTTATTGCCAATTTCTGTTTACTGTACACTTAATAGCACATTTTGTAAAAATAGAAGAACTATTTAAATTTGATGCAGTCAACTACTATGTATTGTTTTAATTGCATCCAAAACAAACTTCATTTAGTAGTTGGTTTTATTTAAGCAGAAACAAAATCTGCATCTCAGAGATGCTCTACTTCCAATCTTGTTGGGAAGGAGCAGTGCCTAGTGTTTTTAAATGATGTAATAATTTGAACATGATTGGGAACAAATGTTATATAATGTAATCAGAATAATAATCAAGTGGAAACTACTTTTTAGAAGCAGTGTAATAAGGTGATATATATTAAAGATGAAGTTTAAAACACATTACTTAAATTTATAACAAAAAAGCTATCATGTCTTTTTGTGTTCTTACCATTGTTGTTATGATGAAGTTGTATTCATCTGTCATAAGACCAACCTGCTGAGCTTGTTTCATAATTTCAGGTAGTGTTTCAATTGAACAGTCTAAGATGAAATTTATTTCTCCTGATCTTTTCACTCTACGCAAGACATGCCTGTAAGAAACAAGACTGAAAATGGTAAAAATATACTTTTAACACATAAGAGATTAAATACTGCATTGCCCTGTGTTTCAAACACAAGGCTTAGCAGGAAAACAAGAATGACTTTCAGGGATGTGTTTCTTATATGATAAAAAACTGATACTTTTATTTATCAAGCTGGAGAGTGAATCACATCTGTACATATCCTACTGTTCACTGATATGTGTGACACGCTCCACAGGGCATGGTACAATCAATGTTTAACACTAGATTAAAAGGTAACTTCCATGTACTCCCAGCTAATACAAAGGCACATGCTATATGGGAATTCAATAAGTTGAAAATGATATAAGATGTGTACTAAAAATGAATGTTTTTGAAAGATCTATTACAGAATATCAACAGTATCACTATTTCTGTTCAGTAAACTTGTACATAAACTTCAATATACAGTGTGTCCCATTTATCTTGACCACCCTAAATAACTGTTTGTCCAAATACAAATTACAAAATGTTTCAAGAAAATGTTCTTTCCCCATCATTGGACATCAGTCAACATGATTGCTTTCATAGTAGCTGTGTTTTTTATGAAGATATGATCAGCAGTATGACTTTTTTAAGGTGGCACCCCATATTTTTTATTTGGTAATTCATTTCCTCTCCTAAAGACCTATTGAAAAATGTATCACAGTGTACCACAACATTATCAATTACATAACACAACATTGACTTTGAGCCCAGGATCATAAATTTGTCAACTTGCTTGAGTTGTCAGAAAACAAATTAAAATCAAATAGAAATATAACACAAAATTGACTTCGACTCTCTTGTACCATTTCCCCAGAGTAGAACATTCAAAGCTGCTCAAAGTGGTGACCCAGGACACTGATATACTGGTGCACTTGTTGAATGAAAGAATTTTTTACTGCTTCCAGTGTTGCCTACTGAAGAGAATTACAAGCAAGCATGATACGTTCCTGCATATCCTCCGGAGTTGTTGGAATATCACTATAGACAACATCTTTAATGCATCCCCTCCCCCTCCCCAAAAAAAGTCCAGAGGATTTCAATCAGGAGACCTATCAGGGTAACTAACTGTTCCTCCCCGACCAATCCATCAGGCAGGATACCCTCAGTTCAGAACACGACGTGCATGCAAGGCATTATGTGCTGGACATTCATCTTGTTGATAGCACATAAGCATTCTGATTCTTAGCAGCACTTCATCCAGAAGGGGAGGAAGACTTTGACTGAGGAAGTTGGCATACACTGTTGCATTTAGACTACCATTGATGAAATAACAGCCAATAATTGTAGTACCAAGCACCCCACACCAGACACTAATTCTCGACTGACGCTGATGTTCCACCTGTCTAAGCCATTGTGGGTTGTCACTGAACCAATAATGCATGCTCCTTGTATTTACCTGTCCATTGTTTGAGAAAGAACATTCATTGGTATATAGAACATTGGAGAAGAAGTTTTGGGTGGCTAGGATTTGCTTCTGTGCCTACTGACAGAACTGTACAGGATTCTGGAAATCATTGCCATGCAATTCTTGATGTAGGTGTACATGGTGAGGATGGAACTGGTGACATAAATGCATACTATGTACATTGGTTTTAGGAATGGCAACCTCATGTTCAAGCTGTCATGTGCTCAAATGTGGATTCATAGTAACGGAAGCAAGAACAGTAACTTTGGCAACTTCATTTGTGCGAGTGCTACAATGATTGCATTGTCATGAGTTGAAACTTCCTGTTTCCTGAAGCATCACAACAAGATGAGAAAACATCCATTGGGAAGGTGGGTTCTTGTCAGGATATAGCTCTCTGCACAGTTCCGCAGCATTTCGCCTACCTTCAACAACAACAACAATAAATAAACATTACGTCGATGCAGTTTGTAGGAAGGACAGCCTTTAATGTATGCCTACTCTACACAATAGTATTTAAAAGGACTAAACAACTGTACTAAATGTACCCATACATAAGAAAACTCTATTTCAATTACTGTTCCGCTAACTTACATTTCCCATATTTGATTATCATTTCTATCTTCTCTTCGTTGGTGTACATTCTACTCACAAAATTCTTTAACTGATGATGGTTGACAGAATGATGGGTGTGCATTCTGATTATGTTTACATTTGTTCTCTGTCAATGACTGCATGTAGATGTGTTCCATTACCTCAAGAACCTGCACTAAGGACTGGGAGCATCACAGTCAATGTTGTGTTATTTAATTAATAACATTGTGCTTCAGTGAATGGTACACTGTGATACATTTTTGAATAAGCCTTTAGGAGGGGAAATGAATTACCAAACAAAAAATAGAGAGTGCCATTTAAAAAAGACATACCTCTGTTCATATCTTTGTAAAAAACAAAGCTACAACGAAGGCAATCATGCTTATTGATGTCCCCCTGACGGTTAAAGAACATTTGCTTGAAACATTCTATAATCTGCATCTGGACAAACAGTTATTCATGACGGTCAAGATAAATAGGACATCCTCTATATGATTTGTAACTTTTGTTATTTTTGTTATGTAAGCCTACATATAATTTTGGTTAATGTTCCTTGTAAGGACTAGAGTTAAGTCCAGTCTCATTTTATACATTGTATTGCATATGGTCAGTGGGTTAAATAAATAAATAATTTTCTAATCCAACAATACAGAAAATGTATTAAAAAATCAAAAGTTATCAGAAATGTTTATACCTGTAGAAATGATTGTACCTGTTAGGTAGCTATATTTATACAACATATTGTTTTGTAGGTAATGAAATAAATTTTCTTATAAGATAGGTACACTGCATTTTGTTATTAATTTGGTGTGTGATAAGTTATATAAAAATTACCATGAAAACGTTGATGAATCAGCTTGTTTCAACCTGACTGATTTATAATTAATAAAAGATTTATTTATACTGGACATGCTGAGATATGTACTCTCATTAGTTAACATAGACAGTGTTTAGAAAGGATAGATTGCATGCAACCGGTGGTGGCGTGTTTGTCGCTGTTAGTAGTAGTTTATCCTGTAGTGAAATAGAAGTGGATACTTCAAGTGAATTATTATGGGTGGAGGTTATACTCAACAACCAAGCTAGGTTAATAATTGGCTCCCTTTACCGACCTCCCGACTCAGCAGCATTAGTGGCAGAACAACTGAGAGAAAATCTGGAATATATTTAACATAAATTTCCTCAGCATGTTATAGTATTATGTGGAGATTTCAATTTACCAGTTATAGACTGGGACACTCAGATGTTTAGGACGGGTGGTAGGGACAGAGTATCGAGTGACATTATACTAAGTGCACTATCTGAAAATTACCTCGAGCAATTAAACAGAGAATTAACTCGTGGATACAACATTGTAGACCTACTGATAACAAACAGACCTGAACTTTTTGACTCTGTAAGCGCAGAACAGGTAATCAGTGATGATAAGGCCATTGCAGCATCCCTGAATATGGAAGTAAATAGGAATATAAAAAAAGGGAGGAAGGTTTATTTGTTTAGCAAGAGTAATAGGAAGCAGATTTCAGACTACCTAACAGATCAAAACAAAAATTTCTGCTCCGACACTGACAATGTTGAGTGTTTATGGAAAAAGTTCAAGGCAATCATAAATGCATTTTCGACAGGTATGTGCAGAGTAAAACTGTGAGGAATGGGAAAAACCCACCGTGGTTCAACAACAAAGTTAGGAAACTACTGCGAAGCAAAGAGAGCTTCACTGCAAGTCTAAATGCAGCCAAAACCTCTCAGACAAACAGAAGCTAAACAATGTCAAAGTTAGCATAAGAAGGGCTATGCGCGAAGCGTTCAGTGAATTCAAAAGTAAAATTCTATATACCGACTTGACAGAAAATCCTACGAAGTACTGGTCTTACGTTAAATCAGTAAGTAGCTCGAAACAGCATATTCAGACACTCTGGGATGATGATGGCATTGAAACAGAGGATGACACATGTAAAGCTGAAATACTAAACACCTTTCTCCAAAGCTGTTTCACTGAGGAAGACCGCACTGCACTTCCTTCTCTAAATCCTCTCATGAACGGCAAAATGGCTGACATCAAAATAAGTGTCCAAGGAATAGAAAAGCAACTGAAATCACTCAACAGAGGAAAATCCACTGGACCTGACGAGATACCAATTCGATTCTACACAGAGTATGTGAAACAACTTGCCCCCCCCCCCCCCCCCCTTCTAACAGCCATGTACCGCAAGTCTCTACAGGAACGGAAGGTTCCAAATGATTTGAAAAAAGCACAGGTAGTCCCAGTTTTCAAGATGGGTCATCATGCAGATGCGCAAAACTATAGGCCTATATCTCTGACATTGATCTGTTGTAGAATTATAGAACATGTTTTTTGCTCATGTATCATGTCAGTTCTGGAAACCCATACTCTGTAGGAATCAACATGGATTACAGAAACAGCGATCGTGTGAGACCCAATTCGCTTTATTTGTTCATGAGACACAGAAAATATTAGATACAGGCATAGATGCCATTTTCCTTGACTTCTGGAAGGTGTTTGATACAGTTCCGCACTGTCGGCTGATAAACAAAGTAAGAGCCTATGGAATATCAGACCAGCTGTGTGGCTGGATTGAAGAGTTTTTAGCAAACAGAACACAGCATGTTGTTCTCAATGGAGACACATCTACAGACGTTAAAGTGACCTCTGGCATACCACAGGGGAGTGTTATGGGACCATTGCTTTTCACAATATATATAAATGACCTAGTAGATAGTGTCAGAAGTTCTATGCAGCTTTTCATGGATGATGCTGTAGTATACAGAGAAGTTGCAGCATTAGAAAATTGCAGCAAATTGCAGGAAGATGTGCAGTGGATAGGCACTTGGTGCAGGGAGTGGCAACTGACCCTTAACAAATGTAATGTACTGCAAATATATAGAAAGAAGGATCCTTTATTGCATAATTATATTATAGCAGAACAAACACTGGTAGCAGTTACTTCTGTAAAATATGTGGGAGTATGCGTACAGAACGTTTTGAAGTGAAATATTCATATAAAATTAATTGTTGGTAAGGCGGGTCCCAGGTTGAGATTCATTGGGAGAGTCCTTAGAAAATGTGGTCCATCAACAAAGGAGGTGGCTTAGAAAACACTCATTTGGCCTATACTTGAGTATTGCTCATCAGTGTGGGATCTGTACCAGGTTGGGTTGACAGAGGAGATAGAGAAGATCCAAAGAAGAGTGGCACATTTCGCCACAGGGTTATTTGGTAAGCATGGTAGCATTACAGAGATGTTTAGCAAACTCAAGTGGCAGACTCTTCAAGAGAGGCACTCTGCATCATGCTGTCCAAATTTCGAGAGGGTGCGTTTCTGGATGAGATATCGAATATATTGCTTCCCCCTACTTATACATCCTGAGGAGATCACGAATGTAAAATTAGAGAGATTCGAGCGTGCACGGAGGCTTTCCGGCAGTTGTTCTTCCTGCGAACCATACGCGAGTGGAACAGGAAAGAGCAGAAATGACAGTGGTATGTAAAGTGCCCTCCGCCACACACCATTGGGGGCTTGCGGAGTATAAATGTAGCTGTAGATGTAGTTGTAGAACTGTTCAATGTGATCAAGGATGTTGATCAAGAAAGCTATTTTCTAATGTTCATTACATGATGTTTCACAGAAAGTATGAGAAAAAGATGTGTGCAGCTTAAAATAGCTCATATTATGACAAAATATCTGTCTGAAACATCAATACTTATCTAATATTTCATGTGCAATGATCATATAGATATAACAGAACATGTTTTTATTGTAATATTAAAATGTGGGCACCATATTCTTTACATTATTTGAAACTAAAAAAATCGAGATGAACAAATGAACTTTGAGCAAATTCATTAATGAACTATTTGGTAATTCAGTCACTACTTCATTTTTTCTTCTTCTTTTATACATTGACAGTCCCCTTGATAATAGATTTTATGTAAACAGAAAGTTGGATTTATATAAATTGACGTACTGGTTTTCTTTTGTGAGCAAATGTTTTTCTTAACAACCAGTTATAAGAAAATAGAAACTCAGGTTTATATGTGGAACTAGCTTGTATTTTCAAACAACATACTGAGTGTCTGATTATATCTTCTTCCTTTGAAAAAGAAAGAAAAAATAGGGAAATTATGTTCTTTACAAGATGAAACATCCTCTAAAACAAGGATTTGGTCAGACTTTCACAAATACCGTTTTTCAGCTCCTAAAATTTGTAAATTAAGTATTTATGTCAACAATGTTAAAGTCATCTCTGTTTCAATAGTTTTTAATTTAAGTTATCATAAGTAAATTAAAAGTTAGAGCAAATAAAATGTAAAAAATCATCAATCGTTTATTTCTTCACTGTGTAAAACACAATTACTTTTCTTAATCAAAACTTATAAGGAAAGTAAGTTATTTGAAATTTTTGTTGGAAAAGTGTAGCATGCAAGATTTACATTTCGGTAATGTGCTAGTAGAGTGACTTTTTTTAATGAATATTAATGAAAGATCTTCTCCAGAAACTTACCTGTAATTGGAAGAATCATTTAGATGACGAACTGTCACTGTGAAGTCCTTTGGACCATACATCTTCAGTACATAACTGAGCCTGATGAGCCCTTCATCACTTTCGAATAGGATAGTGAAGCTCTTCCATTTCCATGCCTTAACTAAATCTGCATACACCTAAATATCATAGGGATGGGACTCATGAATTATTTTATTTTCAGGTTAAATTAATTTATATAAAAACAATTATTTTAAATATGTGTTATTGCTACGGATATACTGCAAGTGACATGTATGTTTTCATATTTCTGCCACAAAAGAATGAATACATTCCTTTTAACATTCAAAATCTTTACTTATTTTTTTTAGAGGCTGAATATGAAATTTTTTCTTGTGATGTTTAATAAAAATGAAAATTTTTGGAAAAAAATGAAAATGTGTTGGTAAAACAAAAAAGTAACTACTTAAAAAAATGAAAAAAATCTAGGATAGATAACATAAAACTCTAAGAGGGATCTACACTTTACTAACTTCTTACCCCATAGGTGACATCACAGAGCTAGATCAATGAAGAGATAGAATCAGGGATTCTTTCAGCTGCTTAATTTCCTTTCTTTTCTCTTCCACATTTGAGTGGAGACACATGAGGAGGTAGGAAGGTGAGTTGGGAGGTGAGGGTAGAAGATAAGTACTTTACAGGAATGGATAGTAAATTGCCATAATAAAGGCACTAAGAGGAGTTCAAAAGATCCAAGTATAGGAAAAAAAACAGAGACAGACCATGAAATGGCACCAGGAGAGAGGAAAAAAAGAAGACAGGAAAAAAGGAGAGAAAAGGACAGGTGATACATACAAGCTACTGACAGAGATGGCAGCATGGAATGGCAGAAAGCAATATACTCTACATATTAATATTATTAGAGACATAGTCCTAGCTCATATTGCACAAGATTGGTGAGTAGAATCAACCACTGTCCTGCTGAAGGCACTTTCCTGACAATTGCATGAAGTGATCTGGAGAACAACTGAAGAACTAAACAAGTAACATCAAGATGGGATGTGAACCTCGTTCCTCTTAATGGAAGTCCAGTGTCTGAACTCCTGTACTACTAAGAGAGTGAGATGCATGTATACCATAATGATTGGAGTTGCCAATGATGGACTAAGTTATTTTGTTTAGAGGAAGAATCAAGAAAACTTCGGCATTTTAATAGTTATTAAATATTGTATTAAGCAGAATGTGCACAAAGTGTGTAATACCCAGAATTTGCTGCACAAAATAATTGGTGGTGCCAATTTACATTTGGGTATTGGTCATACATTGATAAAAGGCTTAAAGGCTGTTGCAGCAGAAACAGTAGTGGCTTGGCTATTCTTGTAAATGACACTGCTTCTCAATTATTATGGAATCTTCCAGATACAAATGATCTTATCAAGTGAGTTTTCTTATTTAATATTTCAATAACTTTATGAAGTGAGTTTTCTTATTTAATATTCCAATAATTTTTGATGTGTATTTAACTATAGTTGTGATTTATAAAGTAGATCAATTTAGTGTTATGGCTCGAGTTCTGAATGTGGAAATTTATATGTTTTAGATTTGTTTAAAATTGTTGAAATAATGAATGAGCGAGTTTATTAAGAGGTTGCTAAATGACTGTAAAGATTTCTGTTTGCTTTATCATAAGTATTTATGTGAAATTATTGCAAAAATTATGTCTGGTAGTCAGGATGAAAGCCTCTGCACTGAATCGAGGAGCAGTCATGTGACCAAACCTTTAAATAAGCTTACAGAGCAGGCATTGTGGTCTTTCATATGTCATCTTGCATCTGGGGTTTTTGTGAGATATTTTTGCCTTGGTTTTTTTCTGGAGTCAGTAAATTTATCGGTTGTGTGTATGGTGTGGATGTTATTTTCATGTTGCACAAGTTGTACTTTATGTCTTAGTGCATTGCTGATGGGTGTAAATGCAATGTTTACACAGTGTAATTTCAAATTTTGCAATGCTGATAGATACAGAACAATTATTCAATGAGTTATTTGTATGTGGCTGTCTTTTGCACATATTATACTTTCCTGAAAAATAAAAGGGATTTATATCAAAGTTAAAAATCAATCTGTTTTGAGAAATATTATTACCCTTTGGGGTTTCAACCAACAGATCAATCTCAGTACATCTTTTATTAAATTATTTGTTAATGTCTCACTGCTAGTATAAGTTTTTGGTATAAACATTATTATGTTGTGTTTGGCTATAAAGCAATGGTGTATGACCACCCTCATTAATGATAGCAAGCTATGCTCAACACCATACATTTCCCACACTAGTGGACCTTACTGCTATGTCATAATTGTTTATATCAAAACGGATATATGTCATGAGAAGTAGGAGCAAGTACCCTGACAGAAATGTCAAGCCATCCAGTAACTAAACCAAACTTCACAAGGCTACCTTAAGAAATTTTCCAACCTATTAACATCACACTGCTGTCTAAAAATATGATTATATGCCATAATTCCAACAGCCCCTATCAGTACCTCTTATCAACCACTCAAAGTCACTAGCCCTTGTGTTACTCACCTACTTCATCTGTGCCACATCTCTAGAATATTCTTATCCCACCGACTAGCAACCAAAAACAAATTAGACAATCCTCTAACCTACAAAATTTTTAGTTCTTTGTAAAGGCTCCACTTTTAGCTCAACACATAAATTAAATCAACCTGTCAAACACCTGCTTTCAGGAATTAAGTTGTTGTGATGAAAAGAGTTCTTTGTCATCTATTCTACTGATCAGAATCTTTGAACATTTTGTAATAAAATGAAACACCGACAGCCTTTCTTAAGACATCATTTATTGCGTTGCCACCAGCTTGAGCACTTCAGTGCACCATCTTCAGGCCTTAGTTGATGCTGAAGGGGTTGTCACAATCTATATTTATGATGCATCAGTAGCCAATATAAGTGGTCTAGGAAGACTGCCTGTAACCGTTATGTTGTCTCTTCCATCGTCAACTGTCAACTGACTGGAGAAACGTTCAAAATGGTGCAAACAGACCATGATGCCACAGACAGAGTAAACAAGTGTCAACAAATGTGTCTGCTGTGAAATCATATCCCTGCAGCTTTTCCACGCATAAAAGACAACATTGCCCTTCATAGAATGTGACTTGCTTTGCTTGTGGAAAGCCAGGTCATGTACAGTGTGTGTGTGTTTGTGACAGAAAAAGAGCTGTACCCACATTTGCTCTCATAAGCATGGAGCACTTTCTCACCTAGTGAATGCAATTTTTCAAAACTGGCAACCACTACTCGTAAAGATCAAATTCAGGATGTGTCTTCACCCTGCCCAAGCACTATGTAATGACAGTCAAACAAACTGTGAACTTAGTCATTGCCGGACACCATGTGCAACTTCAGTTACGCTCTGGTGCATCCATTACATTGCTTAACTGTGCCACTTGTGAACAGTTGGGCCCACAACAGTTAACAAAATCTTGCACGCAACTTACTGCATATAATGCTCAGGATATTCCAGTGCTTGGTTCATGTAGTTTGCCTGCCACATTCCAGACTCTCACAAGATCAGTGACATTTACAGTTTTGCATGAGACTGATAATACTTTGGGTTAGATACATTTGATTGGTTTGGTCCTTGTATTCAGGACAATGTATTTTCTGTTTCCGCTTTCAACCCAAAAGACAGTGTTACTCATTTGATTGAGGAGTTTCATGATATATTTTCTGAAGTGCTTGGCAGAACAAATTATTTTGTGGTGCATGTTACAGTGAAGGACAATGCGTAACCTAAGTTCTTTCAGTAGTGTACCGTCCACCATGCACTTTGAAAGAAAACAGCAAATAAACTTAAAGAATGCAAGAAAATGGTCTTATTGCTCCAATTCAGGTTAGTCAATGGGCTTCTCCCTTAGTAATCTTACCAAAACCTTCTGGAAAACTTGGTCTTTGTGCTGACTTTAAATCAACTGTGAAACCACAAACAATAATTGATACGTATTCATTGCCTTGCTCTAGGAAAATAATGGACAGGTTTGGTGCAGGCCAGAATTTATCAAAAATTGACTTGGGTGATGCATATTTGCAAATGAAGGGTCTCAGGAAGTGTTTGTGATCAACACACATTTAGGGTTGTTCCAATTATTGTGCTTACCCTTTGGCAGTACTTCTGCACCTGCCATATTCCTATGCTATTTAGAGCAACCTACCTTAAAGTTCCATTCTGTTCTAATTATTGGACAATATTGTGGTACCAGGATGAACACCAGAGGAACATATCAGTAACCTTTGTATGCTTTTTCAAGTACTTTCAGCTGCAGGTTTTAAGTGCCATGGGTCAAATTGTGACGAAGCAAGCTGGGATCTCATTACTTCCTCCCTCATTTTGCCATCTGCCACGTTAAATTCATTTTATTTTCATTTTGCCTAATTACAATTAACATGCATGAAAACAATCTGCATTTCCGAAAAAAGAGAAAGGTTGGCCCTCAGTCTTAAGGAATATAGCACCAAGTCTAATTTTGTACTTAATTTTGTCTAAGTAACAAATTTTCTAATTTATTTTGACCATTCCTAGTTAATGCTTTTGTTATAGTATGAAATCAGTAATTGTTCCATGACTTAGATTCTATTCATTCTATTGTTGACTTACAAACAAATACAGATTCTGTATTATTACAAAAGATTTGGAAGAAGAACTACCAGGATTCTTAAAATATTTATTTGGATCTATTCAAAAACATATTAACAAAGCCAGCCCTTAGTTAATTACAAAATAATTAACAGGTTTGTCAAAACAATTGTTTGTATAACCATGTCTGTTAATTTCATTATTTAAACAAATAATTTGCCCTAACATTTGTGGTACAAGAAAATGGTAAAAAGAAGGAATTGTAATGTAGTCAGTTAATTGAATGAGTTATGTTTTAATTGTAATTTCCATAACTTAAACATTGAACAATGTATATTTTCAGTGCCTATTATTGTGAGGATATATAAACAATCAATTTTTGGTGCCAAGAACAGTCAGTCCACTGCCAGTCTCCAGACAGGACTTATGTATTGGTTAAAGAAACGACAATGCCTCAACTTAACAGTGAAATTAGTGTAACACAAATAAGTTGTGTGTTAAGACAATGAATGACAATGCATGTTCAATTCCTTTGAGAAATAGTGTCACGCATACGATATTATTCTGCAAGAACTGTGAACTGTGTGGTTAGGTTTTTACTGCTCACAGATGTTCAACAGCAACATTTACCAATAGTGAACTGGCCATATAACTGCGCAGTATTTGGGCGTTGTGAATAGTGAAAGTAAAGAACTGTGAAACACAATTGTGCAACTGTCGGCTACATCATTTACAGTATTCAGTGTTGAACTTGCACCTCCCCCCCCCCCCCCCCCCCCCCCATATTTCAGCCAGTATAACCATGCAGCATGTCAACACCGAAGACAATCAATGAAGAAATAAAGCAGGGGAGCCTTTTATCAGCCTGAAATCAGTAATTAGGTCATGTTCTTAATAGTCATTGTGTCCACCCCCATTCAATCACATTTAGTGGGCATTCAGAACCTCCCTGGCATGTGGAATGTAACGGAACTGTATTCAGTTCTCAAGAAGTTGACATTTATATTTAGTTTATACCCAATGTAGCCCAGATCAGAGTTCCATTGCATCTTTTGCAGCACAAAAATGTGCCTTTTGTTTGGACCAAAGAGTGTCAGAATGCATTCCAGAAACTTTAAGGCGCCTTGTTGAGTGATAGATGCCTTGTTCATTTAGATCCCACTAAGCCTGTGGTTTTGGTAGCAGATGCTTCTTCATTCAGTATCAGGGCTATGCTCTCACATATTTGGTTCACAGGACAGGCTGATTGCTTTTGCTCCCAAGTTATTGAGCAAAACACAATGTAATCATTCCCAAATTGAGAATGAAGCACTTGCTGTTATCTACAGGATCACAAAGTTTCACCATTACCTGTTTGGTCATAAGTTTCACCTAGTGATTGACCATAAGCCACTTCAGGCATTATTTCAACCATCTAAACCTGTTCTGCCATGCATGGCTCATAAGCTGCAGTGTTGGGCTTTGTTATTGACCCAGCATCAGAACAAATTGTTGTACCTGCCCACATCAAAGAATGCAAATACTGATATCCTTTGTCATCCTCCATTTGGTCCTGATTCTGAATTTGATGCTACTGTCAGATCTTGTTGTAAGATCGATGCACAGGACACTGAACTACTACAGATTTTTTACTGCACTATAGGAAAATCACACAGGCCACTGACACAGACCCTGACTTGAACCTTTCATTGCACAACACCTGTACTTCTTGTCCTTGTTCAGTGAAAACCAGTCAGAATTCTTTCATGCTCATCAGCATAACCTCTCCTTCTGACATGGTGTGATTTTATTGAAAAATGACTGAACAATCACGTGTGCTTATTCCTAAACTGCTCCAAAAAGATGTGTTGTGATTGCCCAACCAAGGTCATTGGGGAATTTTATGCACTAAACAGTGTGTCAGCACTACACTTGGCCAGGCATAGATGTCCACTTTCAATTCATGAAGACACAGTGTCACACATGTGCTGACACTCTATTGGCCCTGCACCAAACATTTTCAAAACTGCTGTGGCGATGAGTGCATGCTGGCTTTGTTGGGTCCTTTTGAAACACTTATTGGCTTACTGCTGTGGACTTTTATAGCAAAATCCATTTGCAGTATCTAGGAACTCTACTAGGTTGCATACTATTATTCAGGCTTTGTCATCTATTTTTTTGCTTGGAAGGTTCGCCTGATGTGTTGGCTATGGACAATGGGAAACAGTTTGGCTCAGGATGCTGAACAGCTTTGTACAGCAAATGCTATCACTCACCTTACCAGTCCTCCATTTCACCCTCAGTTGAATGGAGAAGCTGAACGATCTGTTCATATGTTCAGGCAACAGATGAACAAACTATGTGACTCCAACACATTGGAGCAAGCACCACTGCTCTTTCTTGCAATGCACTGCCCCCAGCCCTATGATGGTTCATCACCAGCAGTGCCTCTACATGGCTGGCACACAGCATGCTTCTCCAATTGCTGCACCCACTGCAGCACATTGTGCCTCCTATTATTCACAAGTATTGTTTTGCACTTGGTGATTCTATTCTTTTCAGAGTTTTGGTAACACCAGGTGCTGGATGAGAGTAAAAATTCTTCAAAGATTGGCCACTTCCATGTATTTAATTCAAGGTTCTGCTAGGTTTGCTGCACCACCATCAGAACCAGATTCGTGCTTGTCGATCATGAGATTCTTCTGCCAATTTTCTGTCGCCAGATTCACATTCTACCAGGATCTTGCTGCTGGTGTGGCTGCACCTGGGGTACTCTTCAACACTGCCTGCAGAAACGACAGAGCTGGACCCATTGCCTTTGCTGCTGCAGCATCTCAACTTCATGATGCTCCTCCTAGTGCCAGCCATTGACACAGCAATGGTGCCATCACCATTGTCATTGCTGCTGTGTCATCACTGCCCTCTCAGTTTTTCATCTGACTGGCTCAGGAAGAGGTTGGGTGACTTTTCGGGGGTTGTCTGATTGATGTTCCCCTTGTAGTGGAGGACAAGTGCTGGGGCATGGCCAGGGGCTCTGTGTTGGTCCCAGTTGTGGTTTCTGGCTTCTCACACCACCAGTTCCTGCCTCCACCACTCCCCCCCATCCCGTTGTCATAAGATGGTTTTCTTTATGAAGACAGAGCAGCATTTTGGGGATGGTGATGAGGTGGGGGGAGGAATGTGCAGTCCTAAAGCACTGATTGCACATCAACCAGGATAGCAACATGGGACAGTATCAAGAAGGTGTTGACCCACACACCATTGGAAAGAGCAGACAGCGGCACACCTCCAGGAAGACAGAGTTTAGTTCCCCCTGCCATCACTGACTTAACCACCTGCCCAGTTCAGTTGCAGACTTTGAGAGCCTCAGTACTCAGTAGTACTCAGTAATAGGAAGATGATACTTAGCCCGTGTACTGCAAGCAGTAATAGTGTGTAAAGAAATTGCATTTAGGTGGCACACGAACCCACTTCATAACAAGAAATTAAGTCAGGTTTCTTTCCTTAATAGAAATAAAGTTGAAACTTCCTGGCAGATTAAAATTGTGTGCTGGACCGAGACTCAAAACTCGGGTCCTTTGCCTTTCATGGGAAAGTGCTCTACCAACTGAGCTACCCAAACATGACTCACAACCCATCCTAACAGCAACAATTCTGCCAGTGCCTCATCTCCTACCTTCCAAAGCTCTTCTGTGAACCCGAGTTAGAGTCTCGGTCCGACAGACAGGTTTAATCTGCTAGAAAATTTCGTATCAGCACACACTCTGCTGCAGAGTGAAAATCTCATTCTAGAAATAAAATTTTCTATTAATTTGAAAGTTTAATATACAGATTACTTTGGATTTCTGCCACCAACTATCGCAACTTCTCTCCTTCCTTGTTTGTATTGGTGCTGACACCCACAGTAGCTGACACAAAATATAGCACATCAGTTTCTCACATACTAAATTTGTTAAGAAAATTAGTGTGAATGACAACTATTAATAATTTTATAACTTGCATAGCCATTTGTACAATATTCTAAATAGTGATTGACTCACCTTTTCAACACAATCAGTGATTTTCTTGTCTTTAAAAGAATCAAAGAACCTGTTACACTGTAATTTAGAACACAATCCAAAGAGTTCAAATTGTATATTTTACATAATTTTGATGTAAATCTACACTGATATCGATTATATCAATCATGTAAACATATCATTATACTGTAATAGTATATCACTATTCTTGGGCACTTGGAGTGTGAGCTACACTTGATGTGAGCCATATGTAGTTATTATGCAGTCATAAAGCAGTTCTTTTTGTGAGGTATAATGGCTGGCAGTCAGCAGTTCTTGACAAGAAATGTGTTTATTTTTGAAAACAGTAAAGTATGGAATAAAATAATTTTGAAGAGAAAGTATATTTCTGCTTCATGGTTTTTCTAATTTGACATACAGAGAAACAGAACCTGGACACATCTTTGCAGCTTTAGCATGACGGTACCATTCACCTATATGACTGTGCCAACAGAAAGAAGACTTACAACAAATGATTATACAAAATTCTTTTTATTGATTCTCTCACTCTTTACTTCATGCTATTAATAACTGAAGACATAATCTCCAATAATAGGCAGTAACTGTGTAAAATTTGGAGTAACATTTTAACTAAATTTTGTACTTTTTAGGGGTTTAAAGAGATGTTGGAGTAGCTAGAACATTTATGTAACATGACTGGATCATGTGACACTAATATCCAATATTTTTGCAGAGACATATTTTATTTCAGTGAGCATTCTTGGCATAAAAATCTTCATGTTCCAAATGTCTGTGAGTATGACATTTCTAGAATGTTGGGGAAACCGCTCTCTGTTGTCCTGTCTTACTTGAAAAAGTAATGTACTCAAGAGTAACTTTACACATCAGTGGGAATAACGTTTTAACAAAATGTCAGTTCGGTTTTCAGAAAGGTGTTTCAACAGATAGTGCTATACGTGCTTTCACTGATCAAATTTTAAATGCTCTGGATAGTAGAACATCACCAATTGGGATTTTCTGTGATCTCTCTAAGGCTTTTGATTCTGTGGATCATGAAATCCTCTTAGATAAGCTGAAGTACTATGGAATGAATGGTTCAGTACACAGATGGTTCACTTCATATTTAACTGGTAGAATGCAGAAGGTTGAAACAGTAAACCCACATAGTACACAAAGGGCATCAGATTATTCAGACTGGGGATGTATCAAGAATGGGGTACCACAGGGTTCTGTCTTGGGGCCTTTATTGTTTTTAATATATGTTAATGACTTGCCTAATTATATTCATGAAGATGCAAACTTGGTTCTCTTTGCAGATGACACAAATATTGTAATCAAGCCTAAAAAGCAAGAATCAGCTGAGGAAAATGCAAATAATGTTTTTCAAAGAGTTATTAGGTGGTTTTCCGCTAATGGACTTTCGTTGAACTTTGAAAAAACACTGTACATACAGTTCAGTACAGGGAAAGGCATAACACCGGAAATAAATATAGAGTGTGGGGGAAAATCTTTAGCTAAAGCAGATTGTTTAAAATTTCTGGGTGTCTGTATTGATCAGAATTTAAACTGGAAGACACACATTGACAATCTACTGAAACGATTGAGCTCAGCTACCTATGCTATTAGTGTCATTGCAAATTTTGGAGACAAGCACATCAGTAAGCTAGCTTACCATGCATATTTTCATTCGTTGCTTTCTTACGGAATCATCTTTTGGGGCAATTCATCACTAAGAAAGAACGTATTTATTACACAAAAACGTGTTATCAGAATAATGTCTGGGGCTCATCCAAGATCATCTTGTAGACAATTATTTAAAGAATTAGGGATATTGCCAGTAGCTTCACAATATATATACAGCCTAATGAAATTTGTTGTTAGTAACCCAGATCACTTCAGAATTAATAGCACAGTCCACAGCTACAATACTAGGAGACAGGGTGACCTCACTACCGTTCATTGAATTTGACATTGGCACAAAAGGGGGTGAATTATACTGCCACAAAGGTTTTTGGTCACTTGCCAAACAATATCAAAAGTCTGACAGACAACCAATCGGCATTCAAAAGTAAGTTAAGGGAATTCCTGAATGACAACTCCTTCTACTCCATAGATGAATTTTTAGACATAGGCTAAAGAAATACAGTAAGTATTAACAATTGTACCGTATATAAGACTAACAAAGATTATTTGGGATAAATGAATCTTTTGTACTTTGACACGTTCCACATCATTACGAAAGAATCGTGTTCATGATCCATGGAACAAGTAATATAACTAACTAACTAACCTATGCCATGCCACTTACCTGACTGATCAGAGCTGAGAAACTTCTGACAGGGTCCAACATTTCACCTGTTTTCCATATGCCCCCCCCCCCCACCCCCCCTCCCTGCCCCTCTACCAATCCTCATATTCTTAAACTGTTCTGATCTCTTCCCCTATGTGTTGCTTCCTCTCCCACAATATACTCCAACCTCTAACCTGCCTCCCACACCATTTCTTTCATTTCATCTACTCCACCATTTACTTATCTGACATCATATTTATATGATTTATTAGCTTCATACACATCAGAACTGGCAGAATGCATCTGTGAGAAATGATACTGCAATCTGATATACAAATTCTCAAACATGATTTTCACTAACCTATGGATTTTTACAGAAGAAATCCAAGATAGTCTAATGGTTTCAGAAATTACATAATAATAATGTAGTGTGCCCATGGTGACTCAGATCTGAGTAATCCCAAGATACTGAAAATTTATGTGCATTGCCACAAACTTAGTTATCATTTTTCATCGGGGTAATTTGATACATACTTACTTTTGACAGTGCCTTTGGATGGGGGTATAAGTTAAGAGCAACATCTTGTCTTCGCTGTTTGGTATTCCATCTCATCTCAATATGAGGTATTTCAATAGTATCACAGATTGATTGAACTTGCTCAGATGCTGAACTTGAATTAGGTCCAAATATAGCCCACACACCATTTGACAGCAGCTCACAAACTGAAAATAAACAGACTGTTTGTACTTCATATGGAATGGAAAGTACACACTTTTATTAAAGTAGCAATGAGATGTAAGATTTTTCTAAGAAATTTCATAATTGTTTCTTGCATTTCTGATATTGGCCATTCAAAGTAATTCTCATGAGATGTAATGTTTATGTCCATGTTCTAAAACAAGAAAGCACAAACAGGGCTTAACAACCTCTCACCAACAGATTCTTAGAGCTGAACTGCAAGTTCAAAATAAGGGGAAAGGTACCAAACATGTCATTTCTCAAGGAATATGTCTTAATCAGTTTAGAAACATCTCAGGAAACCTAAATCAGGAGAGCCAAGAAGGTATTTGAATCTTGCACCTACTGGATGAGGAGCTGTATCTGAATTCTGTCCCATCAACAGAATATGTGAGGATAACTGTCATTGGTGTAACAGTTAGCTTAAGCTGAAGACTGTATAGGTCTCTCCATATTGGTTGACTTCAGTTTATTGGAAATCTTTTAGGAAATAGTGGTTCATCTGTAAAGGAGATTGCATATAGGACATCAGTGTCACCCATTGTTGAGTACTGTTTGTGTGTTAGGGATCTGCATCAGGTCAGATTGAAGGAAGACACTGAATCAATTAAGAGGTGGGCTGCTACATTTGTTAGCAGTAGGTTCAGGCAACATGCAAGTATTGTGGGGATGCTTTGGGAACTCACATGGGAATCACTGGAAGAAAGGCAATGTTCTTTTACAGGAGTCCTATTGAGAAAATTTAGAGAACCAGCTTCTGAGGACAATTGCACAATGATTATACTGGTGCTAATACACATTTCACATAAGGATCATGAAGATAAGATCAGAAAGATTAGGGCTCATACAGAGACACACAGAATGTCATTTTAGCATTGTTCTTTTTGTGGGTGGAACAGAAAAAGAAGTGACTAGTAATTGTACAGGCTAGGCTCAACCATACATCATAAAATGACTTATGGAGTTTGAATGTAGATGTAGGTAACTGCAAAATATATTCATTTTAGTGCTGTGCACTTGTAAGAAAAATAAAGTTTTCAGATCTGATATACACTGAATGTGTTTGGTCTGCTATCATGATAGGTATTTTAATTTCATTTTCGAAAATCTTCACAGATAACTTAGGAGTAAAATATGAGGTACTCTGCTGTAGTGCTCCAAAACCTATGAATCTCTTTTCAAAAGACTGTATCATTATTTCTGTTTCATTTCACAAAATATTGTAAAACTTACAGGGATTACAAATAGATTGTACCATATGCTAATAAAATGTGTTTGCCCAAAGCGCCACAATAAATGAATAAATAATAAAGAGAACTACATCTATATCTACATCCATACTCTGCAAACCACTGGAAAGTGCATTATCATTATGTAAAGCTTGTTATGCTGTTATCAATAGTGTAACTTGCCTAAGCTTCCTCTGCAGGCACCACCAGTGACCAAACCCACTGGTTCTGTAGTTTTACTTACTGGTAGTACTACACCAAAAATTCTATAATTCTGGCACAGATCTGGACAACACTCACCTTCCATGCCTTTGGTAACAATTTATTGGCATTTCTTCCTCCTAATTTATTCATAAAGTGCTCTTGAAGTTACATTTCATGCTATATCACTCTTCCTCCTTCCTGTCCCTTCACTTTACAGAGTATTTTTCTGTGAAATGGGTGTCTCTTTTCTTTGTTCACTTAATGGGTATACTGACAACCTTATATCCAAGTAGTCTTCTTTTATACTAATATTGGGTAGGTTATAATTAAGTAATTATTAAGAAAACATTAATTTAAATATTTAATTGTAAGTGTTGATATTGTGCAAATCGATATGGATTACAAAAGCAAATATAATGCTCTGCCATAATAGGAATATGTATGGAAAGCACAGATTTCTTCTTGTAGCTACTGATAGGTCATAATTACACCTACTCAGTAGCTGAAAGAGTTGATAACCAATAAAAACTGAAAAAGCTGTGTAGCTTTTCAGTGAAAACATAGTGTATACATGCTGTGTGTAATTTTAGATAGTATAGTAACAGTGTCATAACTTAACATAGGTAAGAGAAATGTTCTGGCAGAGGGTAAATACTTCAGAAGTAAATAAGACCACTCAAATAGTACATGATCAGTGCACTAAGGGTCTAAATATTAGTCATACTCATCCTTTTTTTCTGAAACCAGAGACTTTTAACTTATAATCTGTACATTCATATTTTCTGACATAACACATTTTATCTTCCTTAGGTCTTCCAGTACTATAACCATATAATCTTCCTGAAAGATTATTGTTTTGACAATTCACCATCAAGTTACAATTGCTTTACTTGGCATGCTGTTAAGATGTGGCAATGTAAATAATTTGTTCTTTCTTAATCTCTACCACATCATCTAATATTTCTTTTACATATAGACATTCCTTTTCCTTTTGATGTAGTTGTTGTTATAATCATTGATTTTCTGTATCTTTTAGTTTTATAATTTCCTGTAGTAGTGTTCAGCATATTTTCTCATAAATGGTAAAAATTCTTTTGTTAACCATTTTATAAATTGTTTGGATAGTTTTTTTAATAATAAAATTAAAGAATATAAACCAGATTCATTTATGAAAATAGTATTTTTTTCATTATATGTGAGGTGCATGTGGGAGAACACCTTATATTTCCATAAGTAATGTTATCATCTTCTTGGACATATTTTTTATTGCTTGTTTTGGATCTTTATATTACAAAATTTTAGCTACATCTTTTGCTTTAAACCAAAGCCTATTATCTTTATCAATTATCGCAAACACTTGTTTATTATTATATGAAAGCTTGTTGTTGACATGGTCTATGACTGACTTATACAGATTAAAATTTGATGAAATTTAAAATGTAAAAAATGGGTTGACATTTTTGTATTGATGATATATGCATCATCACTAATATTCATTATAATTATATTTCACATATTTAACCAAATCTATTACAGTGAAAGGAAGGCAGAAAATAATAGTATTAAATTCCTAACAAAGTTAAATTATGCTAGTGCAAAATTTTACTTAAATCTACTGAAAACTATTTCCATATAAATGGAAGTATACAAAATGTGTAAAATCTGAAGAGCTGAGAATACAATTGATAACTTTCCATCACACAAATGTACAAAGGATAAGCATTCACATATGTGTAATGAACGTGATAAAAATTGTCATAGAAATAGATATAATAGTAAGAAAATTATTTGGGTATGTTGAAAAAATGTCATGCCTAAATGTTATGAGAATTATTTAAAATGAATTTCAGGTAATGAACATGCTAAAACATTATTATCAATGGAAAATGATGAGCATGATAATTCAACCAAGAAATGTATTAATTGTCAAGAAACTGAAGATTTTAGGTGTTTTTACTTAAATTCTTCATCTAGGGTTGGAGGTTGTTTTGGGGAAGGAGACCAGACAGCGAGGTCATCAGTCTCATCAGATTAGGGAAGGATGGGGAAGGAAGTTGACCGTGCCCTTTCAAAGAAACCATCACGGCATTTGCCTGATGGCAGGATGGCCGGATGCGGGATTGAACCGCCGTCCTCCCGAATGCGAGTCTAGTGTCTAACCACTGCACCACCTCACTCGGTCTCTTCATCTAGGAATAAGCTCTCTTGTAGATATATGTTTTGTGTTCAGGATTATTTAAACAAAGCCAGAGCTTAAATGTAATGAAAATTAATTAAATTTTCATTTTTCACAAATCTAATGTTTTTTAACTAATAAAGAAAGACTAAAGTGACTCAGACTGTGAGACATTTGACACTTGCTCAACTTTGTAACCATTGTAAAAGACATAATTGCACTGGATATAGTAGATTTAATAAAGATAATGTAATTAATTTCATTTTATCACACAATTTACCTATCTCTGCAAGGAACCTTAATGATAAGAAAGCAGTTGAATTCCAAACTATAATCAGATCTTGGTATTAAAGGCTATAGCAAATTAAAGAAAGCAGAATTAGTTAATCTTATGATTTTACAAGATTTTCAGTTTCATCAAGAATTATTCCAAATGACTAAAACAAAAACAAAACATGTACCTAATATAAATTATTTTCACAGATTTGATGATGATGTTCTTTAAAAAAACTTGACCATCAACACAAGAAAAGATAGTGAGACAAAATGAAATTTATCTATTCAGTAGTAAACTATTAAAGCAAGAAAAAAGCAAAAACTGTCAAAAAGTGATTTATCTGAGATTAAAGACATAGAATCTAAATTTAATGAAAAATTTAAAGCTTCTTCTGTTGACTATAAAATTGTCTTTAACAATGATGTTATTAGCAAACTTGATACCATTAGTGAGGAAACATATTATATAACAAAAGCACTCAGTTCTATGGTGGAAGTTGCTAAAAAGGGAACGAATTTTAGATACGGGATAAGCTGAATATAACAGCACCTCCAAAATTGTTTCATAATATTTCTACAGGATACAAAGCATCAAATAATATTAAAGAATCTGTTCACATTTTGTGGAATAAAATCAGAGATATATTAACATCTGATGGTTCTAATATTATAGCAAATACTACATTTAAATGTTAGCCATTCCAATAGGTAGAAATCATAAAGTTAACTGATAATAAAAGGACTAAAATATGTATTACTATAATTAATAATACTGATAATCTTTGTTGTCCTAGAGCAGTAATACTTGCATTAACTTATCACCAAATAATGTCTTAGGCAGAGAACTAACTACAGGTGCAATTAAGAAAATTGGAGAAGAAGTTAAAAAAATTACCAAAAGAGTTAACCAGGATATTATGTAACCAATTAGACAAATACAATGAAGAAGGATTTACTCTATATGATATTACAAATGTTGAGCAACAATTGAATACCAGTGGCCATATAAATGTTGTATACACTGAAAATTTTCAGTTACCTATTGTGGTCCTGAGAAAGCAACAAAAATACATCTGTATAAAAATCACAAACATTTTAATATAATTAACAGTATATCAGCTTCCTTAGGATCATCACGTTTCTTTGATAAATGTGTGGCAACCATCGACTGCCAGTAACTGCCACCTACGAAGTGCAGAGTAAACGGTCTTTGGGGACTTGTTCTTTGATTGGGTCTTGTGGGCTTGGGTTACGATGTACATGTTGTGATTTTCTGTAGTGTTTTTTCTTGTGTTTTGTGGAATTACATGAACCTTAATAAAAGTACCTGATCGTAATTGGTTGGAGTTTTCTACGAGCGGTCAGTTGCTATAGCCAGAAAACCCACATTGGTGACCACAATTTGCAAAAATACATTGCATTCGCTAGCTGTGTATGACCATTTTTGTGCCAGTAGACAATGTCACAACCTCCAGCAGTTTGATTGGGTCTTGTGGACTTGGGTTACGATGTGCATATTGTGATTTTCTGTAGTGTTTTTTCTTGTGTTTTGTGGAATTACATGAACCTTAATAAAAGTGCCTGATTGTAATTGGTTGGAGTTTTTAATGAGTGGTCAGTTGCTATAGCCATAAGACCCACATTGTTGACCCCAATTCACGTAAATACATTGCATTCGCTAGCTGTGTACGACAGGTTTTGTGCCAATAGACAATGTCACAACCTCCAGTTTTTCCAGCAGTGCGGGATGTCAAGACTGCAGAATGGAGGAAGGAGGAGGAGGAGATTACTGTTAAACGTCCCGTCGACAATGAGATCATTAGGGACAGAACACAAGCTCGGATTAGGGAAGGATGGGGAAGGAAATCGGGCATGCCCTTTCTAAGGAACCATCCCGGCATTTGCCTGAAGCGATTTAGGGAAATCATGGAAAACCGAAATCAGAATGGCCGGACACGGGATTGAACCGTCATCCTCCCAAATGTGAGTCCAGTGTGCTAACCACTGCACCACCTCACTCGGTGCAGAATGGACATTCAACTGTGAAGCAACTGTGAAGGGCAACACTTTACCCTATGTGCTACTAATACACAAAGAATGTTCGTATCTGTAGTGTTTGCTCCGACTGGCCAGATGACCCTAACCTCCACCAGCACACAACACCGGGCACTGTACACATCAGCATGGACACTTTTTATGGAATTCTATGCTTGGGGGGCACAGTGGCTGCAGATCTGCCTAGTGAGCAGGAGATCCAGGTTTGAATCCAAGCCTTGGCACAAATTTTCATTCATCAGTTCAGTCTGCATATATACATAATAGATGTTTGAGACATGAAAAGGTCTCTGGAACCATATAGTTTTATTTGATTAATTATAATCTCAGTAAAATTTGACCAGGTGGCTTCTTTCATTTCTTTCCCATAGTCCACATTCTCCTACTATTTCTCCTTCTCTTCCTTTTCCAACTACCAACTTACAACCACCCATCACAATTAAATCTTCATATCCTTTAACTATTTGAATAATATCCTTTACACTCATCACACATTGTTTCGAACTCTTCATCATCTGTGGACCTCATTGGCATATATACATGAACTACTGTGATGGATATTGGCTTCATGTCTATTTTGGCTATGATGCTGTGTTCACTATGTTTTTATAGTAGCTTACCTACATCTCTATTTTTATAATGCTTATTCGGCCTACTCTTGCATTACCCCTATTGAATTTTGTGTAGAAAACTCGGTACTAACCTAACCAGAAGCCCTGTTCTTCCTGCCACTGAACTGCACTAATTCCCACTGTATCTGCCTTAAGCTTATCCATTTCTCTTTTTAAATTCTCTAATCTATGTTGACATGCTCTGGCCTATAGAATTTCAGTCTTGTTTTTGTTGATCCTCCTGAGTAGTTGCAGCCTAGAGATAAAAAGAGGGGTTGGGGGGGGGGGGGGGGACTATTTCACCTCTGGAATATTTTACCGAAGAGGATGCCATCATCATTTATCTTAAAGTAAAGCTGCATGACCTCAGAAGAAATAAATCACAGCAGCAATTCCCCTTGCTTTCAGCCGTTCACAGCACCAGCACAGCACGACCATGATGGCTAATGTTACAAGGCCAGATCAGCCTATCACACAGCCTGTTGCCTCTGAAGTTGCTGACAGGCTGCTGCCTTTTTCAGGAAACATAAATCAGTCTGGCCTCTTCACAATACTCTTCCATTGTGGGTTGCACCTAAGGTGCTACTATGTGTTTAAATGACTGTGGCCTGGAATGAAAATGAGAACACATCTGTCTCATGGTGATAAGAGAATTAATATATGAGGTGTGCTCAAAAAGTAAGGTGACTTTATATTTTTATGAAAGAATATTTATTTATGCATCAATATTAATGATGTCCTCTTCAAAATAATCCACCTCACACACAATACACTTGTACCAATGCTTCTTCCAGTTCTTGAAGTGCTCCTCATAAGCCTTGAGTATTTCCAGCGATGTAGTTTTTGTTTACTCAATTGTTGAAGATTTTCATCCTTTCATAAGTTTTGGGAACAGGAAAAAGTCATAGGGGGCTGAATCTGGTGAATATGGTGGCTGAGGCATGGTTGTCATGTTGTTTTTGGCCAAAAAAATCTCTCTCAAGCAAAAAAAGAAAAAAAGAAAAAAAAACAGCTGTACTTCCAACATTAATCCAAGTAAAGTAAATGTCTCTAGGTATATGTGGGTTTCATTTCTGACCTACATAGTTGGTGATCCCAAAAACAAGACTGGTTTAAGTTGCAACAACATATTTTTCAGATTACATCCATTAATCATGGAAGGTGCAAGTCATTTTTTACAATCCACTGGTGATGAGATCCTGTAGCTGCAAAAAGAGATTGAAGTTTTAGAACAGTTGATGCTGAGAGATGACAGCAAGATGGACACGGCAAGATCATAAGTGATAACTACAGCGCCGCAAGTGCAAACACGCACCAAAAATTTTCCTCATGCAATTTTGTTCATGCCAACTGAGCTGTGCCTACAACTGCGGGTACCTCCATTTATGCCCTCAGAACCAGACACACCATTTGTGATTTTGAAAAGCATTTTTGCACAGCAACAGATCACAGAGGACCAAGAACAATTTACACTGGCAATTAGGAATTTGGACCAGAGAGTGATGACAATAGTTTCCAATATGATTGTACACCCACCCCACCAACAAGCATATCGCATCCTGAAGACTTTGATAATCACTTGCTGCACAAAGCTACCCAAGCAGAGGCTTTCACAAGTGCTTTACCAGGCGAAATGTGGGGACAGACCCATCAGAATTTTGGAGATATTTGGGAGTGATAGCGGACTGTAGTGTATTATCTAATGAGTTGCTGCTTCATATCTGGTGACAACAGATTCCATCTCAAGGACAGTTGACATTAATAGCGTATGAAGGACAACCATTGGAAAAATTTATGCAAGTAGCTGATAGAGCATATGCCACATTGGAATCAACCACTGTGACATGCGTAATAGCGACAAATATGAGCATCACAACAGAAAGTGACAAACACGCATTGCAGTTTTTGGTGGTGCTGATGCTGAGTTGTGGCACTGCATCTTGTCAACAATCATTGAACATCAATGGGGAACTTTCAGGGTTATGGACCACAATGGGACGATTTGTTACGCAGTTAAAGGACTTGAAGTTACAGACAGATGCCGATAAGAGAACAGCCATCAGACAGCCAATCTACAGCCATCAGGTGCTACTCAAGGTCAAACTACTGCTGATGGTTTGGCGCCTGTACTACACAGTGCATGAAACCATTTAAATACCCAAATGGCAAGGGCAGTTTGAGTTAGGCCCACAGGCTGTGACACTCACAAACGAAGATGCCAATATAAGAAGAGTAAAATAGCAGCAACTCACATACAGACACACAGCAAAGGTAAGGCCCATGATGGCATGCTTACTACTTTTCTGATGAGTCATGGTATGGCATCACATTGATTGCATGTGATTGATAAGATTCCAGGCTTACGATTTTTAATAGACACTGGTTTGGAGGACAGCACCCTTCCAGTCTTGGGCACAGTTGTTAGCATAAAAACATATGTGCACAAAGATATAATGATACACATTGGTGTCCCTATTCCATACAATTGGGAAAAATGAAATGAGGATGACGCATTGTTGGCCGGGGAAGTTTGGCTGCAGGGTGCAGGTGTTATTTCAGTTGACACCTTATTGGGCGACTTGCATGCCAATGATGAGGATGAAATGGTGATGAGGACAACACAACACCCAGTCCACATGCAGAGGAAAATCTACAACCCGGCCAGGAATTGAATCTGGGCCCACTGCATGAGAGACAAGCACGTAACCACTCAGCTAAGCAGGCAGACCATACAACTGGCGTTTCATGGTGACAAACATTATGAAACCTGTATTATGTGCTGATTTTCTGTCAAACTTTGCACTGGCTGTAAGCTTGGCAAATGTCTGCCTTATAAGTGGGACACAATGGACTATAAGCAACTTAGACGATTTTTAGGCATGGTAAATTTCTACTGTCATTACTTGCCGGGAACAGATGCCACCCAGGTACCACTAACAGATATGCTTGCGAGTAAGAATGCCAAGGGCAAGAGCCTATTACAATGGACACCAGAAATGAGTAAAGCTGGTTACAAAGCAGACTTGAAGATGCAGTGTTGCTGGCCCATCCTGTCCTGGATTCACAATTGAACATTGTGGTTGACGCCAGCCAGGTCGCAATTGGAGCAGCACTAAACCAAGAAGTGAATGGACACTGGCAGCCCTTGAGTTTTTTTTTTCCAAACAAGCTACTGCACAGAGAGACAAAATGGAGTGCTCATGATAGGGAGTTACTGGTGATATATGAGTGTGTGAGACATTTTCAGCCTTATGTTGAAGCCTGACCAGTGGCAATTTGCACAGATCGTAAACCTATCATATCAACATTCTATGACATCAGTGATAAATGTTCACCATGGCAATTCCAACACATAGAGTTCATCAGTCAATTCACTATGGAGCAAAAAACATATTCACCGATTATTTTTCTTGAGTATGCAGCTTGGTGAGCATCTTAAATTACGACGACCTCACCACAGCAGAAGAGAGAGATCAAGAGTTGCAAGACTCACTAACAGATCGATACACAGGATTGGAGATGGCACAGATAGAAGTGCCAGGAAGCCAGACCAAAATATGGTGTGATGTATCACAACAGAGACCATGGCCCTACATTACACAGCGATTCCGCAAAGTGGCTTTGGACAGTATCCACAACCTAGCACACCCAGATGCAAACACCACTATCAAGTTGCTAACTGAATGATTTTGTGTGACCATCAATTAAAAAGGATGTCAGGAATTGGAGTTGTTAATGCCTTCAATGCCAGCATTGTAAAGTAGGTTGACATTTTCATGCAGAAGTTGAAAATTTTGCAGATTCACCAGCAAGGTTTGGTTACATTCACCTCGACATAGTGGGCCCACTTCCACACTCAGAGGGTTATAAATACTTGCTCACAGCAGTAGACAGATGCAAAAGATGGGCAGAGGCTATACCAGTGACAGATGTAGCAGCCGAGACAATAGCAAAGGCATTTATTGGACATTGTTTATCATGTTTTTGATGCCCCCTACATGTTACAATGGATCAGGGTCAATAATTTAAGTCTAATCTGTTCAATGAACTGGCTAGACTGTGTGGATTCCAGGATCATCCCACAATCATTTATCACCCAGCAAGCAATGGGATAGTGGAAAGGTGGCAAAGAACCCATATTTCTTGCTTATTGGGAATGGTAGCATTAACCAGTCACACCTCCAAGACAGACCCAACCTTCCATATGTCATGGCATCCACAACCTTATGCTTGCACCTTCCAAGATTCCCGCACAGGGAGAGAAATATTTTATCATTGCTTTAGTCTGTTGAGGCGTGGGAACACCATTTATGGTTCCAATATTTGTGTTTATACATGCATGCATGTCTGAAGAAAGAAAGATTGTTCTAACAATTGGATTGGTCCTGGAGGCATGCTCAGAGAGCTGAAGCGGTTAAGGCAACTGATCGGAAGAAGCAGGAAATCCTTGTTCATGTCCCAGACTGGCACAGGTTTTCATTTGTCACAAAAAGCTGATGTCATTCCGCGTTCATGAAATGTGACCACATTTTGTAGTATTTACCACAGCTGTAACTGTCAGAACAGCATCTATTTCTTCAGACATGCAGACATCTTTGAAGTACATCATAACGGAATGCAAGTCTGAAGTACATTGTAATGTGAAAATATAGACACTGTATAAACACAGATATGTAACCATCAATGGTGTTATATACATAAGTACAATGTGTGTGAGAAAAGTAACGAGAATGATTTCTTTACCATTCAAAGTAGTTCCCTTCAGCAACTATACACTGGCGGAGTTATTGTTCCTAGTCTTGGTAGCAGCACTGAAGGACTGAAACTAGGAGGACCTTTAACATGTCATTCACATTATTTTGAATGTTTTCCAGAGCCCCAAAATGATGTACTTTTAAGACCTTTTCAATTTAAGGAAATCGAAAAAGTCACAGTTACTAAGAACAGGTAAATACCAGGACTGAGGAACAACAGAAATGGCTTTTCAGGTCAAAACCTATGTGATGGAAGGCATCTGTGTGACACAGGCACTGTCATGATTTGGCATCCATCTGCCTGCCATATACAGTCTCACTTGATTCTCCTTTTTCCTGTGCCTTTCAAGGACATCTTTGTAAAACACTAGGTTGGCAGCTTGTCCTGGAGGAACAAATTATTTGTGCATGATACCCCTGTGGTCAAAAAAGCAAACCAACATTGTTTTGATCTTTGATTTTTCTGGTTGAGGAGATGTCTTAGTGTGCCACTCCTCAATTTTCTGCTTAATCAGGAGTTTCCTCAGAAACCCAGGAGTTATCATTTGTGATCACATGACTGAACCATTCATGGTCATTGACAGTCCTCTCAAGAAGAGCAATGTTCACATTTCTTCAGTTGTCCTTCTGCTCAGCTGTGAGGTTTTCCCCCACCATTTTGGCACAGACCTTTCCCCTGTGCAAATATTTGGTCAAAATTTGATGTACAGTGAACAGGTCATTTATCATACTTGTTGTTAAATGTCAAACTGATCTCACAAGAGCAAACACTCATTTGACATTTTCATTGGTTTTCGAAGATGAAGATCTCCCTGAGTGAGGCTCATCTTCAGTGTGTTTTCAGCCTCACAAATATGATTTGTGCTAGTGAAAACTTGTGCTCTTGATAAATAATGTTCTCCAAATGTCTGTTTCAACTTTTCAAGGATCGTACCTGTGGATTATCCAAGTTTAACACAAAAGTTGACTGCATAACACTGTACCATTTTCGTAAAACACACACACACACACACACACACACACACACACACACACACACACACACACACACAAAAAAAAAAAACAGAACTTCACCCTCAAAAATCAAGTTATGACTGTGTGGTGCTGAAACTCAGACTGAGCATCTGGAAGGCATGAACAGAGTCTACAGAAGTAGAACAACACAGCGTTGCAAGATTGCTCGCAATGATGTCAGTCTTATTACTTTACTCACATGACTTGTATAAGTAAATAAATGTGTGAATTGCATGGGTTTTGACACTTAGCTGATTTTTCATCCTCTTTTATGCTAGCACACCAAAGATGAGCACTGCAGCTTCAATATCCTGTGTCCTACAAAAATTATGTGAAATGTCAGAGCACAACAGATGCACATCTGCATGGAGCACTGATCCAATGACCATGTTTGATACACCTTTAACACTTATATTCATACAGATTATTTTGCATTTGAATCTGTACTAAGCTAACTCGATATCACTGTATTTTTTACAATTGTAAACATGACTCCACAATCAGTGTACAGCCTATCTTTATGATATATATTCCAACTGGAATTTGGTTTCATCCATTCCCCTGATACTATGTGGGCATTCTTAATGTTTATAAGCAAGACTAGTTCTGGTATCTTTCCAGAAACAATCCTGCAGTGAACTAATTCTAGTGTATTAACATTTTCTTTCTTCTATTTAGCATGACCAACACCACTTTCTTTAATTAATGGTGATTGTATTCTTTCCTGTCTGAGGGAATATATGTTATTGGACATTCTCATACATAAAATTACTACACTTACAGAGATTAAAAGTTTAACTACTGCAGTGATTGTTTTTAAAGGGTACCATATAATTGATCAGTGGTAAGCAATCCTATGCCACATGGATCCTACTTTCAAAAGTCAAGTTCATTATAATTTGATCAAAAATGTCTCAATATTAAGGTATTACTTAAACACCCATCAATTAAGATTAATTGCAGGGAGAGTACACATGACCTAAACCTGCTTTATAAAGCTGATACCCTGTAGATTTTAAGGAAAAATACTGTCACATATTGCTACATGATATGTATTCTTTTCAGAGCCAGCATATTTTTCCATTTTATGTTGGTGGTCCATTGGGTTGTGTGTGAGGAGAGAAAAGCTTCACATCAAGCTGGCATAGCAACCTGTGCTCCATTGTGGGTAGTCAATACTTCGTATCAGGCTGAACGACTTGCACCATTGCCTTTTATGTATTGGCAAGCAGTGCCAAGGTGGGCAGCAATTTCACACTAAACTTGAAACCAATTGGAGATATATGAGTACAATAATCTGGCTTCTCTGTGTGTGCTCCTTACCTCTGGGTGTCCCAGCATCTGTAGAACCATTGGAGTGGTGCCTCTGTTTCCACTCCAAAAATTTGATTCAGCCAATGAGTTTACATTGGTTCACATAGCGGATGGTGCAGATGAAATGACGAATATAAAATAACTCACATTTAATCCAGTAAAACTTTGTGAAGGTTAAATGTGCTTCATGTATGCAGAAAGGGGAAGTTTGTGGCCTTTTTCCAATTTTTTAAACTTTTGTGGTATTTCTCAGTGATCACACTGGAAATAGTACACAGTCAGCCCATCCACCTATAATTTTTGAGAGACTGGAAGTTGGGCAGGAAGAGGGAATATTATGGAAGTTAGGGATGAAGGTCTGAGTCACACAGTCAGAGGTTGACAGAGACATATGTGGCTGTTTTGCAGCACTCTGCTACCTTGGAGCAGAGATAATTTTTCATAAGAGCAATTCATAATCTGAGCAGTTTACTTCTCATATGTTTTGTATGTTGAGCCACCCTTCTCTCTAATGGCGAATAAACAATCAGAAAAATGAAATGTTTTTAACTTATCAGGTGCTCAGTACTTCTTTCTTGCTGCTCTTTCATGAATTTCTTGCTTATAAAGTATTTTGGCTCACTGTAAGAAACAATGATTGTGTGTGCTATGCTCAGGCTAAATGATGCAATTTAGAAACTGCTTCTACCTCTTCCTTCATCAACTGTTTCATTTTCTTCATATCATATAAATTTCCACAAGATTGAAAAAATAAAACTTCCACTTAAACTCACTACTCCATAACAGAGCATCTGATTACATATATCAACAGGTATAAAGATACATAAATCTGCTACTCAGCATTTTATAAAATGCATCAGTCTTCTACATTCAAAGAGTTTCTTCTATCAAATACTTCTTGCTGAATGTTTTCAGAGTAAATCATACAAACAGGAATAATGACAATAATTTGAAATTATAATTAATATTTTCTAGTTCAACTGGGAACACATCTAGTGTCATTTTCATATTTTAGTTCTATTTATGAAAAAAATATATGTGTAAATTGGGTTTTTATCTGCAATTTTGATTTTGTTTGGTTGGGTCATGAATTTAATGTATCATATTCTACAATATGAGAGAGAGGTAGGACAACTGACCAGTTCCATTACAATGTGCAGCTTAAGTTGCTGACTTAACTTCAATTTGAATTTGGGTTCTTTACTCTTATATCAATGAGCCATATAGATAATGATGTCTTGGTGCTATAGCCTCCATGCAGTCTTCTTTCCATAGTGTTCTTCCCACAGTGTTAGTTTCACCCATTTTGTTAACCTAATTTGAGGTTCAATTGGTTTTATTTCAATGTTAACCTTTACCTAATATTTGGATCATTTACAAGAAAATAATATTCTGCAAAAGGCAGATTACTTGTTATTAACTTTTGCATCAATTAAAAGTAGCAATTCAAATTCAGTTAAAGGCAAATAAACCTTTGACTAATCTTCTTCAAATTTAGAGTAAATAAAGATTTTGTTAAAATCAGACTTGACTTCCATTACAAGTCCCTTAACTTGTCCCATAGCTCACCTGGTTAGGTAACATAAAGATAACCTGGTATACTATCAAGCTGTGCTTTGTTGTGTAGATATTGTCCTATGCATATAGTGGGCCTATCACGTGAGAGGACACTGCTGTTTCACTAGCAGGAGTAAAAGCAGCTTGACCACATATGCTCCACCATGTAGTCAGAGACTTTAGTTTAAGATGAACCCCCCTAATACTGTCAATAACTATTTCACTTCATGGACCAATCAACTCATATTACAGATAACATGTCAACATCCCTATTAAGGTGTGTTTAAAAGGTATCTCAGTACCTCTTACCAACCTGATTAATAGCAGCATTAGAGAAAAAATGTAAAATCTAAAAATGATTGTTGTGAAACCAGTGTATAAGAAGGACAATAAGAAGGATGTCCTTAGCTGTAGATCAGTATAATTAATTCCCACCTTTATTAATATACTGAAAAGTATTATCATGTCGCAGCTAAGAGAATTTCTTTTATAGAACACAAACTGCTTGGAGACACTCAACATGGCTTCAGAAAAGAGCTAAGCACTACCACAGCAGTTACACAGTTTACAATGAAGTTTACTGCCTGTTGGATGAGAGGATTTTTTCAGACCCTACAAAAGCTTTTGACACAGTAAACCACAGGTCAGTTCTAAAACAAACTGATGTCACATCACATCAGGAATCCATCACTGCATCTTCTAGCCACATACGTATTGAATCATAACAAATCCACTAAACTGGCGTACACATTATGTGCTGCAATTATGAGTCTCCAATCCACCAGTGAAACAATAATAGATTATGTACCTTAGAGCTCAATTCTTGGTCCCTTTCTCTTTCTTGTATATAAAGAGTGAACATTAATAAAACCAACAAACTGCAGGAATGTGTTCCTGTAAGTAAATGGAGGAAAAAAGATCCAATGAACATGTGTCTCAAATGCACCATTGCCATGGAAGATGCTGCTAACAAATTGAAGTTTCTCTGACCATATGCAATGTGCTCCTCGTCTTTTGCAGGCTGTGAGATTCACACAGCATACTGTAAGCAGCAGAATTGTCCAGCATTCATGTCAGGAACAAGCCAAGTTGGTGTTTCTATATGGCCAAGCACATGGAAATGGTTGTGATGCAGTACATCTATACAAAAACAAGTACCCTTGCAGACACCAACCATGTCACACAACATTTCAAGTGCTTTTTGGATGTTTGTGTGATCATGGGACCTTTCAGACAGACAAATATGCATGGAGGCAGCAGACTGTGTGTACACCCAATTTGGAGGCCAGGTTCTGACTCTCTACTGTTTCCCTCTGCCTGGCTGCACACGAACACTATTTCAGCTTGTTCCTTACATGAATACCAGACCATTCTGCTGCTTACAGTATGGCATAACACAAGGAACACACAGCATGCAGTCAGAGGAACTTCCATTCATCAACGCCATCTACTGTGGCAACGATGCATTTCAACCTTATTCTGCGGTTGGGAATGTGAGGAGTGGGAATCTTTTGCTACTAGTGGAGTAACAGAAGTAATGAAATACAGTACTTAAGCAGTCAGAGACTCGAGCTGAATGTGTCAAATCTCAATTACTGGTATGTAAAACTGGCAGTTCTCGGCACACCAATGCAAATAAAGTAATGTAAAATCTCAACAAGGGAATTTGGCAGCTGACAATTGTGGGGTTTCTACAATGATGAACATTTGCAGTGGACAAAACAAATTAATTTTATTTGTGAAAAAGTCAGTAGTGGTTCATGTCTCCTTGGGATAGGCCACAGAGGAACATGTCATGAAGTGTTTGTGCAGCACAATTACCTAACAGCATAATTCTTTACACACATTTAAATTAGTACATTTCTTATGAGTCAACCTGTGGAAGTTATCAAGTGTAGTGATGTACTTGTTTACAATACCAGGACAAAATTTAACATTTCTGAAAAGGAACAACATTAAAAATGACAAATCAAAGTCTGTATATCAGTGATCTGATTTTATTTAAGTAACTTCCAAATTCTCTAGGAATGATTTTAACACAAAATTAAAATCTATTTTGGTAGATAAATGTTCATATTCATTCAATGAATTTTAAGGTACTGCTTGTGATGTGAATCAGTAGTTTATCAGCTACAAAATAATAAGTGTATAAAATAGAGAGAAGAGGTTACAGTTGTAGCATGTAACATATTTTGAAACTATAATTATCATCATACTGTTATTTCTGATGTTTGCAAGAGGGAGAACTGTGCTGGAACCATGAAAAGAAAATGTAAATAAATAAAAAATAAATAAATAATCTTAAATCTGAGATACTTTATGGTTGAACTGTTCAACAATATAGCTATATTGAACAGAGATAAAAATATGAAACAAAAATCTGCCAAAGCTGGTAGCCACATCAATACAGAAAAGTGGCACAGATCTGAACTTTGTTTACTGGGATTTGATAGTATCTGATCAGAAGATAAGTGGTGAAAACCTGGAGTATATAACAGTATTTAAATATGAGGTGCTGAAAAGTAATGTTTCCAAATTTTTTATGAGAAAAATCTTAAAGCATTTTAAATAAACAAATGTTGTTCACATTCTATGTCTTTATTATTCATGTCTACATATTTATTTCTCAATACAGTCACCTTGGTGACAAACACGCTTCTCCCAACCCGAGACCAGTTTGTTGGTACCATCACTGTACAATGTTTGACTTTATTGCCAGAGCCACAGCCTCACCTTTGCTTGTACTGCTTCATCACTATCAAAGTATAGTGCTCAAACGCATTCTTTAACTTTTGGAAACAGGTGAAAATTAGACAGGTGCCAAGTTGAGACTGTATGGAGAATGATTGACAACACTAAACCCAAGACATCAGATTGTTGCAGATGTCATAGCACTTGTGAGTGGCCTGGCATTGTCATGCTGAAGGAGACAATCTCCCCTGAATAGGCAGTAGGTTCAACTTAGCTTAGCAGGACTATTTTTTTAATTTTTTTTTTTTTTGCAGTTAAATAAATGGTTCACTTATGTAAAAGAAAAACTGGGACGAGAAGTTATGCCAGTTATACAGAAGAAGATATAGAAAAGTGTTTAGAAGAAATTAGGTCACGCCAAAACAGGCAGAGAGTTGCTTCAAATCTCTATGGAATTCCTAAAAGCATGGTCATCCAACAGCATTTAGCCCTGAAGAAGAGAAAATGTTTGTAAATCACATAGTTAAAATGGCAAAATTTGGCCTCCCAGTTGCTCACACAGATCTTAGATTTGCAATTAAAGGTTATTTAGAGAAGAAAGATGTTGTTTCAAGTGCTTCATAGATAATCTGCCTGGCTATGAACTTATTAAATCATTCCTTAAAAGGCAAAATAAAAAAAAAAAATTCTAGCAAAATCAAACACGTGAGAGTGGCAGTTGACAAGAAAGAAATGAGTGGAAAACGCCAACTGAGAAAAAGGAGACACTCGAAATTAAATGTCTCTCAAGGGAAGAGTGTATGTCTGATAGATTTGAAAGATTCATCTGTATCTTAAAGTATCACCACTTCTGTCTGTGGGACTACTTCAGAATCAGGAGTTATCCACCAATCTGAATGTAGGTGATTTTGTAACTGTTACGTGAAACAAACAGGAATTCCCTGGAGTAATCACGAGGATGGACTCAGTGCAAGGCCCCACTATGGAATGTATGGAGAAATATAAAAAAATGCTGGAAATGACCTCAGAAAGAAGATGTAGTGGCACACCGCTGACTGTTCATTGTAAGAAAAGTATCTCGACTGAAACTCCTTTCGAAGATGGCATATTTTCAAGTGACAGAGTTAGAGAGCATTCCTGTTCTTTTATTTAAGTATTTTCATTCATTTTACTAACTTTTATGAATATTGTCTGTTGTATACACAGTAAACTGTGTCTGTCTCTGTATGAATTTCTTCGGTTTAGTGTGTTCAAAAAATGGTTAAATGGCTGTGAGCACTATGGGACTTAGCATCTATGGTCATCAGTCCCCTAGAACTTAGAACTACTTAAACCTAACTAATCTAAGGACATCACACAACACCCAGTCATCATGAGGCAGAGAAAATCCCTGACCCCACCGAGAATCGAAACCGGAAACCCGGGCGTGGGAAGAGAGAACGCTACTGCAAAACCATGAGCTGCGGACTTTAGTGTGTTCTTATAAATAAACATAAACACCTAAAATCAGGGCTATGTTTTGCTGTTGAGTCATCATAATTCCTTATTATCAGAGGTATCTTTAGCCCAAAATAATTAAAACAACAATTACTTGGAAAAAAAGTTTCTGGGAGAATGTAGCCCCAGTTTTGTAGAACACTGGTCAACATTTTGAAAAGGTAAAATCTTGTTCCCAAAAGTCCTGCAACAGCCCCTACCATGGTGTAAGTTCTGAGTAGAGATCTATTAACTTGAAAAGTATGTATGTGAACTTGTTCTACATCTACAATAGATATTCCGCAAGCCATCCAATGGTGTGTGGCAGCATCATTTCCTTTCCTGTTCTACTTGCAAATAGAGTAAGGGAAAAATGAATGTCTATATGTCCCCATATGAGCCCTAATTTCTCATACCTTATCTTCATGGTCCTTACGTGCTACTTTTTTGGCTGCAGTAGAATCATTCAGCAGTCAGCTTCAAATGCCAGTTCTCTAAATTATCTCAACATTGTTTCTCGAAAAGAAAGTCTCCTTCCCTCCAGGGGTTCCCTTTTGAGTTCCCAAAGTATCTCCATAATACTTACAAGTTCTTCAAACCTACTGGTAAAAAATGTAGCAGCCCACCCCTGAATTACTTCAATGTCTTCCTTCAATCTGACCTGGTATGGATCCCAAACTCTCGAGCAGTACTCAAGAACAGGTCACACCAGCATCCTATATGTGGTGTCCTTCACAGATGAACCACTCTTTCCCAAAATTCACTCAATAAAGCGAAATTGACCATTCACCATCGTTACCACAGTTCTCACATTTTCATTCCATCTCATATTCCTTTGCAACATTACACCCAGATATTTAAATGACTTGACTGTGTCAGGCAGGAAACTAGTAATACTGCATCAAAACATCACAGAATCTTTCAAATAATTAAGAATTAAAAATAAAACTATAAATAATTGTGCTGAAGTAGCCCCAGTTGATGATAAGGAAGTTTGGGAAACATATCAAATATCTAAAATTGATACAAAGTGCTCTCTACCATGCACGATACAATAATTTGCAAGGTACATATGTAGCTGCTGAGCAAAATTTACTGCTTAATGGCATTTGTAGTCACAACAAGATACATTTGTGCCTTTGTGCATGAAGATTGTGAAATCCCACAGGGGATTAACTATGTTTATTACTCTGCAGAATTCTTAATTCATTTTAATAGAATATCTCCAGATGGATAGTGTTACAGTTATATTTACTCTAATTTTAGTTGTTCTTGTATTCCAGTTACTTGTTGAGAACTTCCTTATAATATTTTCCTGAATTAGGATTAACTTCCCAACATGTAATGCAGAACAAGAAAATACCGTAATGTTAGTCAGTTTAAAGTCATACATATTAATTCACATTTTAATTGATATAGCAAATATTTCCTGAAGTGACTAACCTGCTGCATCTACTTGAAGGACATCATGCTCTTCTACATATTGTACATAAGGTTTCAGCTCATAAACATGTTGCTTGCTGTTAATGTGTTCAACAGCTAACTGGAAGGTTTGTTCTTGTTGACTTTCCTGCCCATGAAACAGAGCACCTGGAAGGTCATTAATGTTTCTTTGAGATTGCAAGTAGTACATTTAAATAACAAACACACAAACAAACACACACAAGTGCATGCCCACAATGTACATAATGTGCTATTGAACCAATAATCAACTGTATAACTATCAAAACTTTACCCTTGAGATATTTCCATCATTGAGTGTAGAAAGATAAAAGATATTTATCAATCTAGGATGGAATCAGTAAAAGATGAAAATTGGTAATATGTTTGCTGGGTACTGGAATGAGCAAATTACAATTAAAAGTAATAAACTGTGGTTGTCAATACAGTTAAAATAGAAAACAAAATGGAGATATTGTCTTCTACTAATACATGCAGAAATCAATAGAAGAGACTGCTTTCCAGGTATATGTACCTGGACTGGGAAACAGTTGTGAAGGATAATTAGAGTGTGTGAAGTTAGTGTCACTATCATTAGAGATTGAGACTACCTCTATTGGATTATGATGGGGAAGGTATGAATTTGAAAAGGAGAGAAGATTGAATATAAGATAGGCTGTATTTAATTGACATTTTATCATTTTGTATATAACAGCTTTCACCACATAAAACTTGCATATATGAAGACATTTACGATTAGAATCTGATAAACAGGCTCTTTCCCTACGTTGGAATCACATCACCAATATATGGTTACATGCATCAAAAAATCATTGAAATAAATTGTGTCGGCTATGTTTATGAGTACTGTAGTATGTAATGTATAAATGAAAAGCTGCTCTGCCTACCATGGATCTGGCATATTAACATTACACAGACTGCCATGTTTATTACATTGTAATAGAGACAAAGAATCACCTAGAAATTGGTTTCATACTCATACCTCAACTTTTCCACCACAATTAGCATTCAAGACTATTCATCTCCATAATGAAAGAGAAATAAAAATGAGATGACTTTCAGATATTCTGTGGTAATGGAATGTCCTTGGTGCAATAGAAATAAAGAGCAAAAATAAAATCTCGCCAAATAGTTGAGGCAGTGGGTCACTAATTGTTACATAAACAAGAGTAACGATATGTGATTTTAGATTTTCCCAGTGTAGGAAGGCTTTGAATATTTCTTGAGTATCTAGCCAGATGACACTGTCCAAAAGGCACAAGATTTCAGCAGACCACATGGCCAACCAACAGCCGAGAAAGTCCACTGTGACAGAGCACTGGATTTCCCATGAATATGTCCCCTTCTGTGATTGTATTCGAAAAGAGGCTGTAAAGATACAGCTACATGATGAATTAATAAATAAAGACAATGGTTTTCAGTTAAGAAAGACCTTGGATCCACCTCTTTCTTTGACCATTCAAAGCACAGTGGCAATCTGTGCGGAAATCCCTTCCTGCCAGGGCAAACAAAGAGGATGAGATCCACATCTGCCAGTGGTAGCAGCAGGACTGAGGACTTCAGATTGTGTCCCAGCAATGCACTTCCCCCACCACTGCAGCACAGATGGCCAGCTACAAACCATGGGTGGGGAGGATGGGACATGAAAGTGGGCCGAGCAGAAGACAGTCAGTCATCAGGAACACCTGAAGATGCCAAGACTTTGGCTTGCTGAAATATCATGCCTTCTGGATAATACCTACTGGCTGAACACTCAAGAAATATTCAAAAGAAGGAAAATGTTAGTAGCTTTCAAATGAATCCTTCTTCAGAACTACAGAGTACACAAGAATAACAATATATGCACCCACATACACTTGTACAGCTTCATGGTCCCAGTTGACTACACTGTCTCACATTTGCTGCAATTTTTGGAAAACTGACCTCAGTATCCAAGCTTCAAACAAAATACACACTGCCAAGAACCATAGAAATTTTCCCTTCCCTTCAATGCTGAAAACAAGCCAGTAGTAAAAGAATCCTCTAGTATAGCAAAGTATATGGATAAACAGTAAACTATGGGTACTTCTGGCGGTATTACCATACAGAGTCTGAACAGGTGTTAGTTTCAAACACTCCAACCTGCTTACATCAATATCAAAGGCTGCCATTTTGAATTTTCATCACCTCCAATATTTTCAAGTGATATCTAGAACAGCTGATCTGGAATATTCCTGTCCATTGCATTTATCTTAATATCATAAAAGGGGTAATCATAAAGTTATGCTTATCATCTGTAAAAGAAATTAAGTAAGATATTTATTTTTTTGTTTGTTTCCAGATACATGTCTGCAGCCCAGATACTGACTGAAATCCCTGAACTGCAGCAATGAAGCATGCTACTAGAGCAAGCAAAACAAAATGACACAGCATATTGATAGAGTAAACTATTATATAATTATTTATTTTCTGCATTTTACAGGGAACCATGATTCTACAACCCATGCTGGGCTGGTGGAAATGTACGGCAACAATATGCCATCATATCACACATTGATAGGGTGTTACAAATGCTCCAGTGTGATTAAACAAGTCTGAATGAGAAAGAAGAAACTTGTAGACCATTTTTCTGTGAAGAACTGGTTATCACAAAAGAAATGGAGGCTGTGCTGGTCAAATACCAATGTATCACAATTGAGGCAATAGTGTAAAAACTGAAAATCAGTCATGTATTAATTTTTAACATCTTCCATGACTTTTGAACATGGTAATCATCACCACCCAATGGGTTTCATTACTGCTCACCTCCATTAAAATATATATACTAAGATGATATCTGTTCTTTCGGACATGTACAAAAGAACAGATACCATCTTAGTATATATATAGTTAAGGCTCACTGGCCAATTGACCATCTTCTTCTTCTGTGCAGATGCACAAACAGTGCTCAAACTCTTACGGAAATCGGTAACACGCTGCGAGTAATGAGTATAATGGGCGGGGGCACTACGAATGTAGTGTGGGACAATAAGTTCAGAATATGAGTTTCACGGGAGGCATGCCAGAGATAAATCCCTGCAGTCATGCTATCCTCTGTGTCCTCGGTGGCTCAGATGGATAGAGTGTCTGCCATGTAAGCAGGAGATCACGGGTTCGAGTCTCGGTCAGGGCACACATTTTCATCTGTCCCTGTTAACGTATGTCAATGCCTGTAAGCAGCTAAGGGTGTTCATTTCATTGTAGTTCCATTAAAAATGCCAGTTGAACCAAGACAGAAGCACAATTCCTTCAGCTTTGCAAGGACAATTCACATGACTTCTTTCATTGTGTAATTGTCATGGACAAGTGATAGGTGTATTTTTGTGAGCCCAGAACACAGGATCACAGCAAACATTAGAAACATGGGACAACATTGGGCAATATAGTGCTGAGGGTGTTTTGAGACTGTTGGGGTAAAGTAAAAAAGTAGAGAAAAATTAATATCATCATCAAGTTCCATGGTAACAGCTAGATTTTTTTGTGGTGATAATTAAAACTTGATGACTACGTCTCATGTCAGTCACTGGTGCTAATACACATGAACATCTGTGTGATAGTTCAGCCTGTTCTGAAAAACAGACAGATACAAAATCTAACAAGAATGTGGTCAACAAAAATATGCTGATGGAGAGTTGAGTGATGCCACTCCCAATAATGTTACCATATGGCTTGATAATGAAGATGTGGAAAGACAATGAGACACAGCTTGTATTTCCCAATCTCACTCTAACCTAAAACAAGTCATACAGAGGAAAATAATCATACTTGGTGATTTATTCCTGCATTATTGAAACTTTTCATATAGTTGCAGCAGTGATCATCAAGCCTGGTGTGTCATTTACCAACATTGACAAACTCACATAACTGTCAGAAATAGGTGAGCTGTCTTAAAATGATTTCATTGTGCTCATTGGACACCTGAATAATGTTTATAAGAATCAAACGTCCATAACCACCTGGGAATTGAAGACATGTTTGGGTCTGCTGGCTTATGCCAATGCCCTAGTTTTCAACATTCCACACCATTATGATCTGCCAAAGTAACCTATATTAACTACAAAATAGCCGCAGAAAATGAACAGTTAGGAAGTATATGTAAACACTTCAAAAATGTTGCTATGATAAACGTAACTGGAACTGAATGCAGATTTCAAACTCACCATAGCTTACATTTAAATGCACTGGGTAAACATCTAAAAACCAAGAAAGTGCTTTGTATAATAGTAAACAAGTCTCACATACTAAATGCAAAACCTTGACATCAGCCCAGATGCAAAGGCTGCTAACTGCTTGACAAGAGAAACTGAAAAAAAGAATCATCCCATCCAAACTATTAAAGTTAAGAATTTCATTTATTTTTTAAAAAATAAGTAAAAAGAATAATTAATTACCTGGTATAAATGGTTGAAATCTGCAGATAAGTTTCATATGTTAAAATATTAATTAAAATATTGACTAATTGGTTTTTTCACCAATTTATGCATTTAGCAGCTTTTGCAAATGTACTGATCCAATTATGAAACAAACATTCAGTTGCAAAACCTACTCTTCAGTGGTATGTCAGGAATCACAAAAGGATGGAATTTAATTATTGTGAAAATATTTAACATCAAAATGAGAACAGAAATAAATGTTCAGCATTAAATTAAAAAAATACACCATTGTGCTTTTGACATCACAAGATATTGTAGAAAATAAAATATATTCCAAAATGCATCTCAGTTGAACATCGATGAAATTTTAGAAAATTATGAAATTGGTGGAAAGTTGCATCTTAGTTAAAACAGCAACAAAAAATCTAGAAAATAAAACTGGCTGGAAATTGCTTTTAGGTGACATCAACCTCAACACTGTCCATTAACTCAAAAGCACTTCCAGCTTCTTTCTAGTTCTGATGGTTGGCAGTGGCAGGAGTGACTCTAGGACTGCTTTCCTGCTCATCTAACACCTCAGTGTAGAATTTGAGTTTGTTGTTGGTCACCCAGTCTTCACCAAAGTGGAGCTTCAAAAGCTTTTTGACATTTCCAAGTTTGGCTTGTGAAAGTTCTACTCCTGCTGTGGTTGGTGTCGGGCCATTTCCTTTGCTGAAATTTTTTCTTCTCTGCAGGATGCTCTTACCCTCTCCAGCTTAAAAACTATAGAACTACTCTTTACGAACTAGAAAAATCATCTTGTTTTTGCTTTTTGTGAAAACTTTTTTTTTATGTACCATAAGCTATCTGCATATGTCATAACAATTAGTGTCAACACAGTTTTCATTGCATGACATTGCTTTAATAATACTTTTTATTTTCTTATCTTTCTGTTTTGGAAACATTTCTTTTCTAGATGAGGATGCCATATCCTTTTCCAGAAGGGTCAGTCAGGCTCAGTCTTGCTATGGTCTTATTCAACTCCCACTATGAGTTCAACTTCTTGCAGAATTCCCACTATTTCAATTACTGTGATTCCATTTTTACCATCTTCTGCATTGAAACCGTCTACTAAATCACCCATTTTCTTCAAAAAACTCATGCAAATACATCAACACACATCCGGATGATCAGCTGAATTGTGCTTACCAGCATATATTTTGACGATGCATCAGCAGTGAGAGCTTCACTGCTGCATAAACCTTCACTACAGCTTAGCCAACCTAACTCTACATAAGAGAAATATCCCTTCTAACCATAAAAGACTGAAATTTCGGTTTGAATGTCTAGACTGGTAAGTCTGATGTCAGTTGGAGTGCTTTGCATCTGTACATGGCACGGCAATCACCATGTATGTTGAACTTGACGGGTTTTGCAAATGTTGGACATTTAGTAGGCTTTGCACCCAAAGACAATGTGAAGTTAGTGGCTTTTGCCACCAAACACATTTTTCTACAGACATTTTCAACGGTGTATAGCCAGTTTTGCACCCTGAAACAAGTTCCATCATGTAGAGGCAGAAAAAATCTACATGGCAGTGTGTTCAATTCGGAATCAACAAATGGCTTTTCCATCTGGGCTACTCATATAGAAAGAATACTGCCATTACAGAAAAAAGAAATAAGACTTATACATGGGATGGGCCATAGAGATTCACGTCATGAAGCGTTTGTGCAGCATAAACACCTAACAGTGTGTTATCTGTACTTATTAAAATTAGTAACATTTTTATTAGTCAATCAATGGAAGTTATCAAGTGCAGTGATGCACATGATCACAACATTATGACAAAATTTAACTATTTCCAGAACGGAATAACATTAAAAATGACAAACTGAAGTCAACACACCAATGATTTGATTTGATTTAACAAGCTAACAAACTCTCTATGGATATACATGGGAAATGATTTTAAAACAAAATTAAAATCTTTTCTGGTAGAAAAATGTTTATATTGATTCAATAAATTTTAGGATGCAGATTGCAATATGAACAAGTAGCATATCGGCTATAATGTAATAAACGTATAAAACAGATATAAGATGGAATAGTTGCAGTGCATAACATATTTTGTAAGTGTGACTATAGCCATACTAATATTTCTGATGTTTGTAAAAGCCATCATTATGATGGCTCCATACAAAAAAAATGTAAATAACTAAATAAATGTAATTTACAGGACCAACAAAACCACAAATCATCACTACTTTATTTTAATATCGCTTTAGTAGTCTGCAGTTTATTTACATGTGCTGAGTAATGACTTAAAGGGAATCTATTGAAGTACGTGCACAAGGTATTCATGACTAATGTCAATCTTTGCTGCCTAGGATTTGGTACGTTAATTGCATACCCAGTCTTTGAGCTGTTGGAAGGTAATGAAATATTGAGCTCATATATATCGAAGTTCTCCTTAACTGTATCAATGAGAAAATTCAATTGCTGAAACTGTCAAATAGAGTAACTGGACGCTAGGTACTTTCAGAAAGCAACATCCCAATATTTCAAGAATAAACACTTCAAATTAAATTTTAAAAATTCACATATTTCATAGCTTTTGAGACTTGTTCCTTCCTTCTTCAGGAAGGAAAAAAAATGACTTGGGAAGACTGGAAAAATGGGGAGGTCACTCAGATCCCAGGCTGAGGGGATCTGCTTAGTGTAAGAATGAGGGAAGACTCTTGTCATCTCCACAACAGGTGGGTCCATTTTGACCTTGAGTTTTAGTACCAGTACTTCATTTCCAAATTTCCCCAACTAGTCAGTCCCCCTTTCCTCCCTAAAGAAGTAAATGTTCAACATATAAAGTTTTGTTATACAGAGGGGTCAAAAATAATATATTCACTGTTTAAAAGTCCATAACTGGCAAACTAATTGACAGAGTTGTCTCATCTTTCGTAGTGTAATAGTTTGTAGTTAAGGCAACTGCCACACAAGTGTTGTATTGTGTTGTTTTGTTTTGTCAAAGGACAGTCGCCAGATAGTCAGTGTTTTGTTCTTAGTTGCACCTAGTTACTCAAGTAAACATGGCTGGCCCAAGGCTTGCAATTGATGAAAGGAAGTCAGTTTTGAAGTGGTATTTTAAGTACGAAAATATTAATGAGGTTCGACAACAATGGCGAAATGAGTATCAAACAGAGCCACTGACATGTTTAATGATTCTTCGCATTCAAGACAAATTTGAAGCTGAAGGCTGTGTTAAAGATGTACACAAACAACAATCTGGATGACCTGTAACAGTAACAAGTCCAGCTAACTCCCATCTTGTGTTACAACAATTCACTCGCTCACCACAGAAGTCTGTGAGACAGTGTGTTTGTGCATCTCGGACCAAGATTCTGGAGTTGGTGGTCGTGTGTGTGTGTGTGTGTGTGTGTGTGTGTGTGTGTGTGTGTGTGTGTGTGTGTGTGTTAGTGATGAAGGCAATGGCCGAAAGATTTAAGTGAGTGTCTTTTAATTGTGCCTGTCTGTAAGTTGACGTGTCTTCTTTATGGTAAGTAGCAATCTGTCTTTTCCTACATTGTTGATATTCCTACCTGGAGGTTCCAGCATTTGACAAATAAACAAATTTTTAGATATAATGTAGATGAAAACCTGTCATAAGAAGAGAGCAAGGCTTATATTTGTAAGAACAATAGTACAAATTTGTATTTACTAAAATAGTCCCAGCCTTCCTGAACCATGATACCTTAAGGCAAATATACTGCCCGATATGGTTGGATGTCAATGTAACTTCACACATGTACACCAATTTCACAGTCACATAAATGATTAGAGTTGCAATTCTCCCTGATAGATAGAACAGTCATCACAGTGTGTTAGTGTTGTTTGGGTTCAGTGTTGTTACCAGGACTGATGGGGTATTTAAGAGGCATGAACAGTAGTAGATGTTGAATGATCACTGTAAATGATATGGATATGCTGTATTCTTGTGTGAGACTACGTTATCAGCACCTGACAGAATTTAAAAGGCACCTCATTGTGGGCCTCCATTTACCAAGCTGGTCAAGTCATGCAATATCCAGATTTTTGGGGCATCAGATGTGACAATGGCCTGATGTTGGACTGGGTGAAAATGTGAGGGCAGGCATACTCGATGTCAAGGTTGTTGTAGAAAATGTCTGGCCACCAAAAGAGAGGTCTCCTGTATCGTTCACCAAGATTTTTGTAACCCTTAAAAATTGGTGCCTGCCATTCAAGACCAGATAATAGACTCCCTGAAATATTCTGTGTCATCCTACACTATTGGTCAGAAATCAACAGCAGCTGTACTAGGCAATCACTGTCCCATACATAGCCTGCCATTAACATCACAACACAAATGGCTGTGTTTGGACTGGTGCCATGACCAGGGAAAATGGACTGCTAATGAAAAGCATTGCATTGTGCTCGGTGATGAATTACAATTCTGAACTACCCCCAAATCACCATGAGTGTAGAGGCGGCCTGGACAGAAGCCTGATTCTTTCAATGTTTTTGAGATACAGCAGTGTTATTCCTGGCATTATGGTGTGTGGAGTCTTTGGGAATGACTTCAGGTCATGGTTGGTAGTGACTGAGGGAACTAGGATGGCACAATGGTGTGTCACAGACACCTGTGTTCTCATATGTTACCTCTGATGTGAGAGAATTGGGGTACCATTCTTCAACAAGAGAATGCTCACCCATACATGGCAGTTGTCTCTATGAATTGTCTGAGTGATGATAAGGTAATCTTGTGACCAGCCATATGTCCAGAACTGTTCACAATAGAACATGTGTGGTACCAGCTCAAATTTCAACATCGTTCCAGTGCCTGTATCCAGGATACCAAAGACCAGTTATAACATTTGTGGGCCAGCTTGCATCAGATGAGGATGCAGCAGCTTTATGACACCCTTCCCAATTGAATCAGTGCAAACACCCAAGCTAGACATGGTGCAATCTCATGCTGATAAGTGGGCCCATACTAAGAAGTTCTTCATAAATTTGACTCAATTTTGCTATAACATCACATGCCGTCCCAACCCATGAAGTTTTGTTTCTTTTCCTCCTCCCCTTCTGGGCATTTCATTTTTTTATCAGATAATTTATTATTAACAAATTACAATGTACTTACCTATTTTTATTTCTGAAAAACATCCACAGTTTTGTACAAAACAAAATAGTACTATGAAACTTAAGGTCACATTCTTGATAGACCAGTAGTGATTCATATTGCATACATGGCTTGTCAACATCTGCAATAAAAGAAAATAGAAAAGGAAAATGTTGTAATATCACATCACAAGTTAATCAACTGGTTACATGTTCCCATAAATACTATGTAATCAAACAGTTCAGTTAAACATCAATTTGACATGTTCTGTCAGTTATATATCAATATGGCTACATGTTGGACACTTGCAGTTGTGACATTGACTACATATTTCTCCTCATAAGTTCTTTTATGGTACAGAAATTGTTGACAAGGAGGTAAAACGTCTATTGCCATTTAAATATACTACTTCTCTTCATTAGAGATTCTGCTGTTATATTTGGGGAGAGGAGGGGTTATTGTGAGGGTGATAAATCTAGGATTGCACCTGAAAGGGTGTGATTCAAATCATGGTCAAGCACAAAACTGCAGCATTGTACACTAAAATGTCAATAGTTTATCTGCTGACCAAGAAGGTTTGGAAACCTTAGATGTTACTTGTTGTAAGCACACTTAAGCCTGGAATCAAAAGTAACATGATCAATGAAATGCAACGCTTATCACTGAAAGCACATTTATTTTTAACACACGTGTTCAGCCAGAACAGAACTGAACTCTCAGGCAGAGAGAGCTGTATTTACACAAACAATGAATATTCCAAAATTCTGCTATTTATACACACATTTAATATACCAGAATATACAAACATAAGATACTTTGAGAACCTTTATGAACTATTAAATACTAAATAATAAATAATTGCTGGTGATCGGGTTTGTACTGGCACCCTGAAGCATGTCACCTACTGACACAAATCATACTGCATGCATCACAGCTCACACCATTCCTCCCTTTCTGGAGAAACAGTGACCCACTGTTTCAAAATTTTTCATTGGAACTAACTACGTCTTCCTGGAGTATCAGGTCAATGGTTCTTTGTATGATAGAGCTGGTAGATCCTTGTGTTCTAGTCATCATACAGATGACACGGACAATGTCTCTGGGCTTTTGTCTTGTTGATGAAAGGTCTTAATCCCCAACTTCATGTGACATCTGACAAGCAACATAGGATATGATATGCCCCAAAGTCAATCTTGAGTCCCACTTTCTGCACAGGCATAAAAATCCATGTCAAGCCTCCAAGGCTGTATCTCATTGGCTGGTGCTTGGCATTACAGTGCTCTCAGTCTTTCTCCTGAGCATCTATGGTCCATATGAAAGCCAACTGTCTTGTGTCTTTGATCCTGATGATGAGATATTTCATATAGTAATCCTGAGTATCGTCCTGTTGAAATGAGAACAGTGGCACCATTGTCATTTTGTTCTCATGACAGCAGAGCAGAAATAATTTTGTGAAACCTGTATTGTCTGGATTCCCTGTGCTGTATGTAAGTGTCACAACTGACAGTATTGCATCCCAGTCTCTCTGTTATATAGCAACATACAATGAGAGCTATCTGCAGCACTGGATCACAGTTTCTTTTGTACTATGTTCCATTTATTAATTTGAATTCTCCTTTAGTCAGTTCCTCCTCCTTCAAGGCTTCTACTGTTTACAGCTGTACTGAATCTTCCCTCTGTTCAGTACTAATGTCATCTGATGCAGCTATGATTGAGATTTCATCCACTCTGCTATGATGCGCCAAAGGATCCCATGAAAGCCTGTTCGTGTTTTTGCATGTGCATTTTTATACTACTGTGACCTCCTGAAACCTCCAAACTCATCTCACCAGTCAAACCAAAGGTTCTTTCAGACCTGCATAGAGAATGTTGGTATGTCACAACAGCAAATGGTTTGTCAAATAAATACAACTGGAACTTGTTGATGGTCCGACAAAATGCTGGGCATTCATTCTCATTTCTAGAGTAGTTTATCTCTGACCTGGAGACTGCTTTCAAAGCATAAGAGATCACATTTTCAGCACTTTCCTAAATTTTCACAAGAACTGCATCCTACCCTAACTGCTAGCATCAGTGTGACGTTCTGTCTATGCATTCTCATAATACAATACTAGGACTGGAGAAGGTGTTAGTGTCTCCTTAAGGACTTTCACTTCATTCCAGGAAATATGGTGTATTCCTGCAGTAGTCCTCATAAGGTATGTGCCTCAGCACAGAGGTCCTTTACGAATCACCAATAGTACAAGAACATTCTGAGAAACATTCTCCCATCATGAATATGGTGAGAAATCAGTAATTCTTCGACTGCTCTTATTTACTTAAGACTAGGATGTACTCCATCACCATTCACTAGGCAGCCCAAGATTTGTATTTTTTGAGTGGAAAGATGCACTGTTTTGTATTCAGGTAGAGGGCTGTAGTCTGACCACACTCAACACAGCTGTCAGGTGGCTCAGATGTTCCTCAAGTGTCTTTGAAAAAATGACATTGTCATCCAAATAGCAAAGAAAGGTCTCCCATCTAATATGATGAAGCAGATTGTCCGTCATACATTTGAAGGTGACTGGAGAATTACACAGTCCAAATGGCATAACTTGAAACTCATAGAGGCTGCCAGGAATTCTAGGGTGTCATCAGTGCACAGTAGTAGACAGACACCTTTTTCCAGGACTCTGTTCAGTCACTGGTAATTGATGCAGAAACACCATGTGCCATTCTTCTTCTTCATGAGGATCATAGGAGAGAGCCAAGGACTCTCTGAGAGTTCAATCATGTCATCTAGCAACATCTTCTCTACTTACTCCCAGAACTTGTGCCATTCAGCTGACTAATTTGTGGATTACTCCCAGCGTGGATACAGTGTTTTAGCATGAGCTGCCTGGTTTGTCTTTTCTCCTCTCTGGATTTGGAAGCACCCAAAAACTGATGCAGAATGACTGTTACTCACTGAAATTGTTCCTTGGTCATGCCAGATCCTCGACCCTTCCCTATGTTGTCTTTAGTGATAGTGGAGCATGATTCTTTGTCAGTGGCACTAAACTGTCCTTCCTGGATTGGATCAGCTGTTCCTATGCACATACCTTTAGGGATGAGTTGCAGTTGCTCTCGACATTAGTGACCCCAGATTTTCCTTGACCACCTACAATGCTTATGATCATCACTGGCATGTATATTTTTTGTGAGGTTGAGTAGCTTTTTCCAGTCAGCAAAAGCCTCACAGTTTAACTAAGCATTTCGAACCAACTGCTTCTCCCCACCACATGTTGTGATGCCTCATCCCTCTGCCGACACAAAGGGCATTGCCCGTACAACCCACTGTCAGAAAAAGAGTCTCTCCACACCTCTACTGCCAATGCTCACATCGTCATTGACTGACACCCTGGAGCCACACTCATACATCACCACCCTGGCATCTGCCTCTCACAAGGGGGTAACTGTGTGGCGCCTCTAAATTTCAAATTTTGAGATCCTCAAAGCCTGCCCTAACAGATGACTATCTACGCAGTGACACCTGGACTTTCTGCAAAGAGCCTATTCATGATAGGCATCTACCAATGGAAGCGTCTTTTCCCTCACCAACATATGTGAAAATGGATGCTTCTGCCAGACTTTTTTCCCAGCTGGAGAAGACACCATTCTCGTGTGTGTGCAAATGTGCTGAAGGGTAGTAACAGTAGATATGTGTGGGTGTTGATTGCTTATTCAGTGAATGTGAAGTGGTTTTTAATGAGAACTAAGGGCTGTACAATGACTTATAATTGCTGCAACCACATGGCTTCCCAACAGCAGTGCATGGATACATTTTGGTGAGTTGGCCGTGCTTCACATTTTGCAAATAACTTTCAGGCACCTTGTTTACCAATCAGGACCAGTGATGTACCCACCGACATGGTTCAAATGCACTGCTACCTATTTCAACACAAGCACTTTGTCATTGCAGGCCACTCCTTCCGATACCACGACAGTAATTTCCATGTGTGATTATTGGATTATTCAACTGATTCTCGCCTGCACCTAGCAACTACTTGCACACTGCTTCATCACTTTCCAGACACTCAGGGTTTTGATTTCACCCTGCACATACGTCACTGCCTGGTTATTGTACTCTGTCAGTTCAAGACTCCACACCTCACATCCTTCATAGGTCCAAAGCTAAATTGTGTGTAAATGGTTTAAATGCCCATATGGAACTTAATTTTGTACTGTGACTGGAGAAACTAAGAACTCTACCAACATGGGTCAGAACTGTGGTAAACAGACTGCTGAACAATTTTATAAGTATTTTTAATAGCGTGTAATTTGTGCATAATTAATAATCATGTGGCTGAAATTATAACCTTGTGCACTTTTCTAAAATATGTGTTCCCACCTACTTTCCCTTTTAAATTTAGTGGCAATGTGTGCCATGTGATAAGCACTGACAGCACAACATTTGTACCCACAGACAAGAAGAGGAGACCCACAGCTTGCCAATCAGTGATGCTAAGCACGACGCCATATGCATGCACCACAGTTTGGGGCAATGTTCCAGAACTGATAAACTATTAATTGTGGTTTTGGAATGTGTAAGAATCAACATTATTTCCTTAAATAAACACTCATTAACAGAAGACTCCACGGACATTTTATTCAATATTAATAATTTTGAGCCTTTGTAGGAACACCATTTTATGTTGAAGCTCCTGCATTCTTGTTAGTTTCACAATTAGCTATTTAGTAAGGGAAAATTCCAGTTACTGAAATTAATCAAGTGTGTTAGAGAGTTTCTGTGTAGAATTAAAGGTTAAATCAGTCTATAGTGTTCCTGGACTACCTGCAACTAAACTACCGTTAGCTAAATTTCAATGTCCCCTGAAAAATGTTAGAAAGAAATTAAGAAAAAAACTGTAATAGGAGAAGACTTCAAATTGAAGATGAGTGAATCCACAAGAGTTTGTGATTTAATTCAGTATTCTAGTTTAACTCTAAACTTTTCTGAAAATTTGCTGCTCGTAAAAGAGAAAGGAGCAGCTCAGTGATTTCCATAGGTAATATTCTAACAAACTACAAGTTTGATGATGCAGATGAGTAGTACATACACTTAGATAGTTGTGATCTCTGAATTCTATTTATTGGGCTTCCAAAAGAAGATAAAGTCTCTAAAACTGTACTTAAGTAAAATTTCTAATATAATTCCAAATTTTCTTATGATTGTGTTAAAAACTATACATTTGTATTTCAAAATACTGTGTTCACAGCTAAAAAACAGACAAATAATACATTCATGCTCTAAAACAGAATTAAGACAACAGCATTGCTGTCTGTTGTTCAATCAGAAACAGGAGCCGAGTTCAGAAGCCAAGAAATTTTGAACATTAGACTTGAAAATGATATTACATTATATACCATCATTTGGGGCTATTTTGCTCTATTGGATCAAACTTTCTACACTTGAGAAGAAAAATTTGTTGGTTCATAGATGCTACAACATTTGTTGTATACTTCTGAACAACTTTTTATATGAAACGTAGCACTTTCAGGTTGGCAGCCTTGATTGCCTGTTTAAATGTTAACCATTTATAAGCATCTAAGTAAAGATGTGCTAAAGTGTGTAAAAAAAAATTTGGTGGGATTTTTTTTTTTTTTTTTTTCTTTTTTTTTTTTCCAAGGGCTTAACTGGTCACTGTGAAGGTCAGTCAGCATAATATTAATTACTCAGACTGTCTAGATGCTTTAAAGTACCATAGTTTTTCATTTAATGGAACATTGTTTGTGTCACTGTCAGTTTAGTTTTCTAGGTTATGAATTTTTTAGTTCTGTGGAATTTTGCACCACAACAAAAGTGGAGCACAGTACCCTCAGGATGCATTTCTTACATATCAATGAACACTTTAGACTTCATTTACCAATGTAGTGTGCTCTTGACAGTGAACAATGTTTGTAATCACTTTCAGATTGGTGAACGTACTATGGAAGTACAAATGAACTGCCAGAAATAGGCAGTAATGTGATTATAGCCCAAAAACTACATTCCATTAGGAGGAGGAGGAGATACCGCACAGGAAAGCTGAAACACTTTTTGATATCCCAAGAAGAACCTTAATTGATAAATTGAAATTAAAGGAAGGAATTAATTCATACCCAGGGTTCTTGCAGATTGTACTACTGAAGAAGAAGCACAATTGTAATTTTTATGTCACAGCTGAGTGAACATGGGTTTCCTGTCTCGCCAATGGAACTCTGAATGATTGTAAAGTCATACCTTGCCACACAGGGATGTATAGTTCCTAGATTCAAAGGCAATTGTCTAGGTGATAAATGGCTCTTGTGTTTCATCAAATGGCAACCTGAACTTTGTGTGTGCTTTGCAGTCAACATTAAAAGGATTAGAGTTGCTGTTGATGAGGGTTTTCTCAGAGAATATGTTGAACATTTGCATGTTAAACTGAAAGATGATGTGCTAGCAAGAAATATATGGAACTTCAGATACCAAAGGAAAAATACGTTATTGCAAAAAGGGATTCAAAATATTCAGAAACGTTTGATTCTTCTAAGAGCAACATATCTGATGTTTGCTGGTGAAGCTGAGGGAGAAATTTTCCCTGTATTTGTTGTTTATAAATCAAGCCACTTATGGTCTACAGGGAGGGAAATTGTGCCCAGCAGCTGCCTTAACTCACATAGATCTAGAAGATGGTTTGACAATAACACACTTGGTGAGTGTCTCACGAAGTTGAGTGTACCAAGACTGAAAAAAGATAGAAGGAAAGAAAGTAGTAATCTTTGACAATTTGTCCTCACATTTGACAGCATATATTTTAAAGCTCTGTGGTGAGAATGACATTTCATTTACCTGTCTGCCAATGAACAGCACCCACATTATACAGCCTCTGGACGTTTGTTTCTTTGGGCTCATGAAAGCAGACTGGAGACAGATCCTTGCAGAAAGGAAAAGAAGTAAGAAACTCTTCAAACACATTGTCTTGCAGAAACAACTTTTCCCATTTCTGTTAAGAAGACTTATGAAAATACTAGGCAAAAACTCAACCAAAAACCTAATAGCAGGTTTCAAAAACTGTGGCACACATACAAATAATGTTAAAAAAAATTCTTTGTCATCTTCCGCACACAGACGTGTGACATAGATGCAGTACAGGAATCTTTCATCAAGCCCTTCCATGTAAGATACCTGTGTGGACTACTGGTGTTGCCAGAAACAGATGTAGAAGAAAGATTATAGTGACTCCTGGTTGAAATGTGACAGTGATGCAGAAAAAAGTTCTGAAGAAACAGAAAAGAAGCCACAATAATAAAAAAAAAAAGCAGGTCAGATGAAGATTCTGTAGCTATCACTCTCAGAGATTCTTTCGAATATAATGATTTATTGAGATAACCATCATCTGTAACATTTGCAGAGGATGACACCCAGTTAGATACCAGGCAGAAGAAGAGGTCCAGAATTTTGTGAAGGTGTACACACATTGAGCCAGTATGTGACCTTTATATAATATGGGGAATGTTTTTGTGGATTAATTACTAATGTAAGCAGTGCTGGAGCTACAACAAGTACAATACAGAAGACTTTATTACAGGAGTGAACAGTGCTGAACTATGAAATGATGTATGACTTTTATGAAATACCTGACACCATTCAGCCTCCAAAACAGATAAGCCAAAGTGGTTTCTTCTCTGTGCCTGAGCTTAATCAATATTGGAGCTAATAGCTCACACTACAGACAACATTCCGTGTTAAATCTTTAAATTCTGAACTATTTTGGTAATGACATTTTTCTGTGCTTAGATGATTGCTGTTTTCTATACATTCATGTGGTCAGACATGTCTCCGGAACACTGTAATCCTTACTTTTAATGTAACTGCTGGTTTTCTCTTTATTCCTATGGTTAAACCTCTGAAACCCTTATTTTACTGTAATATAGACGTACAGTGCAAGGTACCCCAGGGTAAGGAAACTTTGTTCCAATTTTAAAAAAATAACAAATAGAAATAAAAGGAAAACTTGAGAAATATAAATGCGGATTACTTTGCAGTCTACATCAAGTAATCACATAATTTTGAAACACAGAATCATTAAAGAAACCCTTTTTGAAAGTAATTTTTTTAAAAATCTGTAGAAAGCAGAACAAAGTAAAATGAAAAATTGCTTCAACAGTTTTTTTCCTTAAATGTAACAGACTGAACATACACATCAAAGACTATCAGGAATAGGCAAATTTCATAAGCTTCAACAACAGCCATAAAGCCGTATTTAATTTTTTTTTCATACTATACTTTTTATTAGGTCAGTGCATACTTCACGGATATGAAACAAAGAGTAACTGTAAGAACAGATTGAAGATACTATTCCTCTGAATGGAAGGTCATAATGAGTTCAATATTGGGTCCTTATCTGTTATTATTCTATTAAATGACCAAGTAGTTACCAGTGATGGTCATAAAGTCTGGTTTTCAATTGATACATCAATTGTAAATGAAAATGAAGTGAGAGAAAAAAATTGAGGAAGATGTTGAAAATACACTCCTGGAAATTGAAATAAGAACACCGTGAATTCATTGTCCCAGAAAGGGGAAACTTTATTGACACATTCCTGCGGTCAGATACAGCACATGATCACACTGACAGAACCACAGGCACATAGACACAGGCAACAGAGCATGCACAATGTCGGCACTAGTACAGCGTATATCCACCTTTCGCAGCAATGCAGGCTGCTATTCTCCCATGGAGATGATCGTAGAGATGCTGGATGTAGTCCTGTGGAATGGCTTGCCATGCCATTTCCACCTGCCGCCTCAGTTGGACCAGCGTTCGTGCTGGACGTGCAGACCGCGTGAGACGACGCTCCATCCAGTCCCAAACATGCTCAATGGGGGACAGATCCGGAGATCTTGCTGGCCAGGGTAATTGACTTACACCTTCTAGAGCACGTTGGGTGGCATGGGATACATGCGGACGTGCATTGTCCTGTTGGAACAGCAAGTTCCCTTGCCGGTCTAGGAATGTTAGAACGATGGGTTCGATGATGGTTTGGATGTACCGTGCACTATTCAGTGTCCCCTCGACGATCACCAGAGGTGTACGGCCAGTGTAGGAGATCGCTCCCCACACCATGATGCCGGGTGTTGGCCCTGTGTGCCTTGGTCGTATGCATTCCTGATTGTGGCACTCACCTGCATGGCCCCAAACACGCATACGACCATCATTGGCACCAAGGCAGAAGCAACTCTCATCGCTGAAGACGACACGTCTCCATTCGTCCCTCCATTCACGCCTGTCGCGACACCATTGGAGGCGGGCTGCACGATGTTGGGGCATGAGCGGAAGATGGCCTAACGGTGTGCGGGACCGTAGCCCAGCTCCATGGAGATGGTTGCGAATGGTCCTCGCCGATACCCCAGGAGCAACAGTGTCCCTAATTTGCTGGGAAGTGGCGGTGCGGTCCCCTACGGCACTGCGTAGGATCCTACGGTCTTGGTGTGCATCCGTGCGTCGCTGCGGTCCGGTCCCAGGTCGACGGGCACGTGCACCTTCTGCCGACCACTGGCGACAACATCGATGTACTGTGGAGACCTCACGCCCCACGTGTTGAGCAATTCGGCGGTACATCCACCCGGCCTCCCGAATGCCCACTATACGCCCTCGCTCAAAGTCCGTCAACTGCACATACAGTTCACGTCCACGCTGTCGCGGCATGCTACCAGTGTTAAAGACTGCGATGGAGCTCCGTATGCCATGGCAAACTGGCTGACACTGACGGCGACGGTGCACAAATGCTGCGCAGCTAGCGCCATTCGAAGGTCAACAGCGCGGTTCCTGGTGTGTCCGCAGTGCCATGCGTGTGATCATTGCTTGTACAGCCCTCTCGCAGTGTCCGGAGCAAGTATGGTGGGTCTGACACACCGGTGTCAATGTGTTCTTTTTTCCATTTCCAGGAGTGTAAGTTAGAAAATCTTTCATCTTCATTCTGTCAAAATGTAATAAGTCTAAATGCTACAAAAACTCATATGATACAATTTTTATAACAAAATCATCAGAACTGACAATACTACGAAAAGGATAGATTGCTCTATACCATATAGTGGAGTTGTTGAGTCACAGACAAGCACAACAAAAAGGTTATTAAACAAGTAAGCTTTTGGCGAAAAGAACTTCTTCAGAACTAGATAACATACAGACACACATCCATACAAACGCAGCTCACACACACATGCCCACTGTCACTAGCTAATAAAGCCATACTGTGAGAAACATCATATGATGTGAGAAGCAATCCCTGGGGGTGGGGAGTAAGGATGGGGCTGGGGCATGGAGGGGAATAGATCGCAGAGTGCACCACCCATGTTTCTTTTCCCATCATGTGCTGTTGCTTGCAGTCTGGTCTTGCTAGCCAGAGACTGCATTATGTGTATGTGAATTGTGTTTGCATGTGTGTGTAATTCTGAAGAAGGCCTTTATTCTGAAAACTTAGTTGTTTAGCAGTCTTTTTCTTGTGCCTGTCTATGACTCAGTATCTTCACTATATGGTGAGTAGCAATCTATACCTTTCATAACATTGTAATTAATCCACCTTGGATTTTTATATTATTTGATTTTATCAGAACTGATAAAATCCAATAATTAGGAGATTACAGAAGCAAAACCAGTTAAGTTTTTAAATCTAATTCTTAAGAAGAACATAAATAGGAAGGCAAACATAAACTATCTAATCAAAAGTATCTGGTCATCTATTACTGGACACAAACATTAGATGTGTCCACCCTTCGCCTTCATGACAGTTGTAATTCTGATGGGGACATTTTCAACGAGCTGACTAGATGTCTGTCAGCAGCCCAATCTCCACTCAAGAGCTGAAACTAGAGAAGGTAGTTATATTGGATGCTGGGCTCTGGAGCGAAGTTGAGGTTCTAACTCATTGTCCACAAACCATTGTCTCATAGATCTTGCTTGATGATAGGGTGTGCCAATCAAAGACTGACTATACGAGGGATTTCAGAAGAATGTAACATTTCAGTTGAATTATGTCATGAAATCCAGACACAGCATCTTGGAATGCATCGTGTTGCCGTCAGGTTTGTCCAGCGGCTCATGAGTCAACACCAGAAAGACCTTCACATCACAATCTGCAAAGAGTTTTTGGATTGTGCAAATGAGAAAGAGGTGTTCCTCAAGAAAATCACAACTGTTGATGAGACATGGACCTACAGTTGTGATGTTGAGACCAAGGTTTAATCTTCACAGTGGGTTGTGAAAGGTTCTCAAAGACCAAAAAGAGCTCATCAGGTCAGGTCAGGTCAGATACCAAAGCCATGCTGATAGTTTGCTTTGTCTTTGAAGGATTACTTCATTGTGCATTCATGCAACACACTATTAATTGATGATACTATCGGAACGTATTGCTACACCTGCAAGAAAATGTGAGAACAAAAGGCCTGAAATGTGGCGAGGCAATTCATGGCTCTTGCATCACAATAACACACCCGCACATTCATCTCTGTTGATGCATGACTGTTGTTGTTGTTGTTATGGTCTTCAGTCCTGACACTGGTTTGATGCAGCTCTCCATGCTACTCTATCCTGTGCAAGCTTTTTCATCTCCCATTACCTACTGCAACCTACATCCTTCTGAATCTGCTTAGTGTATTCATCTCTTGGTCTCCCTCTACGATTTTTACCCTCCACCCTGCCCTTTAGTACTAAATTGGTGATCCCTTGATGCCTCAGAACATGTCCTACCAACCAATCCTTTCTTCTGGTCAAGTTGTGCCACAAACTTCTCTTCTCCCCAATCCTATTCAATACTTCCTCATTAGTTATGTGATCTACCCATCTAATCTTCAGCATTCTTCTGTAGCACCACATTTCGAAAGCGTCTATTCTCTTCTTGTCCAAACTATTTATCGTCCATGTTTCACTTCCATACATGGCTACACTCCATACAAATACTTTCAGAAATGACTTCCTGACACTTAAATCTATTCTCAATGTTAACAAATTTCTCTTCTTCAGAAACGCTTTCCTTGCCATTGCCAGTCTAAATTTCATATCCTCTCTACTTCAATTATCATCAGTTATTTTGCTCCCCAAATAGCAAAACTCCTTTACTACTTTAAGTGTCTCATTTCCTAATCTAATTCCCTCAGCATCACCTGACTCAATTTGACTACATTCCATTATCCTTGTTTTGCTTTTGTTGACATTCATCTTATAACCTCCTTTCAAGACACTGTCCATTCCGTTCAACTGCTCTTCCAAGTCCGTTGCTGTCTCTGACAGAATTATAATGTCATCAGCAAACCTCAAAGTTTTTATTTCTTTTCCATGGATTTTAATACCTACTCTGAACTTTTCTTTTGTTTCCTTTACTGCTTGCTCAATATACAGATTGAATAACATCGGGGATAGGCTACAAACCTGTCTCACTAACTTCCCAACCACTGCTTCCCTTTCATGCCCGTTGACTCTTATAGCTGCCATCTGGGTCTGTACAAATTGTAAATAGCCTTTCGCTCCCTGTATTTCACCCCTGCCACCTTCAGAATTTGAAAGAGAGTATTCCAGTCAAAATTGCCGAAAGCTTTCTCTAAGTCTACAAATGCTAGAAATGTAGGTTTGCTGTTCCTTAATCTATTTTCTAAGATAATTTGCAGGGTTAGTATTGCCTCACATGTTCCAACATTTCTACAGAATCCAAAATGATCTTCCCCGGGGTCAGATTCTACCAGTTTTTCCATTCATCTGTAAGGAATTCATGTTAGTATTTTGCAGCTGTGGCTAATTAAACTGATAGTTTGGTAATTTTCACATCTCTCAACACCCGCTTTCTTTGAGATTGGAATTATTATATTCTTCTTGAAGTCTGAGGGAATTTCGCCTGTCTCATACATCTCGCACACCAGATGGTAGAGTTTTGTCAGGACTGGCAATCCCAAGGCTGTCGGTAATTGTAATGGAATGTTTTCCTCTCCCAGAGCCTTTTTTTGACTGAGGTCTTTCAGTGCTCTGTCATTCATGCAGTATCATATCCCCCATTTCATCTTCATCTACCTCCTCTTCCATTTCCATAATATTGTCCTCAACAAAGTCGCCCCTGTATAGACCCTCTATATACTCCTTCCACCTTTCTGCTTTCCCTTCTTTGCTTAGAACTGGGTTTCCATCTGAGCTCTTGATATTCATGCAAGTGGTTCTCTTTTCTCCAAAGGTCTCTTTAATTTTCCTGTAGGCAGTATCTATCTTACCCCTAGTGAGATAAGCCTCTCCATCCTTACATATGTCCTCTAGCCATCCCTGCTTAGCCATTTTGCACTTCCTGTCGATCTCATTTTTGAGATGTTTGTATTCCTTTTTGCCTGCTTCACTTACTGCATTTTTGTAGTTTCTCATTTCAACAAATTAAATTCAGTACCTCTTCTGTTACCCAAGGATTTCTACTAGCCCTCATCTTTTTACCTACTTGACCCTCTGCTGCCTTCACTACTTCATCCCTCAGAGCTACCCATTGTTCTTCTACTCTATTTCCCCCCCCCCCCCCTCCTGTCAATTGTTCCCTTATTTAAAAACTGTTTCCTAAATGTCTGTCTTACCATTATATAATCTATCTGAAACCTTCTAGTATCTTCAGGGTTCTTCCATGTATACAAGCTTCTTTCATGATTCTTGAACCAAGTGTTATCTATGATTAAGTTATGCTGTGTGCAAAATTCTACTAGACGGCATCCTCTTGCATTTCTTACCCCCAATCCATATTCACCTAATATGTTTACTTCTCTTCCTTTTCCTACTGTCGAATTCTAGTCACCCATGAGTATTAAATTTTCGTCTCCCTTCACTACCTGAATAATTTCTTTTACCTCATCATACATTTCATCAATTTCTTCATCATCTGCAGAGCTAGTTGGCATATAAACTTGTACTACTGTAGTAGGTGTGGGCTTCATGTCTATCTTGGCCACAATAATGTGTTCACTGTGCTGTTTGTAGTAGCTTACCAGGGTGCGATTTGTGCTTTTACCAGTGGGGGGGATGTCTTCGGGGGTTAGTAGAATTATATATGTTACTAGCTTGGACCGTGGCGCTATGCATGGTTAAACAGCTATTTATAAATACATGTTAATGCCGAAACTCACTATTCATGCGTATGCACTATCAGAAAAGCCATCCCTTGTTATATCTTTAAAAGTACATTATAGGTAAAGCTCATTTTCAAAATCATCTACATACAGGTATACGAGGGGAATTCAAAAAGTAGAGGCACATTTGTGAATAGCTGTACTTATTCTGATTACAGAAAATTGAAACATATTAATAGTATTAATAGTAAGACTTATTAAAAACTTTCAGTGTTTGGCTCCACACATTTAAATTATATGTAACGTTTTACTCCAGTGCGTGGGAAATAAACATCCCAGGTTGGGATGCATAAACTAAAACCAGAGGTGGGTATGGTCTGATGCAGAGGGGGGGGGGGGGGGGGGGGGGATCCCCCCATCCCCCCCTGCAAATCGAACACTGTAGCTTACCCACACTCCCATGTTTTTATTCATTATTAAACCTACTCCTGCATTACCCCTATTTGATTATGTATTTATAACCCTATATTCACCTGACCAAATGTCTTATTCCCACTATATCTAACTTTAACCTGTCCATTTCCCTTTTTAAATTTTCTAACCTACCTGCCCGATTAAAGGATCTGACAACCACGCTCCGATCTGTAGAACGCCAGTTTTCTTTTTCCTGATAACAACGTCCTCTTGAGTAGTCCCCGCCCAGAGATCCGAATGGGGGACTATTTAACCTCCAGAATATTTTACCCAAGAGGACGCCATCATCATTTAATGATACAGTAAAGCTGCATGCCCTCGGGAAAAATTACAGCAGTAGTTTCCTCTTGCTTTCAGCCGTTCGCAGTACCAGCACAGCAAGATTGTTTTGGTTAGTGTTACAAGGCCAGGTCAGCCAATCATCCAGACTGTTGCCCCTGAAACTACTGAAAAGGCTGCTGCCCCTCTTCAGGAACCACACGTTTGTCTGGCCTCTCAACAGATACCCCTCCGTTGTGGTTGCACCTACGGTACGGCTATCTGTATCATGCGTGACTGTTGCACAAAAAACGAAATCATCCTCCGTACTTTGCAGATCTTGGCCGTGCCGACCTTCCAAAGTTGAAAACTTAATTGAATGGACGAATATTTGCAACGACAGACGAGATAAAAGAAAATTCGCAGACGGCACTTCCCACAACCCTGCAAAAGGCATAACAAGACTGCTTCTGGAAGTGAAAACAGCGTGGGGTGCTGTGCATCAATTAAGGAGGAGAGTATTTTGAAGGAGCCCACGTACAGTAAGTAAAAGGTAAGTGCAGAAAAATGTTGTGAACAAAGTTCCGGAATATTTTGAACGGACCTTGTATGCACAGGTAATTAATTGTTGCACAGTATTTCCACTGTGAACCAAAACTTTGTTTTCGAGTTATTCTACAATATAGTCCTCCACGTGCGATGGAGGTCTGTGCCAACATCCATAGCGCAATTGTGTTGCTTCAGTTGGTGTAGCAGTAGGGGCATAGTCTGGGGCGGTCCACTGCTGCTGCTGTGCATTGCGTGAATCCTCTAACTCGCCCTGCAAAGTGTATGAAGTCGATGAGTCTCGTGGACCTTGTGCCGGCCGCAGTGGCCGAGCGGTTCTAGGTGCTTCAGTCTGGAACCGTGCGACTGCTACGGTCGCAGGTTCGAATCCTGCCTTGGGCGTGGATGTGTGTGATGTCCTTAGGTTAGTTAGGTTCAAGTAGTTCTAAGTTCTATGGGACTGATGACCTCAGATGTTAAGTCCCATAGTGCTCAGAGCCATTTGAACCATTTTTGTGGATCTTGTGCTGTGTCCCCATATTTCAGTATCCACACTGGTTTTAACCTATGTACTGAAATTGCTGATTGTCTTCTGTGTAGGTTGATGTAAAATGTGTTATCGCTTTGGCATAGCACTTTGTGTGGACTCGAATATGGCTGTTGGAGTGGTGGCCTCACTGTATCATCACGCAACTTCACAAAATCACAGCGTTTCAGTTGTTTGTGTACAGTGTTTCAGTTCTTTGTATACAAATACTTGCAGAGAACAGTGAGGTTGCGAAGGAGGAGTTTGTGAACCTTGGCAATAAGCATTTTACTCAATGGACTAATTCAAGCAAATCTTTGGAATCTGGTAAGGCTGATGGTTTGACGAGTTCTGTTTGTAGGTTTAGTGCTTGTCCATGCAGAATTTCTGCAAAGGAGGCTTGTAAGTACTGCATGAAAGCTGATCTCATGCCTAAAAACATCCAATGAAGTCTTTCATACGACTCCTTCCGGTGACACATTCATGTCACTTTTAAAGTGAGATGCCATCGCTCTACAAACCCATGGCTTTGGGGATGGCAATCAGTGGTTCGAAAGTGTTTCACTACGCACGTTTGTCAAAGGTTCGAGAACAGGGCCATCTCAGACTGATGACCATTGTCAATTGTGATCGCTTTGGGGCATCTAAAGTGTGCAATCCACATTTCTGTACATGCTTTTACTGTTGATTCCGCAGTGATGATACTGGAAGGAGACCAGTCAACTCCAGATACACATGCTGTAATCGTCTAGCTGCAATTTTGAACATGCCTAAAGCATGGGTCGTGCATCATTCATGAATACTCAGAACCCAAGTGCGACCCTGTGAGAGCTGCTAAATTGCCGCCCCCCCCCCCCCCCTCCCGTTTTTTAATTTTTTTACACAACGTTTGTGGAATTTTATTTAAACAAATCTGTAGGAAATGTCAGCAATCAATCGCAATTTTTGTTTTTACTTTCAAATCTACCTAGGTTTCAGCCACTGAGTGGCCAGTCTCAAAGCTTTTAATATGTGGTTACATCTAAACCGTCATGTTGACAGTTACGTTCAGCATGATGGTATAGATGTAACCATAACTCAAAGCATTGAGAATACCCATACTGTGCCAGAAATGTATGTAGATCTGGAAAATAAAAACAAAAATTGCGACTCATTGGTGACATTCTCTACAGATTTGTACAAAACAGTCGCTGGGCACCAGCTCAAAAATGGAGTCAAACCTAATTGAAGAAATCTAGCTAATTTTAATAAGCCTTGTGAATTTACAAAAATGTTCAGATATGTGTGAAATCTTATGGGACTTACTGCTAAGGTCATCAGTCCCTAAGCCTACACACTACTTAACCTAAATTAACCTAAGGACAAACACACACACCCGTGCTCGAGGGAGGACTCGAACCTCTGCCGGGACCAGCCGCATAGTCCATGACCGCAGCGCCTAAGACCGCTCGGCTAATCCCGCGTGACATGAACTTACGGTTAACGTAAATAAACATTATTCAATAACAGGTAATTTATTCAACGGAAATCAAAATATATTTACAATTTAACAATAATTTGTTTTGAACAATAATATTTACAATAACTATTTAATGTTGAACAAAATAAGAAACATCACAGTAAATAACCAAGACACTGATCATAATATAAAAATTTAAAAAAATACTAGATAAATTGAACCTTCCTGGCTCCTGCTTGTACAAACTCTTTCACACGATCGTGTGATTTAAGTCCTCTGTAAGCTCGTGCTCAGTCGATATTGTTGCAAGATCATTCAAACGAGTTTGGCTCATCGTTGATCGGAGGTACATGTTTATCAATTTCAGTTTTGAGAAACTACTCTCTCCACTCGCAACTGTCACTGGGAGTGTTAGGAGAATTGTCAGAGCAATGTTAACATAAGGGCAAAAATTATGTCTTCCTATAAACTTCAGAGTCTGTTTTGAACCTATTCCAGGTTTCAACAACGTTGAAAGCACTTTTAGTTCTTCCCTCAACTCCAGTGCATCATTGCGAGGTTTCTAAACTTTGTGTCCACGCTGTCAGGAGGTGCATTCTTCATCTCGCCGATGCCGTAGAGAAAATCAAAATAATCACAATGAGATTTCACTTGATTGAATCTCTCACCCAAAAGATGTGGTTACTATATCTACAAGATAATAGTAGAATAATAGTAGACTACCTCGGCCATCTGCCGAAACGAATTCTGTAGTTTTCGTTGTAGAGAACGCAACAATACCTATTGCCTGGAAAGGCGAAGTGGTGACGCGGCAGTGCCAGGAACTAGGGCACGTGACGAGGTACAGCGAGGCTACGGTTAAATTAGCGCCCAAGAAGAAGAAGCAAGAAGCTCACAATAAGCATGTGACAGGTGACATGGATAAACGTATTATCAGGCAGCAATTCCTGTGGCATTACGAACAATAGAAAGAAATACGAACTTTGCGAAAACTGCACAACTTTTGTCAAACAGAAATGAGCTTCAAAGCTAGCAAGAAAATCCTTAGAAGCTATGTTCTGTCTATGGATTTTTCGTTTTAGAAGGTGTCAAAATTAATTTTTTGTTTTGTGTGGACGAGAGGGCATTGTTGCTAAAAGACCATACTTTCCCAGATTTTCATCAGAATCAAAGCGACCGGTACTTTATCTAGAGCCACACGCATTGTACAGTAAATAAATGTTGGCAAAGTGAGTGTGCGAGTAGTATTGTTAAACAAAAGTGTCGGTCAGAGTTTAATTGTTGTTGATGCAGGCGGAGACAGGTGTTTCATGGCTAAAAAACCGAAACGTCCGACTATCACTCAGAAACGGATAGCAAAAATTTTCAAAAATACGTCGAAAACCAACTTATGCCAGGCTTATTAGCAATGTCTTTATCCCTTGTAATTACTCGCAGCTTATTTACCCATTCGGAATACTTGTAGCCATTGTGGGTGTTGGGCATGTTTGACTGTAGTAATGTTCAACCATTTTTTTCCATAATGCAGGAAGAATAAAGCACTCGGAAACTGTCATTGAAGGGCTCAGCAAAATTGTTTCAGGCTTAACATGTTACCGCAGTATCGAACATTGCATTCGAACTTCCAAATTAGATATCGTCTTCTGCAAAACTAGTTGTGAGTAAACGCACGGCGCGTAACAGGCTGGCAGCGCTCCACTCATAAGAATACTGGTGTGTACGCCAGACTACTTCCCCTCTCTGTTCCTCCGGCGTAAACACGACGGTGCTTGCACAGTGGTGAGGAAGAAGTTAGTCCTCCTCCCTCCCCTTGTACAACAGGGGCGGCGGGCAGGTAGTCGAGGCGCCATGCCACAGTTTCCGAAGCCGCTCCCTCCAAGGTTTGGTTTCGAATCCCCTCTTTGGGCATGAATGTTGAGTTTGTACTAAAAAAAAAGGGGGGGGGGCGGTGGCAGATTTGCCTCTCCTCGCACGTGCCTTGCGCCGGCCCTGTGAATAGTCCACACATGTCTGTGTCCAAAGTCGGCAGTGCTTTTTCGTACCTGGCTATGAAAAACGTTCTGTCACAAACACGACTGACTGGGATATGCCGAAATTAGCCACTCCATGCAAACTGCTAAAGATCGTTTTTCTATAATTCTATGGTATGAATGGGCAGATGTGTTCTTAGTCTTACCATAATTTGATTGCTGTACCGATTATTTGTCGATGTTCTAGTTGTAGACTCATTGTATTGTTTTTTAATAACTGTTGGGGTTTCTTGTGCTGCCACGTGTACGTCTAAGTTAAGACAAACTGGCACTGCTTCTGGAAGGTAGTCGGCGACCATGTTATGCGTCCCCAATTATGTGTAAAACGTCTGTGGAGAACTGACTGATCAAGTCCACATGCCTAAAGCGTCCTGGTGAACAATCCTTAATGGGATGTTTTGATCGCTTCCACCAAGTGGGTGGTGATCAGTCAATATTTTAAATTTTTGTCCTTCAGTATCCGCCTTGAAGTATCTAATGATCTAATAAATAGTCAACAGTTCCCGATCAAGCGCAGACCATTTGCATCGGGTGGCAGTCATCTTTTTTGAAGAGAATCTCAGTGCTCTCCGTCAGTCACCAGGTGCAATACAGTGTCAACCGCCATGCCACTCGCATCCGCTGTTAAGGCTAATAGGACACTCGCTGCCGGATGTGCTACCGTATCCGTCTGTTTTAAGCTGAGTCTGTTCTGTCTGTCCATTTAAGTACTCACTTAACATGATTATCCTTTCCCGCCAGAACAGGCATCAAAGGAGCCTGTAACTCTGCAGCTAGTGGCAATGACCCAGGAATGTGGCGCTTCTCCTCGTTAACTACGATACTATAGTTCCAAAGAGTATTAAATATTAGTGCTAAGTGTCTTTCATGCTCTTCAGCAGTTTCTGAAGAAAAACAAAATACATCGAAATAGCAGAAACAGATTTAAAATCATCTTAATAGTGAGTCCGTTAAATGCTGCCAATTTTGGGCAGCGTTTTATGCCCATAAAGCATGTGTACAAATTAAAACATCCCAAAGAGGCTCATGACCGCTGCTTTGGGTAAGTCTTTAGAAGCCACTGGGATCTTATGGTATGGCTTCCTACTGTCTGTCACGCTAAATATGTTCGCCCCTGCCAGAGCATGTGAAAAATCTTACAAGTTGGGAATAGGATATCTACACGGTAATTTACAGGAGTTAAGTGTGCATAATCTCCACATAATCTGAAAGAATTGTCTTTATTAGGTACTACCGTAAGATAATTGGTGATGTCCACTGGATTGCTGAAGGTCGTGGCACACCTGCCTGCAACAGCTCCTCTATGATTCGTTCAGCAGCTCTGTTTCTATCTGGCGCAGTCTATGTGCTTTGGCGTAGACTGGGGGTCCTTGCAATGTGTGAATGTAATGCCTTTTCCCACGTCTGGCTCCCCCCAACGCACAAAAACAGCGAATTTGCTTGGCTTAATGTCTCCTCCTGTCACTCTGCCTAGGTAAATCAATTTCAACCTTCATTGCACTAACCTGAGAGTTACATAACAGATGACTTGGTGTGTCGTTACTCGGCACCACCATTGGTTGTGGCTGCTATTCCTGCTGCAGTAAGCTGGCTATCCTTTTGCGCATAATATCCAACTGTTCTTGATGCTTTAACTGTACTCGTAGTTCCGTATTCACGTGACATAATAATTCTTTCCATTGCACTACATCCTTTATTTTATCGTTAGTGTGGGGTTATCTCCTGTTGCACCGTATATACAGGGTTCAAGATTTTGTTTTTACTCTCTTCATCTGCTGGGATACCTAGAGTGTCCATGTCCTTGGAGGTCCACGCTGACTGTCCTGTCACTGTAAAGCTAATCACTCTCCTAGCTAAGTCTAGTGACAGTTTTTGAAGGCAGAGAAGGTCCGCCCCTATAATTGGCACTGATACATCTACAACCACCAAGTTTCAGTTGTATTTGCACTGGAGACACATATCCACTGTCAAATGCTTTATCCAACAATGACAGACAAGTGTGTCGTTAATAGCACGTAGAAAAGTCCCCTTTGAATTGCAGTCGACACGAGCTCCCTCCCATGGCACTGTGCTATCTGTGGAACAGGAGTCAACCAGGAACCTGCAGCCTGATACTCAATACTGCACGAAAATTCTGTGCTCTGTCGACTGGTAGAGCGCAAGGTCATTCTGGTCAACTGCGTCTTATAGCCTGGTGACATCATGCCTTTCGCTGTCCAGTGCTCCTATAGTGGGCTGTGGTGTGTATCTGAATTAACAAGGTGAAATGCATTTGAAGGCCACTGCTCCAAACCTCTCGTGAAACCAACATATTTGTCATGGAGTTAAGTCTCAAGTACACGTTGTGTTGTGATTCCATCATAAGGCCGACGACCTTGGGGCGACGGCCTGTGTCTTGAGGTCGGCTGATTCCGTGACAGTTCACTCAACTTCCAATAAGCGTCGTCTATGTGGGTCCCCTGATCACCCTATGTCACCTTTCGTTCCCATTCCAGACAGTTTCCTCAACGGTTTCCTCGTTCCCATCCACAAGCCTCGGAGTACCTCACGGATGTGCGATTACCGGCCCTTAACGTTACTCTACAGCGATACAAAGATTTTACCCGGCTGTTGGCTGTGCGGCTTAAATGGACAACTCGGTACGTGGTTTCCCTCGATCAAACTTCTTTGGGAGGTACCAGTAACATCCACACTGCCCTCTGCCGCTAACGGGACATAATCACTCTTACTCACGCTCGTCGTATGCCTGAACTTTTGCTCCCTCGACGTCATAACGCGTCTCCTTCGTGGAGCTACGTTTCGTGTACTCTGGCCGCCTTACCGATGCGTCGATCAGTGTGCCTAGGCTGCCTGCTCTCTGCACTGCTGTACACATTCACCATGGTACTGTTGCAATGCAGCCTCCGTCAAAGCCTCCCTACGATGCCTCCCGGTGAGCATGCTTTCAGTTGCAATGTGTATGCAGAAGATCTCATCATCGTTCTTTGCAGCAGGGAGTCACTGGCATGGCTTACCACCTACGGCAAAGTTTCTGGGAGCTTCCTTAACGTCGTCAATCGAGCGCCACAGTTATAGATGCGGGACTTGGTGCAGACAGTGCTGTTCCTTTGCGTATACCTGATACTCTCCGATACTTAGGACTCGATTTCGCAAGTGATCTGCGGCGAGCAATTGCCCTCAACTGCTGACTTCTACTTTTCCACCTATGACCTGGGCTCTTCGATCACCGTTTACGAGCTCTCGATCTTCTTCAACGCACACAATACGTAAATGTATATTTGGCGTCATGTATTCCCCACGTCACACAGACACTTCCTACTCCGCCCGCCGCATGCTAGCGGCATTGGGTTCGTTTGTTTGTCACGGCTTACTGTTCAAGATAAGGTATAAAACCCTCATCCTCCCGTGGTGCAGGGGCGGTTTAAGTCTGTATCATGTGCGTGACAGAGCGGTAGCCCTTTTCATTGGCTCTCGCATGACATTGTGGCATTCTACGTGTCTTACCAGCCTATTGCAGGAGGCCCTTGCACCATACTCTCTCTCAGCACCTATTGAATATTAGGAAGTCCTGCCGCCCTTTTTTTACTTCCACCAGTTTTTCCTCCTTACTGTAATATTGCCGGCGCAATTGAAATCCACGAAGGCGACCTATGTTTTCTTTCAGCAACACAGGTCAGCGAATGTGGTTGAGGGGAAGCTTCCCCACGTCGACTGGCGTGCCGTTTGGCGATCGGGTTGCGCTCCTTATCTTGATACTGACGTACGTACAGTCTGTATGGCACCTTACTGTCAATGGGAAACAAGTATGCCGGACACACCTTCACAGGATTCACCTCGCAGACACCGTGTTGTATGTCGACTGTGATGTTATGGACACAGACGAGCACCGTCTGGTGTACAGATCGGCGAGAGGTGTCTGGTTCTCGGTGCGACAGACGTTGTCCCTAATTACCCGTACGACTCCTCATCAGATACTTAGTAATCTGCTCCTCTTCCCGTTCGCGGGACACTTTCAGCAAGCAAAGACGTACTCTGTGAATTGGATTTGTGGACAAACAGCACACTACTTATTTGCTGATGGCAAGAAAAGTATCCTTGAGTTTTGGCAGTTCCTTAACGAACGCCATTGTGCAGTTGTCCACAACCAAAAATACAGACAATTTTTCTCCAATTTCTTCTGTAGCGTCTTCCTTAACCCACCCCAGAGCTGGGGTGTTGCTGTCTTGAAGAGTCGATTCCCGCTTCTTCCACACTTAGAACCAATATATTCACTGGTAATCGAAATGTTCTTCTCGGAAAAACTGTACGTTGATAGACGCAATTAGTCTGATGTCTTGCTGCGCCCTCCTCCTCGCGTGACGCCGGTTTTTGACATTCTCGGTGGTATTAGTGACAAAAATAAATAAATAAATAAAAATAAAAAAGACGAAAAGAAAAATAAATAAATAAATAAAACGATGTTCATTGTATCACTGCTCCACGTTCCCAATGCTTCCCTCGGTTCCTGGAGGATGGGGACGGGACATGGTGGCCAGGCCTCGGGTTGCGACTCCTGCGCACTTTGCCCCCACACCTCCCTTTGCACGACAGTGTGTAGTGGAGCATTTCTCCGAAAAAGGCAAAGGTCCCGAATTCGGGTCTCGGTCTGGCACACAGTTTTAATTTTACAGAAAGTTTCATATCTGTGCACACTCTGTTGCAGAGTAAAAATTTCATTATGCAGAGTTTGTTTAATTAATCACCCTATTAAGATCAGTTTTTCGCCATTCTGCAAGTTTTTCTTGTCCAGGTCAGGTAAGGAAAAACAAATCTAGCTCAGTATCAAGAATGCAAGTTTAAAGCCATCCAAAATAAGTAATGATTGGTATTAAATTAATTTTATTGATAAACTGTTAAGGAACGGTTGAGAATTTCCGAGAGAGAGATTCTGTCTGGACACTGAGAGAAATAATTGAAATGCATCTTACTGACAACGAAAATAAGGGCTTTTATGCAGGAGCTGGAGTATATGTGTTTCTGTCTGGCACTAAACGTTGTTTATGGATGGCAGTGAACATCTGTGCATATATGTCGCCAGTCCACGTCTTTCCAACAAGTGGTACAGTTTCAAAGAATAACGAGTTAGAGTGACCTCCAAGAAGGGAGGAGAAGTACATACAAAAGAATTTCCATCTTGCTCATTGCTGACAACACTTGCTCGGTTTCCACTTCGTAGGTCCAACGATTATCTGCTATGGTTGAAATAAGGAAGTAAGTTTAGTGTTTTATGTCTCGTCGACAGCTAATGTCATTAGGGACGGGGAATTGCTCTTATTTTCAAATATTGGAGTTGAAAGAAGCGACGTCACCATTTCAAGGTACCCTCCCGCTATCCGCCTACAGTGAACTCGGAAGCCACGGAAAACCCATACCTGGATGGCGGGTCCATGTGTTGAACTGGGGACTCCCAAGTGCGAGTCCAGTGCATTAGTCACTACGGCACTCCACTCAGTGTCATTGTGGAAACGACAGACAAAAACCATAAGGACTCGTGATAGCGCAAATAGAAGCGATAATGTTCAAACATGGTATTTATTAATAGTAACGTATATGTAACGAAATTAGGCATATTGTAAAAATGTTTGATCGCAAATATTGACGATGGGCGGCTGTCGCGCGAAATTTACCGATATCTGCCGACTCACGGACCTACCGATTTCAACTATAGCTTGCAAAAGTTTTCTTGGCTGTTTCGTACCCTTTTCCTGATCGATACATGCTGGTAAAGTCGAAAATTGTTGTGCCGTTTGTGTTCTGCTTTAGGTTCTTGTCAAACTTAGCTGTCATGGAATAATTGTATTAGCACAGAATTAATTTAATTTCATTAACATTACTTCAGTCAAGCATCCCATTTATATGTGAACGTACCTATAATATGCCTTCATGAAATATCTTTAATTCCACGCCTTCCTCGCTGCATTATGTCAAAAATCGCTAGTTCATCACCTTCCAATAGACATCTATTTCGTCGTCATAAAATTCACAGTATCTAAGAACTGGCCCATTTGACGAAAACATTTAAAGGAGAAATGTTGTAGATAAAAATGTGTTTTCAAAAGTCTAAGAAAGTTTCGAAAAACCTAGCTGGTTAGTTAATATCGACATTTAAAATTTTTACGGAAATCGCGTGGGTAGTGACCATCGCTTTTTTACTTTCTATTCAGTAGTGCTTCCCAATATTCACTCTTGTTGATTTATTTATTTATTAGTACAATCATTCTCTGTATCTTGTTGCTCTGCTGTCAAAAATGTGTGCTTTCTGCCTGGTATTTTACTGACCTCTGTCAAAATTTGCCATGGTGGAGGCATCAGTTGTCAAATGACTATTGTTTGGTAACGATCGTCACCGAAAGTCAGTTGCGATGTCTGAATGTTTTATTTGTGGTGAATGTGTTACGGACGGGATAGATCCGTGAGAGTGGAGGAAAAAGGCATACAAACGTTTATTGAGCGATGAAGACGGTAAAGGATGGTAAACTAGTTATTTATGTGAAATGCACCGGTGTTGTTCATGAAAAGTGTAGGAAATATTATAACGAGGATCTTCATGCTAGAACGAGTACAGTGGAAACGGAATCCCACATTTCTCGGTCGTCAGATAAAAAATTTTACCTTAAAAGAAACTGTGTATTTTCTGGGACAGACGCATCATAGGATTATGTATAAAACGAAGTGAAGAAACTAATTTCATTTTATGTTAGTCGTGATGTTACAAATGGTGACAAAATGGAATAATGGGTGCTCAAATAAAATTTCGAGTACAGCAAATCGAATATCTTGTTGTTAAAGGTAGATACCATGGCACCTGAGTGAAAAGGTTTTCCAAATCTGTTGCAACAATTCACAGCAGCGTTGAATGACCAAATGGTGATGACTATCTGCATGGGTGAATTTCACTGGTGAGCATTTGGAAGCAAATGAAGGTGAATGATAATTCGCACTCTAAGACACACTGAAGAATTATAATGGGTACTTCCCATAGCCGAGACAAAAAACTGCTGTTCTAAAAGTTTTATGTAAAGACTTGTTCTTCCTTGGAAAAATAAAACAGAACAAAAAAAACATGATAAACCTTTGAAACTCAAGGTATTCCATCTAATCTCACATGTAATAAGAGGCCACAAGCAAAGGCCAACGAGAGAAACACATCCCAATTGATGAAACAGCTACTGCAATCCTGGAGGACATTAGATAACACGTTTATGAAATTACAAATGACATCCGGAGTCACTAACATTACTCCTTAAAATGATCTATTGTCCAAAAAAGAAAGGAGACTGTTCAACTCTAAAGACGATAATCAACTGCCTGTCACATTCTGTTATTTCAGCTGCAAGACGGAGATCCTTCCTTAGTAATACACAAGCATATATCAAGAAAACATTCGGCTAATGAACTGGCTTCCCCATTCCTGCAACTTAAATCACACCGAGCACATGTGGAATGCATTCAAAAATGGTTCAAATGGCTCTGAGCATTATGAGACTTGACATCTGAGATCATCAGTCCCCTAGAAGTTAGAACTACCTAAACCTAACTAACCTAAGGACATCACACACATCCATGCCAGAGGCAGGATTCGAACCTGCGACCGTAGCTGTCGCGCGGTTCCAAACTGAAGCGCCTAGAACCACTCGGCCACTCCGTGGCATGGATTGGGGAGATGCATTACAACATGTTCACGTGCATCAACGACCATCCAGAGGTTTTCAGCCACGCTGGTGGAAGTATGGGACGCCTTACCACAAGAACTATTTACCAAGCAGTGACCAGCATAGAAGCACATTGCACATGCCATCAGTGCTGATTACTCTCCCTATTAAGAACCATGTCCCATCTTTTGTAATTTCCAGGGGATAGCCTCGGATCTTCGATATTTCCGAAGCAGGGCAAAAACTTTATAGTCGCCCCGCCTCCCCCAAGTGTTTGAGATAGGACGTCAAAAATTAAAAAAAATATTTTTCAAAAACAAGTTCATTTTGTAGCGCGCGTCTTTCTGAAGAGTTTGATATGTAAAACATATATTTTTGAGGAAATGTAAGGCATGTTATTTGCTCTTCAGTGTGCCAAAGTGCAGTGCCACACCTCTTCACACAGTATTCTACTTTCGCATGTCACTGTGTTTTTCTCTGTGGAACTCAAATGAGTATATTTTGTAATGGAAGCCATCAAACCTATATACAGGCCAGTGTAAATAAAAATGTCTTGTGGTGCCTTTCCTGCTCCCAATTGAGCAGTTTGACTGTAGAACTAACCCTCAGCAGTGTAGCCTTCTGGCAAAAATTTTCTGCCAAAATTTCGTTTTCCTGGATACACCAAGAAAATAATATGTAATCTTTCTTACCTGTTACTCCTGTTAGTCGTTTATTTCCACTCTGATATTCTGCATCTATGGATTTCGCTAATAATTGTAACAATGCTGATCATTCACACACACATCCAACCATACAAACAAAGAGTGATTGGCATTCATCCATTCGGGCTTATTCGACTCATCTCATATAACCCCACACCCTTTTGTCTGCGGGAAAGTTTTTTATCTCTAGATCGATGGGAATTCCCCTAGCAGAGACATGACATACCCTATGCATGCATTCAAAAATTAACTTCTGATTCGTTCAGAAATCAACTTAGAATGTGATCAAAAATGTTCAAAAATCAACAGGGATGCGTTTCAATATCATATGAATAATCGTGATACCAACATACGCTGGATGCTAGGCACTTTGTGAGACAGGGTTGTTTTCTTCAAGAATGTGAATTAGGTGCCATCTGAAACTGCCGCCCTGGGAAGATACACCAGTTTGCCGCCCCCCCCCCCCTTCCCCTAGATACTGGTCTGCCAGGCGACCATCATGGATCGTGGTGACTTCAATGTAATTAATTGTCTTTGAATAAAAGTGTCATTTCTGTTCGTCTCATTGTGTATGTCTTTCAGTTGCCATCTTTACTATATTGTAACAGTTTTTTCTAGGTATGGTCCATGTTCCATCGCGCTATGTTACCTGGCAGGACTCATCATACGAAAGTTACTTTCGCCCTTAACCTGCACACACCAGTATATTAGGGGAAGGTTGCCTATATTGGACCACTTTTTTTATTTTTCTACCCCAGGCCTTTGTTACATATATAATTGACACAAAATGTACTGTACAAAAACACACATGTTGCACACATTCATTTTGAATAAACACATGGCATAAAGGGGTATCATTTAAAATTTAGAAATGTGTAAATGGTCAGAATTGAGAAACTGGTCGCTTAATTTGGGGCTTCAGTTGCTTAAATTGGACCAGATGGTAAAACAATGAGTATAAGGTAAATAAGAACTGTTATGTTTTAAACAAAGCTTCAGTTCAATGTATTTGTTAAACAAACATATTAATTAGGTTCTTAGGGTATGTAACATAAAACAGAGTTTTTAAATGCTCAGCATCATTAAGATGTTTATACTTCAATAATTTTTGTATTCATAGCAATAATCGGTTCAAATAAAAACTAAGAATAAACTATAAAACTTATTGCACAGAATAATATAAGAAAACTCGACACACTGAAATATAATTTCCATTAACTGGAGTCAAGAATGGCTGGTTACTTTGAAGTCTAGTTGCAATTTGCACAGAAATATTTCTTTCAGTTGGACTTCACATTGGCACATCATGTATGAACCATAATTTACAGTATGTACACAGTATCATGTCATCTTCTTTAATCTTCTTACACAAAACACAGAAATACGTAGTTTGAATTTCCAACAGTGCCGTTTGTCTTCTGTTCTTTGGGAAATAAAGCTGCCTTGCAGCATTTTGTTTCTTTACTTGACCCTTCAACTGCTCTAATTGTTGCTAATAAGGACTCCTAGAGATAACAGTGGCATTCTGTGCTTGTGCTCTACCTCGTATAGCAGGTTTGTTGTATGAACTTGGAAGGGGTGACACCTTGTTCACAATCTTCTTGAATTTCTTTGTGTGTACCATAGGCCTACACTCGTCATCACTTGAAATTCTACTGAAGAAGATTGCTCTTTCACGTCTGTAGAACCTGCTTTCACTAGAAAACTATCATCACTTTTCAAGCAATCATCTGGTGGAAAATGATGATATACATACACATTCCTATTTACAGGCCAAATTCCTGTTGAGTGGAAGGCACTCTCCCCGATTCCAACTGCTGCTGCTTGGCCATAGGCTTCATTCAACAGTCCAGATAGTCTGGAACTGTGTTAAAGTTATATCTATGTTTTCATGTAATCATTTGTCGTGGGATGGAATGAAGTAGGTTTGAAGAGGTGCAAAAAACAAAACATCAAGTGGTTGCTGCCTGTGAGCCCAGGTAATTGCAACACGATAATACCATTATCATGAGCGTACACAACAGCCTCTAGGTTTCTGGTGTTTGTTGTGAGACCATCAAATAGCTCACATGGTTTTTGAAGTGTTAGGGCCACGACATAAATAACTCAGAATTCATATAGCCAGTGTCTGAGAAGTCAATTACATTTCCTGGTGGAACACCGATTTCAGGTTCTTGCTGCTGCCTTATACGTTTGATTATAATCATAGGTGGAATAAAGTATCTAACAGGCGTTGACAGTTCAAACAACTTTGGTGTTTACTCCTAGCTCCCCGCTTGTGAAAGATACCACTTGGTGCTTGCCTTTTTCCGCGATGACGTTTTGTTGCCTGTTTTCAACCGATGTACATCCATATTCGTCGACGTTAAATATACTGTTAGCTGTAATTATATTCACATCGACCCTTTTCTCTATTAAACCAGTCTGCTTTGGCGTTGATGTTTCTTCTGGCTTACGGAGAGAAAGTTGTGGATTTCGTCTCATAAATGAGTAAAACCGCTTTATAACCCCCATTTTCTTTTCTCTGCTGAAAGAATGAGGTAGATCATACGTTTCTGCTATGTCGAATACAAGTTTACGAAGATCTTTAGTAGTAAATCCAAAAAATCTCTCTTCGAATAAAAGGAGGTGACATGCGAAAACTTTTTACATCTCAGTCGTAAAAGTTGATTGTCTTTCGAATAACTTAACTTCATTTGAGAACGTGCTTTTACTATAGGTATGTCTCTTTATTGTAGCTCTGGGTACTCCATATACACGAGCACACTCGTTAAGTCCATGGTCACCGCTTCTGTATGCTGCCACGGCGACCTTGAGCTCATCTTCTGTCCATTTCCCACACATTCCACTTTTTGCCATCTTAGAAACCTAGAAAGAGTACCCGCACCCATTATTTATCGTAAAAGTTCTGCCATCTTGAAAACCTAAAAACATTACCCTTACCTATCATTTATTGTAAAAATGCACTTAAATATTATTTTTTATGAGTGTCTCCAAAATTGAACTGGTTCAAATTAGGAAACAGGCATTGGTCCAACTTCCAAACTGGATGCCATACAAGTAAAGATAACGTTACCGGAACACACAAAATTAAACTCTACTTTCGCCATGTTTAATTATTAACTAATGAATAATAAGCACACACACACACACACACACACATACACACACACACACACACACACACACACACACACACACGCACGCACGCACAACGATTTAACGAAATACTCCTGGAAATTGAAATAAGAACACCGTGAATTCATTGTCCCAGGAAGGGGAAACTTTATTGACACATTCCTGGGGTCAGATACACCACATGATCACACTGACAGAAACACAGGCACATAGACACAGGCAACAGAGCATGCACAATGTCGGCACTAGTACAGTGTATATCCACCTTTCGCAGCAATGTAGGCTGCTATTCTCCCATGGAGACGATCGTAGAGATGCTGGATGTAGTCCTGTGGAACGGCTTGCCATGCCATTTCCACCTGGCGCCTCAGTTGGACCAGCGTTCGTGCTGGACGTGCAGACCGCGTGAGACGACGCTTCATCCAGTCCCAAACATGCTCAATGGGGGACAGATCCGGAGATCTTGCTGGCCAGGGTAGTTGACTTACACCTTCTAGAGCACGTTGGGTGGCATGGGATACATGCGGACGTGCATTGTCCTGTTGGAACAGCAAGTTCCCTTGCCGGTCTAGGAATGATAGAACGATGGATTCGATGACGGTTTGGATGTACCGTGCACTATTCAGTGTCCCCTCTACGATCACCAGAGGTGTACGGCCAGTGTAGGAGATCGCTCCCCACACCATGATGCCGGGTGTTGGCCCTGTGTGCCTCGGTCGTATGCAGTCCTGATTGTGGCGCTCACCTGCACGGCGCTAAACACGCATACGACCATCATTGGCACCAAGGCAGAAGTGACTCTCATCGCTGAAGACGACACGTCTCCATTCGTCCCTCTATTCACGCCTGTCGCGACACCACTGGAGGCGGGCTGCACGATGTTGGGGCGTGAGCGGAAGACGGCCTAACGGTGTGCGGGACCGTAGCCCAGCTTCATGGAGACGGTTGCGAATGGTCCCCGCCGATACCCCAGGAGCAACAGTGTCCCTAATTTGCTGGGAAGTGGCGGTGCGGTCCCCTACGGCACTGCGTAGGATCCTACGGTCTTGGCGTGCATCTGTGCGTCGCTGCGGTCCGGTCCCAGGTCGACGGGCACGTGCACCTTCCGCCGACCACTGGCGACAACATCGATGTACTGTGGAGACCTCACGCCCCTCGTGTTGAGCAATTCGGCGGTACGTCCACCTGGCCTCCCGCATGCCCACTATACGCCCTCGCCCAAAGTCCGTCAACTGCACATACGGTTCACGTCCACGCTGTCGCGGCATGCTACCAGTGTTAAAGACTGCGATGGAGCTCCGTATGCCACGGCAAACTGGCTGACACTGACGGCGGCGTTGCACAAATGCTGCGCAGCTAGCGCCATTCGACGGCCAACAGCGCGGTTCCTGGTGTGTCCGCTGTGCCGTGCGTGTGATCATTGCTTGTACAGCCTTCTTGCAGTGTCCGGAGCAAGTATGGTGGGTCTGACACACCGGTGTCAATGTGTTCTTTTTTCCATTTCCAGGAGTGTATTATGTTACCGCCACTGTATTGGTTCTACAGGCACACGCAAGGCGTTGACTATATCTATGTCAAAAACTATACACGTTTCATAAATCGAGGCATGGTATTCCTGTCAAATGAAGTGGCCTTCCACACAAATAGCACGACAATGGATATAGACGTTGATCTCGAGGTGTGTATTAACAGACCGAAAGAGCGGGTGTACATCACCGACAGTGTAAGCTTGTAACAAAATCACCCTTATTAGAGCGTGATTGGATAAGGAACGTGGTATTAATTTGATATTTGCCACTCCTTCTTGCCATGGCTAGATATGTCTCACGTTAACAAACATTATTTGTAACGCTTTCTATCTCGATACCACGTACACAGTGTAACAGAGGTTCTGCGATACATCCTCTGGGTAATAGACAAGGGAGGATGATCGTTGACTGAGAATGATCACATAAAGTAGGTGGTGTGCTATGTGAGGAATCACTTAAAAAATGAAACGCTAGATTGAGGTCTTAAGGAATGTACAAAATCCTCTAATCAATACACTGACTTTTCAGATCTTTAGCGTAACGTTTTCTGGTAGAAATGCTGTCTGCGATTTGGAATTAAGTCTCTCCATTCAACCACATACTTGCGTTGGATCATATGGAGATACCTTTTAATGATTACAGCCACTGATGAATCATATTAATGGCAATCTCATATCTCGAAAAGAGTCACCTTTTTCTGCTAAGGAACCCATACAGCTTAACTCCAGCGTGGTTTTAGACCGCCCTTCTGCATCTTGTAAATGTTTCTGAGCCTCTGCCCCGCCCTCCCTGCAGTATTGTCTATGTGAACATTCCAAGTTAAGTCGAAACTGAGCAGAAGTCGGAGAGTGCTATATGTAAGTCCTCCTGCATCCAATGGAAAAGCAGGGCAAGCAGAGTTAATGTGAGAGAACTGTGTTTTGATCATTTGGCAGAAATGAGAACAGGTTGTCATAGCACCACCACACGTATACGTTGTGTAAGGCCAGCACCAAATGGATCTATCTCCTGTAACACAAGGTACTAGAAAAGACAGTATGAGCAGTTATGATGGTGTTTCTGATTGGGAAAAATTAGCATGAATGCACATCATATGCGAACTGGAAGAACAATGAGGAGTTTATTATTGCATTGCGGTGCACGCGCAAACCACATACAGATACTGCAGTCCGAAGGAGATCTGTGACCTCAGGGTGCATTCATGTCTGTCACCCAAACATATCCTAGTTATTTTGTACCATCCAGCAGAGAAAAACTGAGTATTATTAACAGTTCGAGAACGCCACCCAGTAGGGATATCGATAAGCTACACTATGTGATCAAATGTATCCAAACACCACCCAAAACATACGTCTTTCATATTAGGTGCATTGTGGTGCCACCTATTGCAAGTTACTCCATATCAGCGACCTCAGTAGTCATTAGACATCGTGAGAGAGCAGAATAGGGCACTCCGCGGAGCTCACGGACTTCGAACGTGGTCAGGTGATTGGGTGTCACTTATGTCATACGTCTGAACGCGAGATTTCCACACTGCTACATATCCCTAGAACCATATCGATGAGATAGTGACGTGGAAACGTGAAGGGACGCGTACAGTACAAAAGCGCACAGGCCGACCTCGTCTGTTGACTGTCAGAGACTGCCAGCAGAAGAGGGTCATAACGTGTAATAGGCAGACATCTATCCGGACCATCACACAGGAATTCCAAACTGCATCAAGATCCACTACAAGTACTATGAAAGTAAGGCGGGAGGTGAGAAAACTTGGATTTCATGGTCGAGCGGCTGTTCACAGGCCACACATCACGCCGGTAAATGCCAAACGACACCTCGCTTGGTGTAAGGAGCGTAAACATTGCACGAGTGAGCAGTTGAAAAACGTTGTGAGGAGTGAAGAATCACGGTACACAATGTGGCGATCCGATCACTTATGTCATACGTCTGTATGTGATATTTCCACATTCCTAAAAATTCATAGGTCCACTGCTTCCTATGTGATTGTGAAGTGGAAACGTGAAGCGACATGTACAGCACAAAAGCGTTCAGGCCGACCTCGTCTGTTGACTGACAGAGACCACCGACAGTTGAAGAGGGTCTTAATGTTTGATAGGCAGACATCTATCCAGACCATCAACCAGGAATTCCAAACTTCATCAGGATCCACTGCAAGTACTGTGACAGTAAGGCGGGAGGTGAGAAAACTTGGATTTCATGGTCGAGCAGCTGCTCATAAGCTGCACATCATGCCACATTGTGTAATTTGATTTCGTAATTGTTTTTATGATCACCGTTCTCAGATGCAAATAATAGAAATAATCATTCAAATAAAAATAATGTTTCAATATATCACGTTTTATATCGTACTACGGGTATAAAATAATTTATTCTAGTCCAATACAGATTCCTAACCCTAACTGCTGTCTGGTACACACCTCGATAGCGGCAAGTTATGTATTTAGCTTCTTCTGCGTTTTCTTAGTAGAATATTTGTTAAATTTCGTTCGTGTTTTTTTCTCTCTCTCTCTTTAAGAGGTATAATGTGTAAATCCAGGCTGTCAGTAGCACACTAGTTATTCATTTGTTTGTTTTTAAGAGCTAGGGGCCGTTTGTTTGAGCTTAGTAAGCATAAGCCAGGCTCCAGTTGTCATCTGGTACACATTTGGTCAATTTCGTATTTAGCTTCTTCTGTTTTTTCTTAGTAGCATATTTCTTAAATTTGTTGCATGTTTTTAGCTGCTTGAGCGGTTTAATCTCGTGCTTTGTAACTGAGTGAAAATTGAGGTAGTCAGTAGCTCACTAGTTTTTAATTTGTTTGTTTTGAAGAGCCAGAGATCGTTCGTTTGAGCTTCGTAAGCCTTGGTCAGGCTCAAACTGGCATCTGTTACACACCTGGAGAGCGTTTTTGTGACTAAAGTGTTGTTAGGCATTATGTAGCGCACGTGCCGCATCTTTCGTTTCTGCTGAACGGCTAACTACGCAGCTCGTAAGGCGTCAGTCTGCATTGGTGACACTTCAAGAGGTTAGCAGGTAGTATATCTAGGTTTTTGTCTGTGTTATTATAGTCAAATCTCAAATTAGTAATACTGGGACGGATAGGATGTGTGCATGCTGTGTGTGGGCGCAAGAGGAACTGGCCACAGTTCGCGAACAGCGGAATCATCTTTTGGCTACGGTTAGTCGTCTTCAGCCTGCTGGCTCGGGGTGTAGCAGTGGTGGAGAATCTGTCGCATTGCATGAGACACCTCTCGAGTTTCTAGATTTGCACACGGGCTCTGCCACCTAGGCACCTCCAAGTGTACATGACGCAGTGTATCATCCCTCACCGGAGGATGAGTGGCGGCTGGTAACATGTTAGTGTACCTCATGGCGGAGAGCCGATGTGCAGGCTAACCCTGTGAGTGGACAGATGGCCACTCCTTCAACAGGAACGCGGGGGGAGGAGTTTGCTAGTTATCGGGAGCTCCAACGTTAGGTGTGTTATGGAGCCCCTTAGGTAGATAACGTTCATGGCCGGAAAGAAAGCCAATGTGCATTCGGTATGTCCGTTGGGGGGGCTCATTCGAGATGTAGAGGAGGCGTTGCCTGCAGCTATCGTATGTAGGGTGCAGTCGTCTGCAAGTTGTGGCTCACGTCGGCACCAACGGAGCCTGTCGCATGGGTTCTGGGACCATCCTCAGTTCTTCCAGGCAGCTCTCGGAGGTGCTGAAGGCTGCTGGCCTTGCGTGTGGGCTGCGAGAAGCGCTCGTAACTTGCAGCATTGTTCCCAGAATCAGTCGCGGTCCTTTCCTTTGGAGTCGAGTGTAGGGTCTCCACCTGAGGCTTTGTCGACTCTGTGACGGTCTTGGCTGCAGATTTCTGGACCTGCGTTATCCGGTGGGGAATTGTAGGTCAGGGGTACATTACACAAAGGAAGTAGCTAGTTGGGCAGCAGAGTAGTTGTGGAATGCATGTAGGTGTATTTTAGGTTAGGCGATAGGTTGATGTACAGTGATAAACGCTCGCGAGACAACTCGCAGGGACTGAAATCAGACCAGATCAGAGTAAAGATTTCGACTCTCAAAATTTTATCAGTAAACTGAAGAAATATTCGTAACAACGTTCCCATATTTACTACCCTCCAGGAAACATCTCACGCTCATATTATTCTAGGGACCAAGAGCTGGCTGAAATCCGAAGTGGGAAGCTCTGAGATATTTAGCGATTAATGGAATGTAGATCAAAAAGACAGATTAGACACCATGGGAGGGTGTGTGTTCATTAAAGTTGACAAAATATTCTCTCTATTGAAGTCGAATTTGAGTGTGACAGTGAAGTTATCTCCTCATGTACACTCTTGGAAATGGAAATAAGAACACATTGACACCGGTGTGTCAGACCCACCATACTTTCTCCGGACAATGCGAGAGGGCTGTACAAGCAATGATCACACGCACGGCACAGCGGACACACCAGGAACCGCGGTGTTGGCCGTCGAATGGCGCTAGCTGCGCAGCATTTGTGCAACGCCGCCGTCAGTGTCAGCCAGTTTGCCGTGGCATACGGAGCTCCATCGCAGTCTTTAACACTGGTAGCATGCCGCGACAGCGTGGACGTGAACCGTATGTGCAGTTGACGGACTCTGAGCGAGGGCGTATAGTGGGCATGCGGGAGGCCGGGTGGACGTACCGCCGAATTGCTCAACACGTGGGGCGTGAGGTCTCCACAGTACATCGATGTTGTCGCCAGTGGTCGGCGGAAGGTGCACGTGCCCGTCGACCTGGGACCGGACCGCAGCGACGCACGGATGCACGCCATGACCGTAGGATCCTACGCAGTGCCGCAGGGAACCACACCGCCACTTCCCAGCAAATTAGGGACACTGTTGCTCCTGGGGTATCGGCGAGGACCATTCGCAACCGTTTCCATGAAGCTGGGCTACGGTCCCGCACACCGTTAGGCCGTCTTCCGCTCACGCCCCAACATCGTGCAGCCCGCCTCCAGTTGTGTCGCGACAGGCGTGAATTGAGGGACGAATGGAGACGTGTCGTCTTCAGCGATGAGAGTCGCTTCTGCCTTGGTGCCAATGATGGTCGTATGCGTGTTTGGCGCCGTGCAGGTGAGCGCCAGAATCAGGACTGCATACGACCGAGGCACACAGGGCCAACACCCGGCATCATGGTGTGGGGAGCGATCTCCTACACTGGCCGTACACCTCTGGTGATCGGCGAGGGGACACTGAATAGTGCACAGTACATCCAAACCGTCATCGAACCCATCGTTCTACCATTCCTAGACCGACAAGGGAACTTTCTGTTCCATCAGGACAATGCACGTCCGCATGTATCCCGTGCCACCCAACGTGCTCTAGAAGGTGTAAGTCAACTACCCTGGCCAGCAAGATCTCCGGATCTGTCCCCCATTGAGCATGTTTGGGACTGGATGAAGCGTCGTCTCACGCGGTCTGCACGTCCAGCACGAACGCTGGTCCAACTGAGGCGCCAGGTGGAAATGGCATGACAAGCCGTTCCACAGGACTACATCCAGCATCTCTACGATCGTCTCCATGGGAGAATAGCAGCCTGCATTGCTGTGAAAGGTCGATATACACTGTACTAGTGCCGACATTGTGCATGCTCTGTTGCCTGTGTCTATGTGCCTGTGGTTCTGTCAATGTGATCATGTGATGTATCTGACCCCAGGAATGTGTCAATAAAGTTTCCCCTTCCTGGGACAATGAATTCACGGTGTTCTTATTTCAATTTCCAGGAGTGTATAACAGGCCTAGATGACATCATGTTAAATGTTAAATGTTTCTACCGGCCACTGGATTGCGCTGTGACCTCTATAAAGTCATTCAAAGAAAGTCTACCGTCAGTAGAGCGGAAATACCCAGATCATGCAGTATTAGTTGTAAGAGACTTTAACCTACTGAGTATAGACTTGGACGTCTATGGATCAACTGCAGGAGATACAGACAGACAGCCTTGCGAATTTCTTTTGAACGCATTTTTCGAACATTGTCTTGAGCAGCTAGTTTGATGGCCCACATCTAATGCAAATATTTTAGATCTTGGAGCTACAAACAGGCCTGACCCAATCGACGGCGTCGGTACAAAGACAGGGACTGGTGACCATGATGTCATCATAGCGACTTTGGTTACTATAGTTAATAAATCACTTGAGAAGGCTTCGAGAGTATTTCTGCTAGAGAAAGTAGACAGGCAGTTATTAGTGTCTCACTTACCCGACGAATTGACATCATTTGGATTCAGTACGATTGACATAGAGTAATTATGGGCAACGTTTCAAAGGATTGTAAATCATGTTCTGGAGAAGTATGTGCCAAGTAAGTGGATTAAGAACCGGAAAGGATCCACCGTGGTTTAAAAACGAAATTCGAAAGTTGCTGAGGAAGCAAAGGCTGTTGCACTCTCGATTCAAAAGACAGCACGCAAATGACGACAGGTACGAGTTAATAGAGATTAATGGATGTGTAAAAAGATCAACTCGCAATGTCGAGAACCCGAGAAAATTCTTTTCCTCTGTAAAATCGCCAAGTGTTACTAAGGCTTCTATCCAGTCACTCGTTGACCAGTCCATTGTGTCAGTAGAAGACAAAGTAAAGCCAAAGTTTTAAATTTCGCACTTAAGACATCGTTCATGCAGATACCGTCGTTTGCCCACTGCACAGACTCCTGTATGGAGGACATACGAAAGCATCCCTGGGGTACGTAAACAACTGAAAGAGGTGAAAGCAAGTAAGTCACCAGGTCCTGATGGAATAATAATTCGGTTTCACAAAGAGCAATCTACAGCATTGGCCCCTTTCTTAGCTTGCATTTATCTTCGCCCAGCACCAAGTCCCCAGAAAAAGCGCAGGTGACTCCTATATAGAACAAGAATGGACCCGAAAAATTACAGGCCAATAGTATTGTGGCAAGGCTGGTTCTACCCGGAAGTGCCATCATCCAAGATGGCGGCGATAATGTCATCCAAGATGGCGGATTTTGGCGGGAAGTTTGAATTTTGGTGGGAAGATAGGTCAAACCCCCTTCCCATCCCCTCCCCAAGAAAATGGTTGTAAGTTCAAATTCCATCAGGATAATGCATCACACCATGGTTAACTCTACTAACCTAAGAAAATGGCAGGAAAGAAAGGACAGTTGGGCTACCTCCACTAACCCAAGTCATCCAACTGCCACGTCATCCTTGGGATTGGTGGGAAGTTTGAATTTTGGTGGGAAGATAGGTCAATTGGGCTATCTCTACTAAGCTAAGAAAATGGCAGGAATGAAAGGGCACTTGGGCTACCTCCACTACCCTAAGTCACCCAACTGCCACCTCATTGTAGGGATCAGCGGAAAATTTGAATTCTGGTGGTAAAGAAAGCTCACTTGGGCTGTCTCTACTAACCTATGAAAATGGAGGGAGGAAGAGATAGGGCATTTGGACTACCTCCACTAACCTAAGTCATCCGACCACCTTCTCTTCCTAAGGATTGGTGGAAAAAGGACCCAGCCTGCCCTAGGCTGCTGGAGAGAGGAAGGAGTGTACTTTATTTTGGGACAATTTACTTAGGGGCGGATTTTGAGAGATAGTATATTTATCACAGTGATACAGAACACACACACTGACTTGCCACACAGCCTACAGACCTGCAAACCACTCGTAAATAATGCAATACTTTTATGTCCAGAGAGCCAAACAACTCGTAAACACCGAGCGAGGTGGCACAGTGGTTAGACACTGGACTCGCATTTGGGAGGACGACGGTTCAATCCTGCATCTGGCCATCCTGATTTAGGTTTTCCGTGATTTACCTAAATCGCTCAAGGCAAATGCTGGGATGGTTTCTTTGAAAGGGCTCGACCAACTTCCTTCCCCGTCCTTCCCTAACCTGATGAGACCGATGGCCTCGCTGCCTGGTCTCCTTCCCCAAGCAACCCAACCCAACTCGTAAATCGTCAAAATAATAATCCACCTAAAAGACTCTACAAACATGCTTGCTAATTGTCAACTGTCAAAGTCATGCATCAGTCTTTATTTAAACAATTTGAGGCACTACCACAATCCAGTGCGTTTGACAGAAGGCGCACAGCCCAACTGACCTAGTATATAGTACCACCATCAGAGGGCACTTTCATCCATGACATAATTCAAGATGGTGGCCAAGATGTCAGCTACTGTTATCCAAGATAGTGGGAGACAGTGTGTTCACCACGAGGTCTGGACCTAGTGCACAGTACCACCACCAGAGAGGGCTACCATCAGTTCCGTGATGTACCCCAAGGTGGTGGGGGTGGTGGTGGTGGTTAGTGTTTAACGTCCCGTCGACAACGAGGTCATTAGAGACGGAGCGCAAGCTCGGGTTAGGGAAGGATTGGGAAGGAAATAGGCCATGCCCTTTCAAAGGAACTATCCCGGCATTTGCCTGAAGCGATTTTGGGAAATCACGGAAAACCTAAATCAGGATGACCGGAGACGGGATTGAACCGTCGTCCTCCCGAATGCGAGTCCAGTGTCCTAACCACTGCGCCACCTCGCTCGGTTAGTGGTGGGGGAAAATGGGGGGAAACAGCATGGTCGCCACGAGATATGGCCCTGGTACACAGTACTGTCACCAGAGGACACTGTTGTCCGTTCTGTGACATAACCCAAGATGATTGTCTGGAGGGGAAAATGACTCAGCCTGTGCTGAGCTGCTGGAGAGAGGAATGAGTGTTCTTTATTTATTTTGGAACAATTTATTTAGGGATGGATTTGAGATAGTATATTTATCACACTGATACAAAACACATGCTCTGACATGCTTGGGGTCATGCTACACAGCCCACAGACTTGTAAGCTCTGCAGGCACGCAAACAACGTGCCCAGACACCGCCCACAGCCCCCTGTCCACTAGGTCGTGCAGAAGGCTACCGCACACGCTCCCAAAAGTCAAGATGCACCAGCAGCTGTCAAACCACGCACAGGTGCCTGAAAGTATGAGGCGGCGACATCCCTTTCATACTTGATACCTGAGAAATTCCTCTAGAAATACGTGATCACCTAAGCACCATTGGTGACTTGACCAGATGGGAGCGAAGACCTATTTGCAGAGCGCAGGCACTGCCATGCGCCATCACCAGATGCAGGCCAGCGTGAGCCATCTCTCTCATGCCCCTGCAGGTGAAAGTTGGGTCTGGTTCAAATGACTGTGAGCACTATGGGACTTAACTTCTGAGGTCATCAGTCCCCTACAACTTAGAACTACATAAACCTAACTAACGTAAGGACATCACACACATCCATGCCTGAGGCTGGATTCGAAACCTGCAACTGTAGCGGTCACATGGTTCCCGACTGTAGCGCCTAGAACAGCTCGGCCAGCCTGGCCGGCGGAAGTTGGATTTACTTTCGGGTAATCAGTGCGCTCACGCCAGTCCCATGCCTGAGACGCCTCCGGGCAGCATTTGCATTTAGCATTGCTGACGCGATGACACATAGCTGCGGTACGTTCATCACTGAAAGAGATGTTCCAATGTTTCCCAGAATAGCACAGGGTGCATTGTTCCTAGTGATCCTTTAGCCATTGTTTTGTGCACACGATGCTTTCAGTGGTAAAATAATTTTGCACAGATCACTAAATTGCACTGACAGTTAAACCCCGCAAAAGCTGTCTACAGATCAGCAGATACATATAAGACTCACAAGAATATTGGAAGCAAGGAACATATTTACCAGTGTAACTACAATTAAATATTACCATTGGTGCTATAGTCTGATACTGATCCCTGTACAGGTAGTGTCTCGTCTCGACAGCTGTGGTTCTGGAACGAATTTCAGTATCTATAGCAAACTCTCGGAAATTACTGGTGCCACTCGTAAGAAAAACGATTGTTGCATGTCCATAAGTCTCAGAGTTTCGCTCAATATTGTTTGGTGCCCAGAATTCAGTTACTGGCGAAGTATTATGCTCAGTAGGGGATGTGTGATAGATTCACTGTGATTGGCAAGCTTATAAAGTTTGCATTCCGATGTAAAGTTACTGTGGTTTCTGTTCCAACATGTGCAAAGAGAATGGTTATGTCCAGTCAGAAGGGTGGTATGGATTTGACAGAGCAGATTGCGAATTCAGCCCACCAATAGTTGTAAGGGAGATGAACTATTTTACATGGAAAATTATGTGCATTCATAAGAGTGATATAGATATTGATATTTCCAGAGCCACATCCATTAGGAGGAGTTCTTTTCAATACTTCACTCATTGGCATCAGGTTGGGGCTGCAATCGTAATATTTAATTGCAATTACAGTGATAAATATGTGGCTGGTGCCCTAGGACGACACCATTAGGCATGTGGGTCAAATGCCACAGGCAACCTGTGGCCGTAAAGAGTGGGCATTTCTGGCTTAAGGCTCTTGCGAGTGGTGGGTACATAGAAAAGCTCTGGCCGACCGACTGGTAGTTCCTTGCCTGCAGCTGCAGGGGCCAGTCCCAGCTGTGGCGTTCTCTGGATAGCTGAATAGCGAATTAATACTCAGTATCCATTGGGCTGTCTCCGCAATCACGTGTGCTGCATGTATTCTCTGTGAAGAATTGAGTAATTCAATATTGATCACTGCCAAGTGCTGGCACTGGAGATATTGATAACATCTAAATTCCTACCACTCCAGTCATCCCAGGATGCCCTCCATAGCCGGTGTGGTGCACTCTGCATACATGCATGTCCATGAGTGCTGCATATTTTTCAGGCCCCTGAGCGTTGGCACTGGCACTGTATGAGGAGACAGGCATGCTGCATGTGGACGTCTCGGAGGTGAGTGGCATGTATGTACAAGTTTTTTCAGCGATCTCAGGCATTTAGATGTGACAAATACTAAGATCGTGGTTTAGTGCTTCTTAATAAATTGCAGTGCAGTCTGTGTTGTAGTGACATTTGTTGTTGTTACTATCCTATCGCGCAGTAGACCCTTGCTCCTCCTCCTCCCTCTCCTCTTTATTCTTCTTCTTGGTGTTGCTGAGAGAATGGTTAAATAGTGTTTTAAAAACCCAATCACAACATAAAATTCTCGATTGATCAATTTATTGTCTCGGATAGTGGTATTGTGAGCATACACACAACAGCCCAACGCTTGCATTGATTGTTTAATGGCATAGCGAGCAACTGAGCTGAAAATTGAAGTTTTCAGCTACTTCCAATATAATGGACTTCCTACCAAATTACCTAATCGTGTCAGTATCACCGATAGGAGGTAAGGGAAAAAATTCCAGCAGGGTTTGGAACCCGGGTGGGTGAGAGTTGAATCCCGCCAAATATTCTAGTCCTACTCTCCACCAATAGGAAGCAAGGACAAACTGTTCCGCACAAAGTGTATCGATTTAAGTAATTAGTCAATAAATCTGACAGAGTGAGGGAATATTTCCAAGACAGACAGAGAGAGAGAATATGTTTCCACATGAATTTCTCAGGTATCAAATATCAAAGGGTTGCCACCGCTTGAAGCTATTATTCAGGGATTAGTGCAGCATCCTGTCTTACATTCGCAGGGCACCAACGGGTGTAGTGCAGCCTGCACATGCTGGAATATGCAAAGCAGCCTGCCCGGTGGACGGTGCATGCTTCGCATATAATTATGTGTAGTGAGTTATGTTGATGGTATTTCTAGTACGAGCTGAACAAAAATGCACCACAATTGTTTAAATATTCCACACAGTGGCTTGTATCCTGCAAATTGTTTAAATAAGCAATATTCCATACACTGAAATCAATTTCTCGAAAATTCTTTACATAAATAATTAAACTTTTTTTCCAGAAACTGCCTTGTATCCTATAAATTGTTTAAATGAAGACAAGACACTTGGGTACAAGAAATTGTTTAACATAGCACAGGGTAATTTGGGATAGGATTAGGACAGAGCTCGTAGGTGGATCCATCTCAGTGTAATTATGTAATAACAACATGTAGTTGCTGGATGTGAACTTTTCCTGTCAAATAAAAGGGAGATCCAATCCATGTAAATTGAATATTATAAATAAACAACATATCCTCTGTTATGTAATTGACATTGATTTCAATTTCATATCGTGTGATCCTCCCTCTCCAGCACAGATTGAATCTTTTTCCAACCAATTTCCAGATGGGGGAGGGAAGCGGAGGGCTGAAGGATTTCCCAGGAGGTGAAGGGTATAATTATCTGATCAATTAAATTAATTATTCAATTAATTTGATATCAAAAGTGTATTCCTAGAGAGGTGGAGGAGGAGGGTGAGGGGTTCTGAGAAGGACGGATTGTCTGCCGGGTGTCATAAAGCGACTCACAGGTGATCATAAACCATTTAGCAGAACAATATGTTAGGTTCCTGTCAGTAAAAACAAAACAATAAGTTAATGGCTGACATGGTGCAGAACAATAGGTTTGCCTCAGAATGTACGCTTGTTCCTGACGTAGTCAACCCTCAATGGGGGATAGAAAGAACATAGTTTGTCCCACTGCTGACGTTTGCATGCACTATGAACCAGTCACGGAACGCAGTAAGTAGGTTACCTTAAAACGTTTTAAAATTACTTTCATTACACAGCTTAAGTATGTCATTGATCTCATATATGAACTGCAGGAGTTGCTCATACAGACTTATTAACAAAAACACGCCGATGTTATGCGTTAATAAACACTAACTGCGTAATAACAAATACATTATACGTGAACTTGTTATAATAAAACTATCAAGTTTAAAGTATTGAACGTTCAGATTTACCATTCATTCCCCTCATATGATATTTATGCATTGTTAGAGCTCTGACAGCGCCACATCTGCAACAGAATGACTGAAGGCGATGCACAAATTGGCTGATGAAAACTGTCAGATAAGGGGTGTCTGTAGATAAGATACTATTATTACGACTGTAAGGGAAACTCTAGCATGAGACGACGTCAAACGCATGTGCGAGCTGTGTAATAAAAATGATTTTAGAAAGTGTTAAGGTCGCCTTCGTGCTGCGTTTAGTTAATGCTTCATAGTGTACGCAAGTGCCGCTATTACCGTAAATTTGCTGCCGTATCAGATGACCATCTTTTAAGACTTAACTTCATGAGGCAGGTTCACACTTTGTTGGAAAAAAAATATTCTGGACCTTTACCGCAAGCAACACACTGGGCAGGGAATCTCTGATGCGCAGGGAGATTTCCCACAGTTGCTTAGAACCAATATGTATGTGTCAAGGCATTATATTTTTATTGTCAATTAAATGGTTGACACATACGCAGGCTATTAAGACTTGTCTTCTCAAAGAGTAGTCACTATTACTGAGACTGCACCTTCATGGCCGTGGTCGTATTTTTCTTGTGGTTTGGAGGGAATCGAGAGGAGATGGCGTTGAAACTAGATTTACTTCCCCACACTACCGTATCGGTTTAACGACCGCTCTGCGTTCTAGATGTTCTCTGTAGCCATCAGAGGCGGGTAGGATCCTACACACAACTTCACGGAGAACCATTCCATTGTCAGCCAGCCAGCTACAAACATACAGCGCACATGTCTGGTTCCACACAGTTTTTTGGTTTGTTTTATCCTTTGACTGGGATTCAATGTTTATCACGTATGTGTAGGACGTTTTCTATAGTAGCCATTGTGTATGATGTCCGCAGTTATAGTGTGGCAGGCCATATACGCGAGATACAGAAGTGCAGATAGATAGGAGGAGACCTTGTGGAAAAGTGAGTGAGGCGTCATGGTTGCAGGAAGCTGGAGGTGGCTTATACTAGAAACGGTTGCGGGAATCTGGAATAGATGGTGGTGATCTTGTATTTATCTGGTATGTGTCGAACTTGTTTCCCTTAATAGTTACTGTGCTTGTATTGTTCACAAGTTGAATCCCGTTGGGGGTTGGTTAATTGTGATAATGATGCGTATTTGGAAGAACAGTATATTTGTTATTCGTTTCAGCTTATTGATTGATGCCGCGTGAACCCAGCAGCTCTCTAAGGATTCTACTGTATAGTAACAGAGGTACCACGATCTCTGTGTGGTGATGTCTCCATATATAGAAATAGTTTGTTTTTCTTGCATTGTGGTCATCACTCAGTGTCATTTGGGTGGTTGTGACACATCTGTATTTCAGACTCTTACAGTGACCTCACATACAAATATTGCAAGAGTTTATTTCATGATACATGTATTTCTATTCTGCCAGGGAGCATTGGCAGATTTCGCCTAGCAACAGTGTGCCTCCAGGACTATCTGTTCTTAGTTTTTCTCTATATGCCCAGTTGGTGCACTTGTAGGCGGCGATATTAGTTTCGTTGCACTGCAACATTCCCACCCACATTTCGAGCAAGCTGCAGACTAATCTTACCATTTTGATGGACACAGAAGAAGTCACAGAGCTCCTAATCGGATTTTTCCCTACTTATTTATGAGTATTCTAGCAATGTCCCAAACCCACTAATAATGCAATAGTTTATATCATGTTTTAATAGATTATATGACTTTATATTCTGCCTAAGAACTCAGGCTGATCAAGATTCATGCTGCCTGTGCATAAGTGCTAGTTTTGAAAGCAGGATGGTTTGGGGGGTGGCTTCATTCTTATTAGTCTGGAGAGAGTGGAAGGAGGGAAGGTGAGTGCTGGTAGTGGGACAATGAGGACATCAGGGCACATTTGTTATTGTGCGTTGCCTATTTTGGGGCAAGTCAATATTCAGTGGCAAACCTATTGTTCTCTTTTTATTCACAGGGCCTTAACCTATTGTTCTGCTAAGTGGATTATGGCCCCTTTGGGATAATCTGTCCTTCTGAGGACCCCCCATCCCTCCCCACTCTCCCTCACCCTCCTCCTCCTCCTCCTCCTCCTCCTCCTCCTTCTCCTCCCAACCCCTCTGGAAACCTCCAACCCTCCCCCTCCATCTCACTGACAAGTACCCTTCTAGGCCTGAGTTAATCGAATGGCACCCTCACACTCTCTCAATTTTATTGACCAACTAATTAAGTTGATCGATTAATTAGCCCCCCTCCCTTTATGGTGAATACCTCAACCCCCCCTCCTCCCCTTACCTAGAAATTGGCAGCTCTGTGCTGGAGAGGAAGGATCTCATGATAGGAAATTCAATTACATAGCAGAGGGCATATTGTTTATTTATAAGAAATTCAGTTTTCAGGGATTGGATCATTTTCTGCTGTTTGGAAAGACGAAAGTCACATAAAATACTTCAAAAAGAAGTAATTAAATCGATCGCTTTCCTTATTCTGATTGTACAAGGAATAACATCATGAAACAGTCATCACATATAATTACACTGTTAAAAATTTTTCGATTGTGAATGATGCACCATCCACCTTTAGATGTCTGTTGCACCAAATACAGCACTGGCCTGCGCCATGCGCTGGAGTCAGAGAGGCTCCACCACACCTGCAAGAGGTTCCATGACAGATGTCATTGTGCCACCAGCAGCCTTGGGCGGCGCAGAGACCGGATGTTGCGCTAATCCACGAACAAAACGCCAGGTGGTGGCATTCCTGTGAAATTTGATACCTGAGAAATTCCTGTTGGAACACACACTCTCTCTCTGTCAAGTGGCCGTGCCCTGTCGTGTGCCATGGCCGGGCCTGCATGCACCATTGGTCACACACTGACTAAACCACAAACAAAGCAATGTTTACCTGATAAACCCCAGCTGTGGATGTTTTGGGAATATTCATTCACTCTATCATATTGATTGGCTAGTTAATTATATCGATAACCTTTAGTGTGGGACAGTTTCTCGTGGCTTCCTATTGGTGGATACTAGGATTGGAAAATTTGGCAGGATTCGATCCTGCAATGACCCGGGTTCCAAAAAAGCGTGTATGCCTCGATTTATTCTGTATTCGAAAGTGACTTGTATAAAAAGGAGGAAAATACGTTTAGTGTGAGAAATTCAAGGTGTATTGTCAGCAACATCGCTATCTCGGGTTGGGTAGAGTGGGTTTTTGAAACTGGGCGTTCTAGGTCAGGGTGGAATTGGTTAGAACTACTGTACAGCTACAGCTGCTTGTTTTACAGTGCACTTTGGTTGGCTGCAGCCGGGGTCACAAATAGTCAGCAATGGGAAGTAATGAATCAGCTAAGCCTGTGACATGCAGTAAGGTACAGAGAATGCGTCGACCTGTCTGATCTTGTCCACAGTAGCAAGGGCTAGTGAAGTGGCCAGTGTGCTGGGTGAGCATGACCCAAGTGGATGTGTGTGTTGAGTGAAAAAAGATTGAATATGATGGGTGTTTGTGCTGAACATACTGATAACATGTGAATTCCTATCACTCCAATCATCCCTGGATGCCCTCCATGGCTGGGGGTGGTGCACTCTTGCATAAAAGTGGATCCACAAGTGCGGTTGTGATCGCGGTGGTGGTTTTCACTGACCTCTGAGCATGCTACGTCTGGACCTCAGGACTGAGGGCACAGCATGTGCGATTGTTTCAGCTATCTCCAACATCTAGCAATGGCATCTACTGCTATGGACTGGATCGTGGTTTAAGTCTGTCATGTTTAGTGCTTCTCAATACATCGCAGTGGATTCTCTCTTGCATGGTATTTGCTATTGTATCTATTTTATCATGCAGTAGAAACTTTCTCCTCCTTCTTCTTCTGAATGTTGGGGAGAGAACCAGCTTACTGATTATATAGCGCTTAAAACCCAATTGTAATATCAAATTCCCAGTTTATCAATTCATTGCTTCCAGTAGTGGTATTGTAAGCATATACGCCAATCCTACCTCTCCACAGATTGTTTAAGGACATAGCATGCAGTTGAACTGAAATCTGAAATTATCAGCTACCTCCATCGCAACGGACTTCCTACCAAATGACCTAACTTTGTCAGTGTCCAACAATAGGAAGCATGTGGTAGCAGGATCGTATCCTGCCAAATATTCCAATCCTAGTATCCACCAACAGGAAGCAAGGAGAAACTGTCCCACACTAAATGGTATCGATTTAATTAATTAGCCAGTCAGTCTGGTAGAACAAGAGAATATTTCCAGGACACCTACAGCTGTGGGTTTGTTTATGGTTCGATTGGAGAGCAACCAATGGCGCATGCAGGCCTGGCAGTAGCTTGTGATGGGGTATGGCCACATGAGAGATAGAGCCTGTGTTTCGACAGGAATTTCTCAGGTATCAAATATCACAGTGATGACGCCACCTGACGACTTTGTTCGTGGATTAGCGTGACATCCAGTCTCTACACCACAGGAGGCTTCTGGCGGTGCAATGACAGTGGTCATAGGCATTGAGTGGGCACAGATCAATCTCTTGGACACCGGCATATGGCGGTGTGTGCAGGCCAGTGGACAGTTGATGGCGGATGATGCATGATTTTTGATAGTGTAATTACGTGTGATGACTGTTTCATGATAGTGTTCCTTGTATGATCAGAATAAAAAAAAGTGATCGATTTAATTACTTCTTTTCGACGTATTTTACAAGACCTGCATCTTCCAAAATAGCACATAATGATGAGCAAAAGAGATCCAATCCCTGTAAAATAAATATAAATAAGCAATATACCCTCCGCTATGTAACTGAATTTCCTGTCATGAGATCCTTTCTCTCTAGCACAGAGCCACCAATTTCCAGGTGGGGAGGGGAGGGTTGGGCGACTTACCTGAGGGGAGGGGTTAATTAATTGACCAATTTAATTAGTTAGTCAATCAAATTGATAGAGTGGGAGGGGCTATTCGATTAACTAAGCCCTGAAGGTGTACCTGTACCAGTGAGGATGAGACGGGAGGGCTGGAGGTTTCCAGAGGGGATGGGAGGAAGAGGGGAGGGGGGAGGGGTGGAGGAAGTTTCTCAGAAGGACAGATGATCACCAGAAGGTCATAATCCACTTAGCAGAACAATAGGTTAAGGACCCGTCAATCAAAAGAGAACATTAGGTTTGCCCCTGAATGTATACTTGCCACTGATGTATGCAACCAGCACTAAGAAAACGCCCTGATGTTCTTGTTGCCCCTCTACTACTGCTTGGCACTTATCTGCAAAGCCAGCCACAGATTTCCGCTTATGGACATATAGGTGCTGGTGTGTTAAGACAGGCTTCTTGCTGAAGGCCTGATGTAGTAGCAGTGTCTTCTCCACATGAACCGTGTCAGTCATGTCTGTGAGTATTACACCCATATATAATCCATGTTTCCCTAACATTGCTGGGATGGCGGGCAGGTTCAGTGTTTGTGGACACTGCCACACTCCATACAGTGTTTGAGGTCTGGTCCACCCCAACAGACATTAAGTTGTCCTTCCATTACAGAGTTATAACCTTGCTTAGAGCTATCTGCTTTGAGTGACCTGCAGTGGTTGGAGATATTGGTCATCTCTCTGTATTCATATTTTATAGTAGTGTGCTAATTCTTATACACACACAACATTAATTTAGTTGACAGTCTTGGAAAATGGCAAACCTCAGAATTTTGGTATGATATCCTAAATTTAGCATGACATCATTATTTGTAACAATGTGGTCATTCTAACACACTAACTATGACGCCACACAATCTAGTAAAGTAGTGGCTTAGCAAGGATTTATCTACAGTGTTGTGGTATTTCTTAAACAATTAGAGTGAGTTGAAAATCGGTAAACTTCAGAATGTTTGCTATGATGACGTTAATTTTGCAGAATATATTGTGACATGATTATTCCTAGCAATTCGTTTTTTACCACACACACAACATGTCACACACATACAGGTAACATATGGCTGGCTTTGTAGTGATAAATTATTCGAATTCTTTTGTATGCATTGTGCACTGTGGTTGGCTGGAGAGCATTATGACATCGACGTTACATAACATGACACGACGTGATGTTGACGTGACTTTGAGAGCATGGGACAAAACTCGTGTAATGGGAAAAATACACAAAATTGTGGAATCTATAGAAAAGTTGAAAAATTGTGGAAATATATGTAAAATTGTGGAAAATAGAAAAAAGGAAACATATTGAACAGGTTTAAAAATTAGAGTACTTTCATACCTACCTATGTGCATGCTCCGTTGGCTCCTCAAATGACGAAAATTTCGAAATGTTAAATTTAATTTGTTATTAGAAAATACCCACACCTTAGACCTCAAGTGATGTGGCTTCACATAAATACAACAAAATTAATTTGTTACTAATAGATAGAAACATCCTGAGCTCCTCACTATGGTGTACAGCTTGAAGCCACCCATTCAAGTTCCTCTAGTTATAAAAGTAGGAGGGGAGAGGTTTTGTTGAAACTTATAGGAACAATTGGATGGGGTGTGTGCGTGGGAGGTGGATGGGAGAGTTTGGGGTTTTCATCTAGTTTTATATCACATTTGACCGGTGTCACATTATGTCATGACATTGAATATAACTAGTCGACTTGCCTAAGGTTCAAAAAATGGTTCTAATAGCTCTGATCACTATGGGACTTAACATCTGAGGTCATCAGTCCCCTAGAACTTAGAACTACTTAAACCTAACTAACCTAAGGACATCACACACATCCATGCCTGAGGCTGGATTCGAACCTGCGACTGTAGCAGTCGTGCAGTTCCAGACTGCAGCACCTAGAACCGCTCAGCCACTCCGCCCGACTTGCCTAAGGTGCACGGGTAGGACAGGAGTTCTGCTAGATTACCTTAATCAGTTGCCAGTAACTCTCCATGGAGAGGAGAGTGGAAGTGACCTTGTATATAGCTAGCACAAGTGTGCAGCATGACATTGGGAGTCCGTATCAGTGACCTTGAGATTAGAATGTTATCTGAGCCAGAACATACATAGCTTATCTACTCATCTCTCTGTCTAGGACTTCCTCACCCCTCTCTCTGCCCATCTCTGTCGATCTCTTTCTAACATCTCTCTCTGTCCATCACTTGCTCTGCTCTTACTCTATCCATCCCCTTCTCCTCCCCCTCTGTCTGTCCACTTCCTCACCCCATGTCGATTTTTACATCTTTTCATAGTTCTGTCTATCTATCTCATCCTCTTCCCTCTCACTGTTCATCTTCTCCTCCTTCCTCTCTGTGCTCAGCCATATACCCCCAGAAAAGCATATCGGTACTACCTACACAACATCCTGGTAGTGAAGGGCGACCTAGGTACCAGACGTTACCAAACTCTTTTACCCCCACCCCTATTGAGCAGACCGACAAGTAAGCGAGTTAATATTGCATTGCCATCCAGTTCTGAGCTATGTCTAAGCTTTGAAGTCTCTAGCTCGTCGGAAAGTTAGTTTAAAATTAATTGCAAAATCAGATAGAGAGAGACAAAAAAGCACGTTAATAAAAACGTGGTAAAAATACATGCTATGTTGGTAATGAAAATCCCAGTAGCTGGTCAGCTCAGGATTAAAATTTGTACAGAAGGGCTGGGATAGAAGAAAAAAAAGTACGTTATTTTTGGGTTACAATTTTCTTTAGGGGGAGGGGTTGTTCGACGCATTCACAGCAGTTGAGTTCTGTTCAAAAGTGTCAGTGAATGTATTATCTTTGCAGATTCCGTAGCAAACCACAAAAGATCTGTGTGACTCATTTGCAGATTTGTTCTCTCCTGGGATTGATCATCCGAAAGACAGACCTGTGTATGTGTCATGCCCCAACCGACAACAACGCGTTTCGTGCATGCCTGCACGATCCCACGTGGATGGAGTAGAACGTAATAGAGCACGTTACAGAAAATTCTTGATTGTCGATCATTGCCCACAGTATATAAAAAAAACCTTTCAGGTTGCGTGGTGGCAATGAAGCTGTGAGTTGTTGTAGACTAAATCCCGATATCACCCCCAGATTTTTTTACTCCTCTCAAAAGTGGTAAATTTTCTCGAAGTTATAATTTAGTATATATTTAATAAAAATATTGGTCGCATATCACCAGCTATAGTTAGACGAAGAATCTCGAAAGTTTCTAGTGTTGGACCATCGTTTCGGTCACCAGAAATACCCACATTTACCTTTTGGTGTAATTTGTACTTCTTCGATTTTTCAGAAGTTTCTAGAACAATTATTCAGCTACATTCCAATCTGTTGTAATTATCTAGAGGCCCTCTTAGTAAAAGCCTAAGAACCGTTATCTTAACGCCAACACGTTGCCTCGCCTTCCACGAGGCCCTGACCCTGCGTTTTACAAGCAGGAGGTAGTATGTTTCCAGTTACATTAGGCAGTGTGTCATGCACTTCAAGAATTGACAGTAACAGAACCGGTAATAGCTTCAGTCTTCAAAAGATCCAACGTTACGAAGGATCTTTCGTAGGCTGTAATAATATTGGCCCCATCATTTGTCTTCTCATAAAGATTCAACACGCAAGGCTTATTTTTCGCTTAAGCAGCGGTTGTCTGTCGAACAAGCAGCTCTCCGTCTGGCAGTGCACAATGACATACTTCATATGCTGCTTCATCCTACGCTCGGAAAGGAAGTACTTCCACTAATACATAGCGGACACAAGGGGATCTCCAGATCTAAAGAGTGACACTACGCCACATATATTTGCCTGCAATAGATATGAACATACAGTGTCCTGTGAAGACGTACCAGCAATGTTCAGTGGAGAAAGCAGATCTGTGTAAATTATTTTCACCATGGCCACAAACGAATAAATTCTGGGATCGTTTGCCTGTAGACTTTTAAGGCCCATTTGTCAGTGCAATGTGGTTAATTTTGGTAGACTCATTTTCAGTTTTTCTATGTATACAAATTACATTCAACGACAGCAGAGTCGAAAGTCAAGGTACTATCCAGAATTTTCACAGCACAAGGCTTTTCTAAGACAATAAGTAGAGATAATGGCCCACAAATTGCCACCGCCAAGGTTACAGATTTTTGCTCTTCGCATGGTATCCAACACCTCCTAACATCTGTCTGTCATCCAAAGTCGAATACCATGGTTTGTGCCCTAAAGTTCGATCTCTGGGGCATAAACTCATGAAAGCATCGAATTACAAGGACATCGCCTTAGATTTGCGACTATGTCATTTTAAGCTCCTAACATGCTTTCTTTCCTCTTGAATTTCATTATTCTTTTATAAAATCAGAAATGAAATTCAAATAATTTGAAAGCCTATTAAAACACTCCAGTCGAGTCATGAGATGCCTGTACGTCAGTGGCTAGCTCGCTGCTCCTACTGTCAAATTTTTTCCTATTTTTGTGGTTACTTTGGATTATTCGTAAATTTTGTGATTTATCAACATTGTCTTGTTTTGGAATTTAGTTTTCGGAAAATGAGTTAGAAATGATGTGTAGTACCACACTGTTCAAACACATCTATAAAAACTCACGAAAAGTTCTTTTTGAGTGTTCCAAAGAATGAGAAGATGCGTAAAATGTGGTAGCACTATACCGGCAAACTGGCACCACTTCCACGCACAAGTTCACTAACTTAATTAAAAATGTGTCGCACTGTGAAGTTAACGTTAGTTTACCTCAGAGGTATGCATTCCCACTGTTACAAGGAACATAGCGTCATTCTACGAAATTAAACTCTACTGAAAATTGACGTTTTATCCACCTTCACTTAAATTATTCTGCAGTGGAGTCGAATTTTAGAAGATGATGTCCATAGATCGCAGGTTTGAATCCAACCAGAAAAAACATTTTGACCTTTATGTAAAACGACTCTACAGTCCTCTCATATGAAAACCAAATCACGTTTACAAAACTTCACCATAACGATCAGAAACAGAATATTATTGTGTTTTCCTTGCTGTTTACATGCGCCTACATTTGCAGCCGCTGTTCTCAAACATCACGTTCAAAAACATATTTTCTAGTTAATGTGACCACACACATCTTACTTTATTAGAACGGATGCATTTTTTATCTTCGTACTGACCAGCTACGATCGTTATTGTTTAAACTTTTGAAGTTTCATCATCTTAGATAAAGGTGAAATAAATCTGCTTCAGACACTGACTTTAGTTTACGCTCACAAACACCACAGCCTTAACGTTTGTGTTACCTGCATGTTGTACGTGCTTTATATCTCTCCGTGTAGAAAGCCTCACCGTCCTACCACACGTTGTACTGTGGGAGTACGGTATTATCTACAAAGCTATCAGTTCTTACCAAAAAAGTGAATTGTTAGTTCACAAAGTAAATGCATTTATCCTCTGTTGACCATTCTCGAAACTCTGATATATATATATATATATATATATATATATATATATATATATATATATATATATATATATATATATAATACACCATACCATCAAAACAACTGCTACAATCAGTTCCTGCTAACGCTATTCACATATTCCGTGCGAAATTCTTAAAAAAATGTGACTCTTCCATGACTCGAGCATGTGATCTCTATTCGTTGCGCCACCGAGCGCCTACAGCAGTTAGTGACACCGCTGAGTGTCTTCTATAGAAGATATCAGCACTAAGATTTGTCAAGAATAATTTTATTCTGCCTTGGGTCGTAGCTCGTGACTGACAGTCAACAATTTAGTTTTAATACACGGGCCGATTTGCTGAAGTTCTACAGTTCCTTATTTTAATGATGTTGTAAGGAGCTGGGAAAAGAATGTTCGTCGTTGCACATATTCCCGTTCTAAATGGTTGGAGCATAAACGCATCAATTTTCGCAAGGTTTCCGTTATTAGCGTTCACAAACTTCCTGTATATTGTTAGTTAACTGTTCATCACGAAACAGCTAAAATATTTGCAGAAAAAGTACGTAAAAAACTCGTAACTTCGGCTAACACTCCTATAACACCTAGTCTGTGACGTCACCAGAGCTTCAGCCAGTAATACAACATTTTCTATCACGTAACCAAATCTTGATATTTAATTATTTTTAAGCTGTAATTACACGAAAATAACAGGTACACTACTGGTCATTAAAATTGCTACAACAAGAAGAAATGCAGATGATAAACGGGTATACATTAGACAAGTATATTATACTACAACTAACGTGTGATTACATTTTCATGTAATTTGGGTGCATAGATCCTGAGAAATCAGTACCCAGAACAACCACCTCTGGCCGTAATAATGGCCTTGATACGCCTGGGCATTGAGTCAAACAGAGCTTGGATGGCGTGTACAGTTCATCAAGAATAGTGACAGGCGTATTGTGACGAGCCAGTTGCTCGGCCAAGATTGACCAGACGTTTTCAGTTCGCGAGAGATCTGGAGAATGTGCTGGCCAGGGCAGCAGTCGAACATTTTCTGTATCCAGAAAGGCTCGTACAAGACCTGCAACATGAGGTCGTGCATAATCCTGCTGAAATGTAGGGCTGCGCAGGGATCGAATGAAGGGTACAGCAACGGGTCGTAACTCATCTGAAATGTAACGTCCACCGTTCAAAGTGCCGTGAGTGGGAACAAGAGGTGACCGAGACGTGTAACCAATGGCACCTCATACGATCATATGATCACGCCGGGTGATACGCCAGTATGGCGTTGACGAATACACGCTTCCAATGTGCGTTCACAGCGATGTCGCCAAACACGGATGCGACCATCATGATGCTGTAAACAGAACCTGGATTCATCCGAAAAAATTACGTTTTGCCATTCGTGCACCCAGGTTCGTCGTTGAGTACACCACCGCAGGCGCTCCTGTCTGTGATGCAGCGTCAAGGGTAACCGCAGCCATGGTCTCCGAGCTGATAGTCCATGCTGCTGCAAACGTCATCAAACTGTTCGTGGAAATGGTTGTTGTGTTGCAAACGACCCCATCTGTTGACTCAGGGGTCGAGACGTGGCTGCACGATCCGTTACAGCCATGCGGATAAGATGCCTGTCATCTCGACTGCTAGTGATACGAGGCCGTTGGGATCCAGCACGGCATTCCGTATTACCCTCCTGAACCCACCGATTCGATATTCTGCTAACAGTCATTGGATCTCGACCAACGCGAGCAGCAATGTCGCGATACGATAAACCGCAATCGCGATAGGCTACAATCCGACCTTTATCAATGTCGGAAACGTGATGGTACGCATTTCTCCTCCTTACACGAGGCATCACAACAACGTTTCACCAGGAAACGCCGGTCAACTGCTGTTTGTGTATGAGAAATCGGTTGGAAACTTTCCTCATGTCAGGACGTTGTAGGTGTCACCACCGGCGCCAACGTTGTGTGAATGCTCTGAAAAGTTAATCATTTGCATATCACAGCATCTTCTTCCTGTCGGGTAAATTTAACGTCTGTGGCACGTCATCTTCGTGGTGTAGCTATTTTAATGGCCAGTAGTGTATTTTGTGAGTATATTACCCGCAAATGCTGTTTTAATGTTATAATCAATCAGAATAACAATAATCCAACCCATATTTTTAAAATAGCAAATGGCCTATTGAAAAGGACACGTAGCGCTCCCCCTACCATTCTTTGAATTTCCGTTCTTCGTACTCCTTCCGCTGTCAGGAAACGCACTACAACACCTTTCTCTTCTTTTGAAGTCTCCATTTCTCTGTTTTCAGCACTATTGAATACAGTGGACTTTCGAAGCAATGCACGTGCTCACTCTGTTGTCGCGTCCCTCTGCCGGCGGGGTTTGGGCCTCAGCGTTCGTATAGGGACCACACCTTCTTCCGTAGGCAATGGCACTACGATCCCTTCAGCGGTTTTCATTCTACAGCCTCTGGCTCGTTTCTTACGAATTCCCCTTAATTTTTTCTAATAGTTCCTGTATTTCATCATAATTATCTTAATGCACCACGGAGCCATACATTCTTGTTGGGCTGCTTTGCATAATGATTGCAATAAGCCACTTGGCTTCAGCTGGTTAAACAATGCGTACAAAACACGGCACACTATTGGATCAATTGTGTGGCATCCTTCTCCCAGTGACTGCAGTGAAACATTTGGAACGACAGTGCTATGCGCGAGGCATGATCATTTGCCGAAACCCTCTAAACCCCTTTTCACATTTTTACCTTTCGTCCATAACGTAATGACAGTGTTTCAATATGACACTGCCGACGACGACGCCTGAAGATGAACCTACTATGGGACCACGGATGCTCTGGACTATATGAGGCTCATTTCCTGGAAATTTATAGCGAAAATAATCCTAGATTGTAGTTCCCATTTATAAATTTTGTGGTGTCACCCCCAGACACCACACATGCTAGGTGGTAACCTTTAAATCGGGCGCAGTCCGTCAGTATACGTCGGACCCGCGTGTCACCACTATCAGTGATTGCACAGCGAGCGCCGCCACATGGCAAGTCTAGAGAGACTCCCTAGCACTCGCCTCAGTTGTACAGCCGACTTTGCTAGCGATGGTTCACTGACTACATACGCTCTCATTTGCAGAGAAGACAGTTTAGCATAGCCTTCAGCTACGTCATTCGCTACGACCTAGCAAGGCGCCATATTCTTCAAGAATGTATTCTGAACTGATAATATTGTGAATCATGTACCGTCAAGAGCGACGTTCATCATTAATGGATTAAAGTTAAGTGTCAAACTAATTACGTCCGCTTTCTGAATTCTGATTCCTTGCCATGTTCCAGACCTCACGTCAGTATAGTCCTTCCCTCCTCACGCCAGCCTGCGTGAGCTAAAACGCGTGCATTTCGGCCTCCTCTCATAACACGGTGTTGGCTCTTCTGCCAACACAACAAATTTAATGTACTGCAAGTGTTATTTAATGGTTGCACGTAGGCTACTGTCCAACAATCTGTTGCGAATGCAGTATTGCTTTCCACTGGTGATGACAGTATTTCGGGCACATATTCTGAATCAGCAGCAGTTTGGGCAGTGTCCTAGACACTGTTATGCGATGCACTAGCAGCTCCTTTGCACTGACAGATACGGAAGAAACATCAATAACCGTGCGGAGCGGCCGCGCGGTTTAAGGCGCCATGCCACGGATTGTGCAACCCTTCCCGCCGGAGATTCGAGTCCTCCCTCGGGAATGGGTGTGTGTGTTGTTCTTAGCATTAATTAGTTTAAGTAATGAGTAAGTCTAGCGACCGATGACCTCATCAGTTTGGTCCCTTAGGAATTCACACACATTTGAACATTTGAAACATCGATATTTAATGCAGTTTGCAAGAGGAAAATCAGATCTCTTTCTTTTAACGCTTCGAATACCCCATATTCAGCGTGCTGGATGCGACGTAAACCCTCGTAATTTTTTCTATCTCTTCGAATGATATTACGGAATTTCTATAGATAAAAAAATAAGACCAGACTTTTATCTCTACAGATAGATATGTTCCTTGAAGACACCATGAAATGTAATTTATCAGTAAAGACTCGTTTTGATTACGTAATTTGTACAATTCACAATTATCAGTTTCCGCCGTTATCTCTGTTGCAAACAGAAAAACAGTGGTGTAAGAACTAAGTTGAATTAGCTGAAGCAATTTCTGCAAAAGGCCTAGTGAAACGCAAGAAAAATAAAAATTACTAACATGATTAACAGCCATGCATACCAGACACACATACCATAAAATGTTCGGATGAAAGTATCAACGTTAATCGGTATATCTATGTACACAGTGAGCGCTGGTAATGTATGGGAGCGTCCTGTATTTATACAAATAACTATGGCTAGTAGACGGCCCTAATGCTAGGGTACAAGAGTGACCAGTATCGTAAATTCAATAGTTAATATGCAATATGGGTATTTATTAATTAAAATTGTTTCATATGGCAAGAAGTTCGAAATGTCATCTTATTCCGTACTCGTGCAACTGTTGTTGACCAGAAACCCGTGCTTTACTAAATGTCATATGCTGTGTGAAGCACTGAAGGAATATATTTGCAAACACAACACCAATTGAAACTTGCACGTAATCCGTTGTCTTTATCAGAAATAAGATCCGTAGTCATTCATATGCCGTACTTAACTCACTCACTTGTATTACTCCTCGGTATAAAATCACCAGTTTGTATGTATTTCAGGATGGATTTCCTCCTTTCTTTAACTTTTTCAATCTCTGATATGATCTCTGTATTTCCATGTGCAGAACTGTTAAGTGAATCTCCAGAAACGAAGAACTGCGACCTACATATAAGCACAAAGATTCTAGTACTTATTTACGTAAATCAAAGGAGGTGACCACCTCTCAACCTGGATATATGCAGGAACACCTCATTTCACGCAAGTACGAGGTTTGTCCAGAAAGTAAGTTCCGATCGGTCGCGAAATGGAAAGCACTGGGAAAATCTTGTAAAGCTTTGCACAGATATGTTGGGCAGTGTCTTTAGTATGCCCATCGATCGTGTCGCGTCGCTATTTTCAGTTCTGAGTGAACAGTGGGCAGATAAAGTTGCGTAGGGAATAGCGTCTCCCGCCAAGTACGAGGGATTGGATAGCGATTTCGCCTGTGTCATGCAGCCCACATAACACAACCGTCGAGCAGTTCCTTCCTCATGCCGCGCACTGCAGGGGCAAGGAAGACGCTCCTGCAGAGTTTCCGATGAGAAGTGTTTGATCACCCACAATACAGTCCGTAATTAGCTCCCCCTGAGTCTCATCTCTGCTCACAAGAACCGCTGGCTATGAAGACAAAATTTTTCCACAGACAACGAGCTGCAGATCGGTGCAGATAACTGGCCGAAATCAGAAGCGGCTGCTTTCCATGACGAGGATATTGTAAAGTTGATACAACACTACGACAACACTCGAAGTTGGGACGGCGATTATGTAGAGAAGTAGGTGAAAGCTGTACCTAACTGTTGCAAATAAAACGCTTCTGGCTTTCACTGTGGTTTCTATTTCGCGACCTATCGGAACTTACTTTTTGGATAACCCTCGTACTATTCGAAAATGGTTACCAGTTACACGGCAGTTAATGAATGAAGTGCACGGCAACTCCCGCAGTTCAAACACTGACCAGTTTTTGTCTATATGCACGGCACTGCTGTACAATACCCACAAAGTGCCAACATAATGGAAAACAGCGAAAATACCGAACTTTTCGAAAAATGCTCATACTAGCGGTGAACTCAGTATCTTCCGGGTGTAACTATTCATGTGTGGGTTGGTCCACGATTTTAACTTATAATAAATAAGGTAACTTTGGATATTCCTGCCACTGTCAAAATTTCAATTTTCTCATCATTTTTATACACCGACTTTCGAGCTGTATCACTGTGCTGACCTGCCAGATTTATCACTTGCGACAAGCGTGTAGCTCTCCTCACTAAGCAGCAATAGAAACAATTGTGAGGACGTAATGCAGAAAACCTATCCCACCGTCTTTTGTAAAAATTGTTGAGGATTTTAGTTAGTACAGACTCTTATTTTTCGTTTTGCATTCGCACACAATTTTCCTTTTGAAGAAATACCCGTATGAACAACAGCACTGTAAGAAAATACCACTGTACGGTGGGATGCAGAGTACAGATATAGATTTATTCACCAGTCAATGCAGAAGGCACCTATTAGACTAGTCTTCATAACCTCTGGATCGCAGATCCCATATTAAGTGAAGCTGAATAGGCTCGAGGTTATGCATGTAAAACCATCGACACAGATCAGCAATCAGCGCCAAACGCTACGGCGACAGCAAGTGTGTTTGTGTATCTTTTGAACACACGGCCTGCAGGTTTCTTAAAATGTGCTCTACATGTTGATTGTTCTCGTATCGCGCCTCCTTATTACAAAACTACCGGATGCCCCTCAATCGTAGCTGAATCATGTGCAAATCAGAAAAGCCTGGGGAATCTTAATGGTATGATAATGTGACGTGTTTCTAGTTGTGGATATCATACACGAAACGACCGCCTCCGAGCGCAGCCCACACAAAACGACTTATGTCGACGGCTGTCTGCAATAAAAACCACATCCATATGGATATAGTTTGTTTAGCTGATTACACATACATAACTTCTTGTAAGTCTGTAGGGGTTCTACACAATGCCGTATTGCAGTTATTATGTAAAATGGGTTACTTCTATATTGCCTCTGTTAGACAGAGACGTAATTTTACTGCACGGTGTTTAATTCTAGTGTTAACATACTCTTGATGTGATATTTTTCGTGACATTAGTTCACGTTTCTGGTGATTAATTCCAACTAGCAAAAACGTAAATATATCGATTATTTGTATATTCGAGTAGATCGCAGTTATACTGGTTTCCAAAAAATATGGAAAAGTCATGAAAACAGCAATGGCAAGGAAAAACTAAAGCAATTGTCAAGGAAATAAAACATGTTGTTTCAACAATGGTATGACTCAAAATTACAAAATAATAACCAGCGGCGCTTCATTCTCTTATGACATATGCTCTTAGTACAAGACTGTATGTTTCAGAGCAGAACAGTAGTTGATGTTGAGACAATGGGAAATGGCTGTAGGGGCAACGCACTGTGGCACGTTGTACACGTATCGAGACCTCATTTATGGGGCGAATTGCGAAGGACCATGGCCAGATTATTTGACTGAAGGCAGGCTATACTCAGACAGAGATGACCAGCTGTTCACAGACTGACACGGCGATTTCCAATTCGGTATCCAGAAAGTTTATCCACAAGCAAGCCGATGACCGACATTTATTATGAATATTAAGGAATACAGACAGAAAAGAGAGTTTTATCGATTCCTGTATCCAGAAGTTTGCGTTGAGACACGTTTGTACTGACCATTGTTCGTCACACGAGTATGTCTCAATGAGCACACCAATACGTAGGCTACAGTGGAGCACAGATGAAAGAATTACCATAATATTGACTAACGAGTCTCAGTTTAGCGTGTAAAGTGAGGGCGAAAAGTGTTTCCATTTGGAACCAATTACGCGGTTTCGAAAAGTTATCCTTTAATTTTCTTACGCAATGTTGTTCCAAAAAGCACTACAGAAACACACTTCACGAAGTCGGATTATACGTACTTCTGATGCAAACTGTTACTGCTAAATATTCGCTTTCCATAATTTATAGAAATACTCTGATAAGTTTTTTGACTGCATCAACCACCACTTTCTATTAACTGTAATGCAACGGATGGGATTCAGTGCTCATTTTATTCAGATCATACGCAAATGTATAGTCGGAACTTCCTCTCGAATCAAAATTAATGGTTAACTAAGTTCACCAGTCCCGATCATGCAATCAGTGAGACAAGGCTGCCCCCTTTCTACGACACTGTACGCTATCGCCGTAGAACCGTTACTCTTAAACTTGCATCACAGGTTACGAGGTCTATAGGTGTTGGGTACAAAAACTGTGTGATGGTGATGACGTCAGTGTAATAGTTAATACGCACTCAGAAATAGAAGTTGTTCAACAAATAATCAACGCCTACGACACTTCTTCTGGAGCCAAACTCAATGAACACAAATCGAAAATTTTACCTGTCGGACCTTATATGGAGAACATTCAAATGACATGGCTACAAAGGACAGAGAAGACAAACCACTTAGGTATAATTTTAATTCCCAACCCACGAGAGATGACAGTTGCCAACTGGGACCATAAACTAAATATGATCAGGGCTACTCTCCGTGAACACAAATCTAGAAAGCTAAATCGGATACAGAGAGCTCTTTTGATTAACAGCTATGCCCTAAGCAAAATATATCATATCGCAGCAGTGTTACCAGTACACAAGCATATAGCGCACAAGCTTTTATCTGCAGCATATTGGTTCATCTGGAGCGGGAACATCTTTAAAGTCATGCCAACCATAGTGTTAACCCACCCCGCTGGTAGTTTGGGCGTCAAAGACATCAAGAAACAATGCACTGCTTTATATATGGACCGTATCCGCAAAATACTGCAGACACCCCATCCGGCAATTACGAAAACGTTACTCAACAGGTTAGCGCCAACGAGCAAAAAGCCTCCAGTCGATGTTGGTCGTATCAGCGCTGAACTCGACTACATCCGGACTTACTAGCTGGAAATGAGCTACACTCCTGGAAATGGAAAAAAGAACACATTGACACCGGTGTGTCAGACCCACCATACTTGCTCCGGACACTGCGAGAGGGCTGTACAAGCAATGATCACACGCACAGCACAGCAGACACACCAGGAACCGCGGTGTTGGCCGTCGAATGGCGCTAGCTGCGCAGCATTTGTGCAACGCCGCCGTCAGTGTCAGCCAGTTTGCCGTGGCATACGGAGCTCCATCGCAGTCTTTAACACTGGTAGCATGCTGCGACAGCGTGGACGTGAACCGTATGTGCAGTTGACGGACTTTGAGCGAGGGCGTATAGTGGGCATGCGGGAGGCCAGGTGGACGTACCGCCGAATTGCTCAACACGTGGGGCGTGGGGCGATGTCTCCACAGTACATCGATGTTGACGCCAGTGGTCGGCGGAAGGTGCACGTGCCCGTCGACCTGGGACCGGACCGCAGCGACGCACGGATGCACGCCAAGACCGTAGGATCCTACGCAGTGCCGTAGGAGACCGCACCGCCACTTCCCAGCAAATTAGGGACACTGTTGCCCCTGGGGTATCGGCGAGGACCATTCGCAACCGTCTCCATGAAGCTGGGCTACGGTCCCGCACACCTTTAGGCCGTCTTCCGCTCACGCCCCAACATCGTGCAGCCCGCCTCCAGTGGTGTCGCGACAGGCGTGAATGGAGGGACGAATGGAGACGTGTCGTCTTCAGCGATGAGAGTCGCTTCTGCCTTGGTGCCAATGATGGTCGTATGCGTGTTTGGCGCCGTGCAGGTGAGCGCCACAATCAGGACTACATACGACCGAGGCACACAGGGCCAACACCCGGCATCATGGTGTGGGGAGCGATCTCCTACACTGGCCGTACACCTCTGGTGATCGTCGAGGGGACACTGAATAGTGCACAGTACATCCAAACCGTCATCGAACCCATCGTTCTACCATTCCTAGACCGACAAGGGAACTTTCTGTTCCATCAGGACAATGCACGTCCGCATGTATCCCGTGCCACCCAACGTGCTCTAGAAGGTGTAAGTCAACTACCCTGGCCAGCAAGATCTCCGGATCTGTCCCCCATTGAGCATGTTTGGGACTGGATGAAGCGTCGTCTCACGCGGTCTGCACGTCCAGCACGAACGCTGGTCCAACTGAGGCGCCAGGTGGAAATGGCATGGCAAGCCGTTCCACAGGACTACATCCAGCATCTCTACGATCGTCTCCATGGGAGAATAGCAGCCTGCATTGCTGCGAAAGGTGGATATACACTGTACTAGTGCCGACATTGTGCATGCTCTGTTGTCTGTGTCTATGTGCCTGTGGTTCTGTCAGTGTGATCATGTGATGTATCTGACCCCAGGAATGTGTCAATAAAGTTTCCCCTTCCTGGGACAATGAATTCACGGTGTTCTTATTTCAATTTCCAGGAGTGTATATTCCACAGTGATTGAATTATGAATACCTACTTAAATTCATAGCACAATCTGCAGCCGAAATTGAAAGCGCAGACTAGTGGAATGGCGCTAGACTGTGAGGTAGTAGGTTCTAATCCCGACGATGGAAGAATCTTTCACCCCCAGTATTTAGCCAGAGGACAGTGGAGATGTATTTTTGTGCACTTTATGGTCTGTCGACTAATTCTAACGCCCTGTAGTAATTTACGGATATCTTCACAATGTCTTATGGAGTGAGGGCGTGTGATATTGTTGACGATGGTCCATTCTTCGGATGAAAACATTAAGTTATGTGACTCTTTTCACGCTCTTCGACTGGAGAAAGCTAGTTGCTAGCACTGGTTTCAGTTCTTTCTACTCATCATTTACATAATTACTCAATCACAGAAATACGAGATGCATTCAAGTACTAAGGCCTCCAATTTTTTTTCTCCGGACTGGAAAGAGATAGAAACATGCGCATTGTTTTAAAATGAGGCCGCATTCATTGTCAATACGTCCCATAGATGGCAGCACCGAACGGCAGATGGAATTTTACCTCCAGCGGCGAGAATGAGAACTGTTTTAAATACTTAAAATGGCGACGTTTTCCTTACTTGAACAAGGTGCAATCCTTCGTTTTCTGAATTTGCGTGGTGTGAAACCAATTGAAATTCATGGACAGTTGAAGGAGACATGTGGTGATGGAGTTATGGATGTGTCGAAAGTGCGTTCGTGGGTGTAACAGTTTGATGAAGGCAGAACATCGTGTGACAACAAACCGAAACAATTTCGGGCTCGCACAAGCCGGTCTGATGACATGATCGAGAAAGTGGAGAGAATTGTTTTGGGGGATCGACGAATGACTGTTGAACAGATCGCCTCCAGAGTTGGCATTTCTGTGGGTTCTGTGCAGACAATCCTGCGTGACGACCTGAAAATGCGAAAAGTGTCATCCAGGTGGGTGCCACAAATGCTTACGGACGACCACATGGCTGCCCGTGTGGCATGTTGCCAAGAAATGTTGACGCGCAATGACAGCATGAATGGGACTTCCTTTTCGTCGGTTGTGACAGTGGATGAGATGTGGATGCCATTTTTCAAGAACATATGGCATGTTGCCAAGCAATGTTGACACGCAATGACAGCATGAATGGGACTTCCTTTTCGTCAGTTGTGACAATGGATGAGACGTGGATGCCATTTTTCAATCCAGAAACAAAGCGCCAGTCAGCTCAATGGAAGCACACAGATTCACCGCCACCAAAAAAATTTCGGGTAACCGCCAGTGCTGAAAAAATGATGGTGTCCATGTTCTGGGACAGCGAGGGCGTAATCCTTACCCATTGCGTTCCAAAGGGCACTACGGTAGCGAAAATGTTTTGAAGAACAAATTCCTTCCTGCACTGCAACAAAGGACTGTGCGTGTGCTGTTTCACCAAGACAACGCACCCGCACATCGAGCTAACGTTACGCAACAGTTTCTCCGTGATAACAACTCTGAAGTGATTCCTCGTGCTCCCTACTCACCTGACCTGGCTCCTAGTGACTTTTGGCTTTTTCCAGCAATGAAAGACACTCTCCGTGGCCGAACATTCACCAGCCGTGCTGCTATTGCCTCAGCGATTTTCCAGTGGTCAAAACAGACTCCTAAAGAAGCCGTCGCCGCTGCCATGGAATCATGGCGTCAGCGTTGTGAAAAATGTGTACGTCTGCAGGGCGATTACGTCGAGAAGTAACGCCAGTTTCATCGATTTCGGGTGAGTAGTTAATTAGAAAAAAAATCTGAGGCCTTAGAACTTGAATGCACCTCGTACACTACACTGCACAATATCTCATTAGTCACTAACACGACTGGTATGTGCTTGATTCACTACCTGGAGAAAACCAGATTTATTTATTTATTTATTTATTCAGTTCAAAAATGGCTCTGAGCACTATGGGACTTAGCTTCTCCGGTCATCAGTCCCCTAGAACTTAGAACTACTTAAAACTAACTAACCCAAGGATATTACACAGATCCATGCCCGAGGCAGGATTCGAGCCTGCGACCGTAGTGGTCACGAGGTTCCAGACTGTAGCTCTTAGAACCGCTCGACCACTCCGGCCGGCATTTATTCAGTATTTTATCACTATTTAAAGAGATATTGAATACCTCAGTCTATATTTACAACTACATGGTAAATTACAATCATTTAATGTGAGGATTTCACAACCATAAAGCACAATGTAGATTCCCCTTTCAGTTTCCGCATGACAGTGCTGTAAGATATCGTCATTAGTCATGTAGTGTGGCAAACAACGACTCTGGCAACGTAGGCTTCATTGTCGCCGTAGGGGACGTTGAGGAGGCAGAGCCGGGTTGGAAGTGGCTGGGGAGTTAAGCAAAATAAGTTTCTGTGTACTAGAAACGTACATTCTAGGTGTGCGCTGCATAGCTACATGAAACGCCTGTTGGAGTCGTCATTGACTGCTTTAAAATGGGCACGTTCGTTAAGCAATTAATATCCGTTAGAGATTCCTCGGTAACTATTCAAGGGGAAGATGTGCTGATATATGAACTCTCACAAGTGCTCGAGTACGTACATATCTTCTGAGTCCGAGGCTCAGTCAACTGGTGAAACACGCTGTGATCTTCAAACCATTTCTTTACAGAACGTACGGTGTTATCTTGGACGATGTCCGAGCCATTTACGACGAAGCTCACGTTCGTCGTAAGGATCTTACGATATAATTTGGTGGTTAGCTGTCCTATGTATAGAACGGTAGTTTCTTGGCTGCAGGATATCGATTGTCAGTGGCCAAGAGGCCGACCGATACATATCTGACTCCAGAGTTCTTAAGAGATTGACAGATTTTGATAGTTCACATGTGCTGGTAGATGTAGTGTTTGTGTACATTTATGAACAGTCATATTTAATTCGTTTTTTATGTATATATGATCTTGAAAATATGTGAAAAAATTGGGTTCACATGTCGAAATGTGTGTGAAATGAACAACTGTCAAATAAAATTAACCTACGAAATGAAATTAAATTTTATTTAAAACTGAATGCTGTTGATGTCTATAATATCTGGCATTAGGTCTCTATTGAATTTTGTACTTATTTCTCTATACGTCGTTAACTGGAGCCAACAAAGTTAAGTACTTAGCTTTTACTAGTGATTGAGATTTAAAGTTTACCATAACAGGTACCGGGAGCTAGAAATGTTCGTTGCATACGAAAAAATAAAGATACGGTCTCAATCAAGTCTGCAAGGTGATCGTGTCATAAGTCCACGTTATAGCATGTAAATGTGCCTAACATACACTATATGATGAAAAGTATCCGTATACACCCAAAACATACTTTTTCATATTAGGTGCATTGTGCTGCCACCTACTGCCAGGTACTCCATATCAGCGACCTCAGTGGTCATTAGACATCGTGAGAGAGCAGACTGGGCGCTACGCGGAACTCACGGACTTCCAACGTGGTCAGGTGATTGGGTGTCACTTATGTCATACTTCTGTAAGCGAGATTTCCACACTGCAACATATCCCTAGAACCATAGTTTCCAATGATATAGTGACGTGGAAACGTGAAGGGACGCGTACAGCACAAAAGCGTACAGGCCAACCTCGTCTGTTGACTGTCAGAGACTGCCAGCAGAACAGGGTCATAACGTGTAATAGGCAGACATCTATCCAGACCATCACACAGGAATTCCAAACTGCATCAAGATCCACTACAAGTACTATGAAAGTAAGGCGAGAGGTGAGAAAACTTGGATTTCATGGTCGAGCGGCTGTTCACAGGCCACACATCACGCCGGTAAATGCCAAACGACACCTCGCTTGGTGTAAGAAGCGCAAACATTGCACGAGTGAGCAGTTGAAAAACGTTGTGAGGAGTTAAGAATCACGGTACACAATGTGGCGATCCGATGGCCTGGTAAGAGTATGGCATATGCCCGTTGAACGTTATCTCCCAGCGTGTGTAAAGTTCGGAGGCGGTGGTGTTATGGTGTGGTCGTGTTTTTCATGAAGGGGGCTTGCAAGCCTTGTTGTTTTGCGTGGAACTATCACAGCACAAGCCTACACTGATGTTTTAAGCGCCTTCTTCCTTCTCACTGCTGAGGAGCAATTTGGGGATGGCAATTGCATCTTTGAAAACAATTGAGCACCTGTTCATAAGGCACGGCCTGTCGCGGAGTGGTTACATGACAATAGCATCCCTGTAATGGACTGGCCTACACAGAGTCCTGACCTGAATCCTATAGAACACCTCACCAACCGACAAAGATACCTGTCCTCAGTGCAGCACTCCGCGAAGAATGGGCTGCCATTCCCCAAGAAACATTCCAGCACCTGATTGAACGTCTGCCTGCGAGAGTGGAAGCTGTCATCAAGGCTAAGGGTGGGCCAACACCATATTGGATTCTAACATTATCGATGGAGGGCGCCACGAACTTTCAAGTCATTTACAGCCAGGTGTCCGGATACTTTTGATCATATAGTGTAGTACGACGACCGACTCTGTTCTGCACTGCTGTTTACTACGCTGTGTCCATGAATACGGTGAGCGACAGCGACAGCTGGATACAATAGTACCAGTGTGATGCACCTTTTCTAAACTGGCGCAGCCCTCTCAGACGCATTTAAGGTCAATTACACAAGGTAGGTCGTCACTGTGACCTTACATTATTCGTGCATGTAGCACACACACGGTTACGACTCGCACGAAAAAGCAGCATAATTAGCAGCAACAGCAATATATTACGTGCAACATTTTGTGACGCTGCTAAGGACGATGTCCATGAGTGTCGTAGAAACTGAATGCCCTTTGCAGAGTGGCAGAACCGTGGGATGCATAGCAGACAGGCTCTGTGAAATTCAAAGTGACAGATAGACCTATGGACCTATGTAATGAATTTTTTACTGATGATGAAATCGTTGACAAGAGGACTTTATATAGACCGAAAATATTCCCCGATACATTAGTACCAAATTTCAGGTTCTGTGGTTCTCAGACGACACAATTCCACGTGGCATTCCGGGCTGTGCGGCACCGAAAGATATAACACCTTAGACACAGGCATTGCCTGGTGAATGATGACGGGTTCTGGCGTGTCATCCTGGGGCTCAGCGATGCTTCAAACAGCAAACATGTCGACACATGCGCAAGAAAGGGCACAGCTCAAAAGTTCATATGAGTGTTAAGGTGGGTTAATGATATTACTTTGGCACAAAATTTCAGCATAATTTTTCCATCACCACCGTGGACGTGTCACTCAGTTGTGAGGTCATAACACTCCCTCTTACTCACAGTTCACCTTTACTTTACGAACATCTAGCTTTGAAATCACGCAGAATTCTTATGAGTGGCTGAGGGAAACATTTCACACACACCACCCCTCAGAAGCGACTCGAAAAGGCCTCAGGGGGTGGCTTAAAAGACGTCATTGAAACCACCCCTTCCCTTGAGGCGTTGATTCACACACATTTCGCGATCGAAAACGACACTTACCAATGCAATGAGGAACAAGACGATGTTCTTGACAACGTTCGACACTGCTGCCACCCCCTGCGGGTTTCAGAGCTACCCTAAGGACACTGGGAGGCTGCAACCCCACTGAACGCGATCTGACCTCTTTGGAGTGTAGTGTGGACGCAATTTTTGTTCTGGTATACAGGGCGGAATAATTAGGGACGTTCAAAAACATTCGACGAAATATGAATGTGACACGAAGAAGCACAGAGGTGTTATGATTTTCCAAAGCCGGCAAAGAATCTCTGTAAGAGCTCCCAGTTCAGCAACACCCTCGGTGCCACCCAGGCAACTTTGTTGAGCACTTTAAAAATGTACCTGTCGGATACTCCGACACTAATTTAGTCTCGCGGCTGGTGTAGCTTCTGAAGGTAGGCAAATCCTATCTAATGGGAGTCGAATGGGTTGCCTAAACCTTCGAGTCAAATTTCAAACTTATGCGTCTAAATGGGAGACAATTATGGGGTTTCGAGAAGGTGATCCTTTCATTCTTTTGTACGGCATACTTTGGTTTGCATCATTTTTCATAAATGAAAATAATGTAATATGGAGCGCCAAAGATTATATTCCGTGTTCTACTTACTGTTTGATTTGAATGCACGAACATCTTTATCTGTTAACTTTCGAGGTACAACGCGTTGCCCTCATCACCAGGCACAAATTATGCTTAGATGGTTGGAATATATTTATTTGTCAGTAAACAGCAACGATGGACCATGCACTGGAGACCTGTGTAAAAGTATGCCGAAAAATGGCTACCAATCGCTAGCGACCAGTTGTGAACCAACCTGATGGAGGAGGGGAGTGCGTGTGACTGTGAGTATTGAAATTACTGTATTGAGTACGCTGCTACTTATACGTAGACTTACCTGTGAATCTCACAAATTACATTTCCCTAGGCATCACTAGTAAATGGTTTTTAAACGGACACTTTGAACCGATAAATAAACTGGATGGTGTGCTGTGAACGTAGTGCATACTCATCAGCTGTCACAAAGCTGTCGAAAATTTCATCGGTAACAGCGTCTGCTTAATTACTATGTTTAATCGAAACAGTTAGTGGCGTACGCACGCTGCTCAAACAGCAATACCACATAAACAAGTAGTTACGCCACGCCTAGTGCGTAGGCATCCAAACACACAACTTGTTCTGCTACTTGCATATTTCTGATTTGCTTTCAAAGCGTGTCAGTTGTTTATCTTTGCCATTATACTGAAGCAGGCGTCACATTCAACGGGTTCGGTTTCTATTAATAACATAGTCGGATTGAACAAGATGGAACTTCACATGGTAAGATGATCATCAGGTAAACCTAACTATTCCTCGTTGTGTCGCTCCGAAACAGTATTTGAGTTGGCCAGAATATGCGAGAGATTATTAGTAAAATGACAGTTGTGAGCCAGTCGTATTCCCATGTTTAATACGAATTCTCGGAGAAGGTCGATGTTATGTCAGGAAACGAACTTAATAAAATAAGGTATCACACTGACAGTGAACACGAACATTCGATAATAGTAACATTACACCAAGTTTACTGTTTGTTTCGCAAAGATCGAGCAAAATCGTGTGTACTGTGATATACAGGAAGAGATGTTTTTAGACGACTACGGCAGCATTTTATATAATTTATGATGGCAGGGTAAAAATCTCTCACCTAGCAGAGAGATATAGCTGACCTCAGTAAAATTTTGGTGTTCTTGTGTTGGTATACTTTGACCACTAACGTATATCAAGAGTACTGTTGAGTGTTTAGTTATAATGAATGAAACGGAACACCGTACAGTCACAAAATTCGTGGAATTTGACAGTTAATCGCCAACGGATATTCATTCAAAGTTGGTGAAGAACTTGAGGGGCTTGTGCCTTCATTCAACAGTAAAGAAATTGGTGACTAAATTAAGATTTGGTCATATTTCTCTTGAATATAATGTACGTAAAAACGGTCCAAAATTGGAGTCACAAATAAAAACACCGAGAAATGCCACATATAATAGTATGCTATCAGCAATTAACAATGTATGATAAAAATATCTCCATACGCGTAACAGAGAAAAGTAGTATTATTTTACGTCGTAAATTAATTAACAGAAAACTTTGCTCTTGATGGGTGCCGTATTTCGTGAACCCTTGACAAAACCAATTGTGAATAATAATGTTTGGACCGATGTAAAAAGAAACACATTTTGTCACTTAAGATAATAAATGAGACCACCACTTCCCTCAAAAGTGAAACAGCAGCTACAGCAGTCAGTGGCAGCCACTTTCCATGCACCGAGGAAGACCAAGTCGGGTTTATCTGTTGGCAGCTCTTTTTGGGATGTAAAAGGGATTCTTCTTAAGACACCAAAGTCTACGTAAGAGTCTGGGGACGCAGGACAGGTGTGGGGCCCTGATAGTAATTGAGGTTCTGTCCACTTGTCTGTGATTGCGCACTCTTATGATTAGCTCCAGCCTAAGGTTGTGAACACATTAGTGGAATGTTTCAGGAGCAAACAGACGCTGGTGATAAATGTTGAGTCCTACAGCCATGCTGGGCGCGTGCAAAACGAAAACCGCGGAGCCAAACTGCAAGTAACTTACGACGCCTAAAAATTATTTTATGTCAGTGAAGTAAAGCTACATCCAACGCTTTTATTAGTTTACCAGCAAAACGTTTACTTTTTTCTAAAAAAATGGATTTTGAAACTGTCTGTCCGCACAGGCAGTATGTAGAGCCACTATGCAATAATTTCCGTTTGATTGTGAGGAAATGATTTGGTAAAAAAAAAAATGCCGTCATACGAAGTCGCTTGCCAGTTAATGTTTGGTGCACTTTAGGTATATACATATATTGACTTGAGAGCGGAAAGAGGCATGGCTCTCCTTCTGGCTACGGGTTGCGGCAGGCGTCATCCGAGACTATCTCCATGTACTACGTCGAGTTTACTGACGTGTCTCGTGTTCCTTTTTAGTACACGCTTTAGTAAGTCAGTTTTTAGATAACGATGAATTAACTGTTATTTTTATTTTGAAATTAAAGATAGACCAGCGACAGAGTTATCCCTTCAGTGAATGCATCATTTTATTTTGTCTGCACTGTGTTATTTACGAAATATTCAGTATCTACTTTTGTTAAGAAAGTCAATTTTTAAAAAATAATTAAAGGCAACCTGATAGAAGTTTGCCTTGCGACTATACGACAGTATGAATTCAAGAAAAGTGAGAAAATACACTGTTCATTTTTGTACAGCACGAAATTTTCTTAAAATGAAGATGGTTTGCGACGTAGCCTCGAGGAGACAACGCAGATAGACTGTTTCTTTTTTTCACATGGTAGTTGTGATGGATGCTACACTCTGTGTAACAGTGGTGTACGTAGGTCTGAAAGTTTCAGAACGAAAAAGTACTTCGAAAGGACTGGATGCATCCAGTAGTGAGTAAATAGTTAGTACACTGAGATTTTTGCCTTTTTGTTTAACAAGCTACTAGAGGATGAATCGAAGTTTTTCAGCTGTTTCTTAACGTCTTTCTCAAGCTTCGATGAATTACATCACACGCTTAGAAACGTATTACAGTAGGAAGACACTGACATATTGTCGAACAAATGGCGTGTGTTACTGCGAGCGACGAATGTGAACCTGAATTTTGCTGTCGATATAATTATGGCTCGCTCAATCCTATACAATTATGGCACCATGGTCACACATTTTCTGTGAAACGATATGAGTCTGTCACAAACTTGGACGAAAGGAGAATAAATATGTCAGCAAAAAGAAACGGAAATTGTTAATTATTTTGTAATTGAGACTGCTAAAACGCCTTGGCGGGACAGCAAAATCTCACGTCTTGCGCAAGACATAAAATGAATTGTGAAACGCATTTCCGTTCACGTGTACAACTACGTTAATTTGATTTTTCTATCTTGATTGTTATTTTCGGTAGTTGTACCTGTAAATTCGTCTGGAACATAATAAATCTGCTGCTGTTGATTCTTTCGCACGCTATTCCAGAAATTCATTTTAAAGCGGTTTGTTCGATGCTCCGTTTTCCAATAACTTTAATTGTCTAAGGCGATCACGTGGATTCATTCCTGTGCTATAAAGGAAACAATGTCATTATTGCCACCTCTACAAGAAACAAGGGTGGGAATCATATCCTGTGTCACACATTTTAAGAAACTGCGGCGCATGCTGTCGCCACCGCTGCTTCATCCTTATCGGGGTACACTAAAGCGACAAAGAAACTGGTATAGACATGCGTATTCAAATATAGAGATAATGTGAACAGGCAGAATACGGCGCTGCTATCGCCAACGCCTATATAAGACAACAAATGTCTGGCGCAGTTGTTAGATCCGGTAATGCTGCCACAATATCAGATTATTAAGATTAAGTGATTTTAAACGTGGTGTTATAGTCGGCGCAAAGCGATGGGACACAGTATCTCCGAGGTAGCGATGAAGTGGGAATTTTCCTGTACGACCATTTCACTAGTGTATCGTCAATATCAGGAATCCGGTAAAACATCAAATGGCCGACATCGCTGCGGCCGGAAAAAGATCCTGCAAGAACGGGACCAACGACGACTGAAGAGACTCGTTCAGCATAACAGATGTTTAACCCTTCCGGAAATTGCTGCAGATTTCAATGTTGGGCCACCAACAAGTGTCAGCGTGCGAATCAGTCAACGGAACATCATCGATATGGGCTTTCGGATCCGAAGGCCCTCTCGTGTACCCTTGATGACTGCACGCCACAATGCTTTACGCCTCGCCTGGGCCCGTCAACACCGACATTGGTCTGTTGATGACTGGAAACATGATGCCTGGTCGGACGAGTCTCGTTTCAAATTGTATCGAGCGGATGGACGTGTACGGGTATGGAGACAACCTCATGAATCCACGGAACCTGCATGTCAGCAGGGGACTGTTCAAGCTGGTGGAGGCTCTGTAATGGTGTGGGGCGTGTGCAGTTGGAGTGATACGGGGCCCCTGATACGTGTAGATACGATTCTGGCAGTTGACACATACGTAAGCACCTTGTATGATAAATTGCATCCATTCATGGGCATTGTACGTTCGGATGGGCAATTCCAGCAGGAGTTTAAAAACTTCCACTGACCATGAAACTACTCAGACGTGAACATTGCTGAGCATTTCTAGGCTTGCTTGCAACACGCTCTTACGGATTTATGGATAGCCCTGCAGGATTCGTGGTGTCAGTTCTCTCCAGCACTACTTCAGACATTAGTTGAGTCTATACCACGACGTGTTGCGACACTTCTGCGTGCTCACGGGGGCTCTACGGGATATTAGGCAGGTGTACCAGTTTGTCTGACTCTTCAGTCATTTGTGTGCACGTTTACAACATGTTAAAGAAGTTACAAAGTTATTTTTGTAGCAACAGTTTGGATTTTAGACGTTTTCCAGTATAAAACCATCTATTACTCACACTGGGAATACCTCTGAGACCAGAGCACAGAGAATTTTTGTAAATAGTTGGTCTGTATTGCCATCGGCTGCTAATTTAATAACTTTAAAAAAACGTTATCTGATTTCATCAGAATTGAAACTGTATTTGTAAAGTGCAGTTGTGCTCATTCTGCTACATTTTTCCAGAAGAAGAAAGATATAACATGTCAACAATAAGTGAAATGGAAGAGTTACTCAAAACTTATCACTTACGACGATTCTCTAAATAAAGACGTGTAACGCGTTTGCGGAACATAAACCGCTAATTCTGCTGTTACTTTGCCTGATCATGTAACACAGTGTTATTACTGATGAAGAGATGAAATATGTACCGACCGATTTTCTCCCGTACATTCGCTCTGCGAAATCTAGAAATAATTCACAGCAAATGTCGTGTCATGCAATATCTTTCTTGTTCATTTTCATGTATTCTTGTCCCCTTTTGCCCCAAATCAAAGGCCTTTCACGTACCTCCATTATCAAAATTTCTGTGTTAGTATTCTCTGTATGTAAAGAACACATCATGTAAGACATACAGCCTCAGAACGTACAACCTAAGACCGTCAGTCAGCAACCACTCCACTGCTGTCAGCTGGCCAGTCTTCACGCACCTGTTACTCCGCCTGCGTGGACTGCCCATACTTCTGTGGCGGCCGTCGCGCGATTTCCGTTCCACTATGGGCTATGCGGCTGGCAAGCGGCGAAATTCCGCAGCCGCATACTTTTCACTCTACGTGAGCTGCCATACCAGTACGTCCATATACCGCGCAGCTACTGCACATAATTCGCTCGCGTTGCACATGCGCATAGGGCGTTTCCCTCTCACTCCTCTGCCAGAAGACTTCTCGTGGTGCGATCACGGCACCGTTGCCTCGTCTTCCATTGGCCACAAACTACAAACACCTCAGCTTGAACACTGCCCCAGCGTATTCAGCAAAATAACACAGTGTTTTTGGTCGAGCCTCACTCCCGCTTATTCTGCAATAACAAACACATATATTTTAAACGCCATCGTGATTTCTCAGCCGGCACTGGCGGCTGGCAAAGGAAACATCTGCAAGTTCAGCTTTTTGAACATTTCTCGTGAGTGAAACAAACTTATGACTAGAGACCGGACTATATGCATTTGCATGTTGCATATGCATTTGCATATTTGGCTCCATTTCAACGGTTATTGCATATTTTAACTAAAAACTATTAACGATGCATATTTTCGTTCTATGTTTACAATATTTTAAAAATTTAGAGGGGTGGTCTCAAGCTTGATCTAGTTTTCATGTCTCACTGATGGACCACGAGCTAGAACTGCGTGCAGTCGCTAACCGAGAGGCCTCTGCCTAGCGAAGTCATTACAGGAGATGAACAGCAACAGGCAGATAGAGTCAATGCTCCTGCGCCCGCGCCCCCGGTTAATCTCCTCCGCTGTCATACCGTACGCATCGGCAACAACTAAATTAAACTACGCAAGCTTTTAGTCGCACGCCCATTGTTTCAGTCTAGCTTTCTATTTACTTGTACACAGCGGAAAGTGTTTAGGACGTGTAGTGTATAACGTGTTCTGCGCCATGCCGCTTGAAAAAAAGAAACGTCGTTTCGTGGATTGCTGACCATTCTGAAACATTTGCGAGGTGTACAACTTTGCTTCCGCCGTTTGCCGATAGGAGCCGACAACGGTAAGTAGCGGTCGAAAGAAACAGATCGCAGACCTCAGGCAGTTAGCTTGGACTTCGGTCAACAGAACCTCTTTCAAACAATAATCGATTTGTGTCTGTATCATAAAGCTGCTCTTGATTGAAACTGTCACTTTACCAGTCTAATTCTCGCCATTTGCGGGAGGTATTACTGTTTTGTTTCAATATGAAGAAAACAGCGGCTGATTCTCATAGAATGCTCTCAACCACGTATGGTAAGGACGCTATTAATGAAAGAACGTGTCGTGAGTGGTTTCAACACTTCAAGAGCGGTGATTTTAACGTCGTAGACCGGCATAGTGGTGGAAGAGAGAATGTTTCTGAAGATACAGAATTGGAGACATTGCTGAGTGAAGATTCCCGTCAAACTCAACAAGAATTGGCACGATTAGTGGGAGTGACACAGCAAGCCATTTCAAAATGTCTCAAAGCTATGGGCATGATTAAGAAAGAATGAACTTGAGTCCCGTGGGAGCTGAAGCCAAGAGACATTGAATGGCGTTTGTGTGTTTGTGAACAGTTGCTTCAGGGCAAAAACAGAAGGGATTTCTGCATCGCATTGTGACCAGGGACGAAAAATGGGTTCATTACGAAACCCTAACCGCAAAAAATCATGGAGGTATCCCAGCCATGCCTCCACGTCGAAGTCCAAACCGAATATTCAAGGCTCCAAGATCATGCTCTGCATTTTGTAGCACCAGCTCGGCGTCGTGTACTATGAGGTGTTAAAACCAAGTGAAACAATCACTGATGCTCGTTATCTAACGCCATTAATGCTTTTGAGCAGAGCATTAACAGACAAACGGCCGAAATACAGCGAGAGGCACGATAAAGTGATTATGCAGCCCAACAACGATCGACCCCACTTTGCAAAATAGGTCAAAACGTACTTGGAAACGTTAAAATGGGAAGTCCTACCCCACCCGCCGTATTCTCCAGACATTGCATCCTCTAATTATCACCTGTTTAGATCAATGGTGCATGGCCTGGCTGACCGACACTTCCGATCTCATGAAGAAGTCACAAATTGGATCGCTTGAAAATATGGACAATTTTTTCGACGCGGGATTCGTACACTGCTCGAAAGATGGGAGAAAGTAGTGGCCAGCGATGGAAAATACTTTGAGTGATACATGTGTAACCAAATTGTTTCATTAAAGCCTCAAATGTTGGGGGAAAAAACGGCAGAAGCAACGTTGTGCACCTTGTACATATGACAGAATTGTTTTATATTGGCGAGTTTGTGAGAAACACGTTTCGTGCAAAAAAAGTTTCAAATAGACCACCATCTCAAGACAAGTCTTCATATCGCAGAAATGCAGAAGAAAGGACCACGACGACAACTTCTGATAACAGCATGTTGCAGTAGCAGGGAATGGTCCAAAGCTAACCAAAAAAGTCGGTTTAACATGAATATATGTGAAGCATTCATTGCAAGCAATTTTCGTCAGATGAAGCAACAATGCATAAAAATTACATACCGGCAATTTACGTAAATGTTCTGGAAGAAATACGCAATGAACTCAAGGACAGCAGTATCTGGTTTTCAGTCAACGAAATTACAGACACTTGTGCCCGTTACATTGCAAATTTAATTGTTTGTGTTTTAAAAGAAGAGCCTTCTTCTTCCTATTTAGCGGCCTGCAAGGAACTTGAAAAAGTAAATCACTCTGCGATCGCCAGATTTGTGAATGAGGGTATTAGAAAAATATTTCCAGATTCTTCTGCAGATGAAAGGGTGTTTGTGTTTATTTCAGATGCTGCTACCGATATGCTCAAAGCAGGAAAAGCCCTCCGAGTATTTTATCCCAATTTGATTCATGCGACGTGCTTTGCTCATGGAGTAAATCGCCTTGCTGAACAAGTACGTTCCGCGTTTGTGTATGTAAATAAACTGATTTTATCGGCAAACAAAGTGTTACTAACGGCTTCTGCTCGCATCAAGACCTACAAAGAAAAACTACCAAATGTGCCTTACCTCCCAAATCAGTGGTAACTCGTTGGGATATGTGGGTCAAAGCTGTATTGTCTTACAACGAACATTTCGAGTCCATTAGAGGGGTAGTAAAAGACTTCGATAGTGCAGAAGCTTTCGCAGTTTGCCAGTGCAAGGAAGCTTTTTAATGATTCAGGTATTAAAAAATACAAGGCTGTGATTAGCACTCAAGTGTTAAAAAGCTTGAAATTGAAGGCTTGGCGTTGAATGAATCTATCCAGTTAATGAAAAAAATTATTCTAGTGAACTACTCATTGCCTGAGGTATTCCCAAGAAAACTTAAAGAAAAGTTTGAAAACATTTTAAACAATAACCCAGGCTTTGAATCCTTGTGCCAAATTGATAGTTTTATTAATTAGATGGGTGCACATTTACCAGAAACAAGAAGTGCCAACATAGCACCCAAATTCAAATTCTGCCCAATTACCTCAGTTGCTGTAGAACGGTCCTTTTCTGCTTACAAAACTGTTTTGAGTGATAGAAGACACAATCTTACTGCCCAACAATTGGAACAGTACTTGGTCGTTTATGTTTACCATAGTAGATAAATGTAAAATAAATTGTAAATGGTGCTTTGGTCCAATAGTATTAATTAAAAATGATTGCTGTTCAAAATAATTCTTGAGTGTACGTTGTTTTTTAAATAAAATATTACGGAGTTTTTGAGTGTGCCCTCTGCGTGCGATATATCTCGAGGTTGGTCCTGTGCATATCGACTGTTTCGCTGTGACTCACTCGCATCGCATCCGCTTGTTACCGACCACAACAGCAATGAAGGAACAATTCTTGAAACATGGTATGCGTCTCCATTTTGCAAATTTTTAGAAAATAATCCCAGAAAGTTCCCCTTCCTAACCTTTACCAGAAAGTATTCAGAAAATGACATCAGCATTCTAAATGTACCGATTTCTCGCGTGGCCGGTACTGCTCCTCGTAACGAATATGCACAGGTTCGACTTTGAGATATAATGCATGCAGTAATACCATGTTTTTTATTATTTGATCTTGGATGTTCCGACACTTTTCATACATTTTTAAGCATTCTTCATGCATATTTGCATGCATATTTTGTGGCTTTTATGATGCTGTCTCTACTTATGACCATCCTTGCTGCGCTTCTTTGGATACGTTCACTATCCCTTTTGAGTTCTATTTGGTATGGGTCTCACACGTTTGAGCAATATTGTAAGGTGGGATGTACGAGTGTTTTAAAGTATTCTCCTTTGCACACTGCAGACACCTGCCAGTGAAATTAGGTCTACCACATGTTTTGTCTAACGATTGAGCTTATTTGATCATCAAATTTCTTGTGTAATTCTTCATGCTTTCCCGGCGATCTGTTGACAACTTGGATATTCGGGAATCCAGCCGGATGTTCGCGTCGTTCTCGTACGATATTTCAACAGCGTGCCTCGCTGTCTTCTTCAGGTGCTACCTGAGACTGGTCCAGTCTCAGGTAGCACCTGAAGAAGACAGCGAGGCACGCTGTTGAAATATCGTGCGAGAACGACGCGAACATCCGGCTGGATTCCCGAATATCCAAGTTGTTATCAAATTTCTTATCGCCACAACGTGTTACACCTATGGAATTGTGGGAATTGATTAATTCCAGCTGAGATTCATTGATAGTGTAATCATGTGATACTGCGTTTTTGCATTGTATGAAGTAAACACTTTTACATTACGGTACATTTAAAGCAGGATGCCACACTTTATACATCACTTTTAAATCTTATAATGATCTGACTGGGCGTTTGTGCAGGTTTTTTCTCACAGCATTGCATCTTTCAGCTCTTCTAGACAGGCCACACCAACTGTCATCATCAAAAAACCAAATGGTCCCTTACACATCTGCGGATATTTCAAGACGACCATCAATGCTCAATCAGCCATAATGCATACCTGATATCTAAGGTAGGGGAGATTGTGGCCCATCCAGCAGACAGAAAAGTGTTTGCAAAAATTGACCTGAGGGACGCATATCTCCAACTGCCATTGGATGAAGAATCCTGACATACCTTAGTCATCACATAGTACAACAGACTTCCCTGTAGCTAGTACCCCAAAATATTTCAGTGATCTCATGCACAATGTGTTGGGCACAGCAAATTAATCAGATGACATTCCCATCACAGGCAATGCCCAGGATCTGGCCAACAACTTGTACACTCTGTTCACAGTCCTTCGGCAGGCAAATCTAAAATGTAACAAGGACAGGCTTCAGATAGATTATATAATGGTAAGACAGAGATTTAGGAACCAGGTTTTAAATTGTAAGACATTTCCAGGGGCAGATGTGGGCTCTGACCACAATCTGTTGGTTATGACCTGTAGATTAAAACTGAAGAAACTGCAAAAAGGTGGTAATTTAAGGAGATGGGACCTGGATAAACTAAAAGAACCAGAGGATGCACAGAGTTTCAGGGAGAGCATAACGGAGCAATTGACAGGAATGGGGGAAAGAAATACAGTAGGAGGAGAATGGGTAGCTTTGAGGGATGAAGTAGTGAAGGCAGCAGGGGATCAAGTAGGTAAAAAGACGAGGGCTAGTAGAAATCCTTGAATAACAGAAGAAATATTGAATTTAATTGATGAAAGGAGAAAATATAAAAATTCAGTAGATGAAGCAGGCAAAAAGGAATACAGACATCTCAAAAATGAGATCGACAGGAAGTGCAAAATGGCTAAGCAGGAATGGCTAGAGGACAAATGTAAGGATGGAGAGGCTTATCTCACTAGGGATAAGATAGATACTGCCTACAGGAAAATTAAAGAGACCTTTGGAGAAAAGAGAACCACTTGTATGAACATCAAGAGCTCAGATGGAAACCCAGTTCTAAGCAAAGAAGGGAAAGCAGAAAGATGGAGGGAGTATATAGAGTGTCTATACAAGGGGGATGTACTTGAGGACAATATTATGGAAATGGAAGAGGATGTAGATGAAGATGAAATGGGAGATACGATACTGCGTGAAGAGTTTGACAGAGCACTGAAAGACCTGAGTCGAAACAAGGCCCCCGGAGTAGACAACATTCCATTGGAACTACTGACAGCCTTGGGAGAGCCAGTCCTGACAAAACTGTACCATCTGGTGAGCAAGATGTATGAAACAGGCGAAATACCCTCAGACTTCAAGAAGAATATAATAATTCCAATCCCAAAGAAATCAGGTGTTGACAGATGTGAAAATTACCGAACTATCAGTTTAATAAGTCACGGCTGCAAAATACTAACGCGAATTCTTTACAGAAGAATGGAAAAACTAGTAGAAGCCGACCTCGGGGAAGATCTGTTTGGATTCCGTAGAAATGTTGGAACACGTGAGGCAATACTGACCCTACGACTTATCATAGACGCTAGATTAAGGAAGAGCAAACCTACGTTTCTAGCATTTGTAGACTTAGAGAAAGCTTTTGACAATGTTGACTGGAATACTCTCTTTCAAATTCTGAAGGTGGCAAGGGTAAAATACAGGGTGCGGAAGGCTATTTACAATTTGTACAGAAACCAGATGGCAGTTATAAGAGTTGAGGGACATGAAAGGGAAGCCGTGGTTGAGAAGGGAGTGAGACAGGGTTGTAGTCTCTCCCCGATGTTATTCAATCTGTATATTGAGGAAGCAGTAAAGGAAACAAAAGAAAAATTCGGAGTAGGTATTAAAATCCAAGGAGAAGAAATAAGAACTTTGAGGTTCGCAGATGACATTGTAATTCTGTTATAGACAGCAAAGGACTTGGAAGAGTAGTTGAACGGAATGGATAGTGTTTTGAAAGGAGGATATAAGAGGAACATCAACAAAAGCAAAACGAGGATAATGGAATGTAGTCGAATTAAGTCGAGTGATGCTGAGGGAATTAGATTAGGAAATGAGACACTTAAGTAGTAAAGGAGTTTTGCTATTTGGAGAGCAAAATAACTGATGATGGTCGAAGTAGAGAGGATATGAAATTTAGACTGGCAATGGCAAGGAAAGCGTTTCTGAAGAAGAGAAATTTGTTAACATCGAGCATAGATTTAAGTGTCAGGAAGTCATTTCTGAAAGTATTTGTATGGAGTGTAGCCATGTATGGAAGTGAAACATGGACGATAAATAGTTTGGACAAGAAGAGAATAGTAGCTTTCGAAATGTGGTGCTACAGAAGAATGCTGAAGATTAGATGGGTAGATCACATAACTAATGAGGAAGTATTGAATAGGATTGGGGAGAAGAGAAGTTTGTGGCACAACTTGACCAGAAGAAGGGATCGGTTGGTAGGACATGTTCTGATTCATCAAGGGATCACCAGTTTAGTATTGGAGGGCAGCGTAGAGGGTAAAAATCGTAGAGGGAGACCAAGAGATGACTACACTAAGCAGATTCAGAAGGATGTAAGTTGCGGTAGGTACTGGGAGATGAAGAAACTTGCACAGGATAGAGTAGCATGGAGAGCTGCATCAAACCAGTCTCAGGACTGAAGACCACAACAACAACAACAACAACAACAACAAGGACAAGTGTTTTTTCTTTGTGCGTCAGCTTGAATATCTTGGACACATTGTCAGTGTTTCCAGTGGCTGCCTCATGTCTCAGTACACCAAGGCAGTAGAAAGCTTCTGGCTCCTATCAATAGTAGCTAGCTGAAATCAGCGTTGTGACAAATTACTACAAAAATTTTATTCCCCATGTGGCCGCCATTGCTGAACCACTTGGTGACCTACTGCAGAAAAGCGTTCATTGACAAAGGACAACAGTGCGTGACAATGCTCTCAGAGACTTAAGACAGGCCCTATTCCACTCCTTGTGCCTCACAGCATTCAAGCCCGCCAAATTTTATAATGGCAGCAGATGAATCAGAGTGTAGGGTGGGAGCATCCTGCCCCACGCGATTGACAGTGTCCGAAAAGCCCTACTTCTTGTTAGTGAAATTATAGTCATATTAATAAACAACCATTACCCACCATTTTCATCCTTAAAAAATTTTATGATTATGAATATGGTGGGCATGCTCCCTTATTTTCAAGGTTTTAGCCAACATTTCCATCAAAACTCCATGCTGCCTTCAGTGGTGGGCCTTGTTCCTGGCCGGCCGGAGTGGCCGTGCGGTTCTAGGCGCTACAGTCTGGAACCGAGCGACCGCTACGGTCGCAGGTTCGAACCTGCCTCGGTCATGGATGTGTGTGATGTCCTTATGTTAGTTAGGTTTAATTAGTTCTAAGTTCTAGGCGACTGATGACCTCAGAAGTTAAGTCGCAAGTGCTCAGAGCCATTTGAACCATTTTGAACCTTGTTCCTGTCAAGTTGTAATTATGATATTCTACCTCACAACATGCAAACATTTGTCTCCTTTCACACCTACTCCTGGATCAAGCCCCTGTGTTCGACAAGGATCCCGAAGGCTGACAAATTTATGTGTTGGCTTCTGTCTCGTGTTCTTTGGCTGACGTTTGTTTGATAATTTTTCTCACATTTCGCCAGTAGGAGTGGCTGGCATTGCCAAAGCTTCACCCTCCACCATGAGCAATAGAGGGTGAAGTTTTGACAATACCAGCCACTTCTGCTGGCGAAACGTCAGAAAAGTTATCAAAAAATATCAGCCAAAGAACCCAAGCCAGAAGCCATCAGACAATTTGTCAACAACTTGCCATGAAAGCCTAAACAATTTTATATTTCAAAGTTTGTTTCCACCATGATATCACTACGGATGAAGTCATGGCCAACTTTCTATTGAACACCAAGCTCATCACATGCCACAACTTGAAGGGTTGGGTTGGGTTTATTTTGGGGGGAGGAGACCAAACTGCGGCATCATTGGTCTCATTGGGAAGGAAGTCGGCTGTGCCCTTTCAAAGGAACTATCCCGGCATTTGCCTGAGGCAATTTAGGGAAATCGCGGACAGTGTTCCCCAGCTTCCATCTGTAGAATTTTCCTCTCTCTGTGACAAAAATTGCATTGTCTTAGTTCACACATCACCCTTCCACCTTGCCTGAAACTGACTAGTAGCATATTTCGTCTGCCCCTTTACAACTCAAATGCCTAAACTTCACTGTCACCATTGTCTGGATGAGGCTCTCACCCTTCCTCTGGCATCCTACAGGTCAACCTCTCAGGATGTCTCGTCTCCTGCATAGAAACTTCACAGTGATTTCATTGGTCCCAACTTTCTATTGTTAAACACACAGTTCACTGCCCCGTAGTCAGCAATCTAGTTGCCACCGTTTTTCACTCAAAAGACGCAATTTGGCCCCTGGAACCTGCCTACTCCAGGGATGTTGAGATGAAATTCACCATCTCCTCCCCTCTGTGGGAGGGGGGGTTGGGATGTGGGGAGCGGGAAGATGTTGTACCAAGGTTTAACGCCTGTGATCTCAGTAACCAACATGACATCAGCTCTTCGAAGATGCCTAACACAAAGTGGACAATTTTCTGGAAGGCAGATAGCCATGGTGCGACCGTCCATAAGGACGTAACCCAAGTACTGCTAGAGGCCGCTGTCCACATGGACCTACTCTCTTCTGCAAGACACGTGATTGAAAATAGTTCAGGCTGTAACCTAGGGCCGAGTGGTATTTAGGGCACCTCTCGAGCCAGACCAGACCAGATTGCTCCGAGTGAGTTTCCTGCGGCAGGTGCCGATCCCACAGGATTCTCATTCGAGCGTCGGCGCACAGCGTCTCTGTCGTTCACGTCTGACTTCGGGACTGCGGGAATTGTCGGCTGTGGACTTTTGAGTGTTCGTGCCCTCCTTGCCGAAGAAGATGGCGACTCTGTCGTCGTAGCAGACTTGTGGAGTTGTAAATTTATTCCTGTTGAACTTTCAAATAGCTACACGCCAGACTTAGACAGTTTTGCTCCCTATTCGACTTAAACTTTGTTCACTCATTTTGTACTTAACACTGAGCGTTCGATAGAACTTTGGCTTTTATTAAGTGTATATTTAGTCAATCAACTTAGACTCAGTGACAATCTTTTCAGCCTTGAGCTGCCAGAAGTATTGTTGTTCTGTTTAAAGAGTGACTTATTTTATATTCTGTTTGAATTCATGTGAGAGCAGACATGCTCTTAATCTTTGATCAATAAAAAATATCTAGTCATTGCTACCTAGATATTTTTCGGGCCGCCTTCAGTGGACATATCACGTCATATGTTATGGAAGTAACTGCTTCCGCTCATTGTTCTGCAGTCGTGTGATCATACAATCAAGGGTCTTCCTATCTCTGTTTTCGCAATACGTTAATTGTTTATGTTGAGGGTCAGTTGCCACTCCCTGACCAAGTGTCTATCCTCGCCAGGTCTTCCTGCATTTCGCTACAATTTTCTAGCGTTACGACTTCTCTATACACAACAGCATTATCAGTGAAAGGCCTCATGGATTTTGCTATGTTATTTACTAGGTCATTTATATACATTGTGAAAGGAGTGGTCGTGTAACACTCCCTTGGGGCACACCCGAAGTTATATCTATGTCTGAAGACTTCTCTCCGTTTAGAATGATGTGCTGTGCCCTATTTACTAGAAACTCTTCAAACCAGTCACACAGATGGTCTAATATTCCGTACGCCTGTATTTTGTTCATTAGTCGGCAGTGTGGAAATGTATCGAACACCTTCAGGAAGTCAACGAACACGCTATCTACCTGGACGCCCGTATCTACTGCTTACTGGGTCTCGTAGACGAACAGAGGGAACTGGGTTTTCACTCGATTGCAGTTTTCGGAACCAATGTTGATAGCTGCAGAAGAGATATTAGGTCTCCAGAAATGCCGTAATAAGCAGGCATAAAACAATTCCTACAATTGTGCAACAGAGAGACGCCAGAGATATAGGCCTATAGTTTTGTGCACCTCGTCGACGATCCTTTCTGAAATCTGAAATGATCTGCTCTTTTTAGCAGTCATTAGGAACGCTTCGCTCCTCAAGAGATCTGTTAGAAGAGGAGCAGTTCTTTCGAAAACTCTGTGTAGAATCGAACTGGTATCCCCGCCAAGTCCAGTGGCCTTTCCTCCGTTGAGGAAAGTTGCTTTCCTGTCCCATGGTCACTTATTTCGATATGACATTTTGTAGCTACTGCAACAGTTTAAAGGAGGAGGTGCAATGCGATCTTCGTCTGCGAAACAGTTATGGTTCAAATGGTTCAAGTGGCTCTGAGCACTATGGGACTTAACAGCTATGGTCATCAGTCCCCTAGAACTTAGAACTACGTAAACGTAACTAACCTAAGGACATCACACAACACCCAGCCATCACGAGGCAGAGAAAATCCCTGACCTCGCCGGGAATCGAACCCGAGAACCCGGGCGTGGGAAGCGAGAACGCTACCGCCCGACCACGAGATGCGGGCAAACAATTATGGAAAAATACGTTTAGTGTTTCGCCTTTTCCTGTGTCATTCTCTTTTTGAATACCACTCTGGTCACAGAGTGTCTGGGAAGATGGCAGCAATACTTTTGCTGATTTAACATAAGACCAAAACTTTTTAGGACTTTCTGTCAAGTCGGTAGGTAGAATTTTACTTTCGAATTCATTGAACGCTTTACACATAGCTAATTTTGTCTATGACAAACATTTATATGTGACTACCACTCCAGGCAACGTTCTGACATGTGGCAGTTTAACTACAATGTGTTAGACAATCGGGCATTAAAACTTAAGCTCTGTGCCCAGAACACTTTTTGCAAGCGACACCCTGCATCGAAATTAGGTTGTTCTTCCTTTTTTCGAATTTCACGTTTCTTCTCGCGTACCCCCAAGATTTTTTCCTTGTGTTTTAAGAAGAATTATAAGACATATTTTGTTGAACTTGAAGACGATAAACTCATACCGCACATGCCGAGAATTTGCGTCATATCACCGTGCGTTGCTTATTACTGCTCATACAAGTGCTTGAGTGCTATCACGCTCCAGAATGATATTTTATCTCTGCGGCGGAATGTGCGCTCTATGAAGCTTTCTGGCATAGTAAAATTGTGTGTTGGACCGAAACTCGAACTCGGGACCTTTGCCATTCGCGGGCAAGTCCTTAAGCGACTGATCCACCCAATCACTACTCATGATCGGTGCTCTCAGCTGTGGTTCCGCCAGTACCTCATTTCCTGCCCTTCAAACTTACAGAAGCTCACCTGCGAAACTTGCATAGCCGGCCGTTGTGACCGAGCGGTTCTAGGCCCTTCGGTCCGGAACCGCGCTGCTGCTACGGTCGCAGGTTCGAATACTGCCTTGGGCATGGATGTGTGTGATGTCCTTAGGTTAATGTTGTAAGTTCTAGGGGACCGATGACCTCGTATGTTAAGTCCCATAGTGCTCAGAGCCATTTGAACCATTTGAATTTGAAACTTGCAGGACTAGTACTCCTGGAAGAAAGGTTACTGCGGAGACATGGCTTAGCCACAACCTGGGGGATGTTTCCAGAATGGGATTTTGGCTCTGCAGCGGAGTTCGTTTCAGTCAAGACTTTGGATATGTTAAAGAAGATAAGCATAGATTTTGATTTCTTAAATGAGGTTCATTTTTCTTGGGTGACGTAAGATATGGCAGAAAGAGGAGTGAAATTGATATAAGATTTCAGTAACTATGACAGCCGATGGAGAACAATAAGAATTAATTTTGTGATGTTTGCAGAATCACCGGAGAAAATACCCTGATTGACAATAAAAAGACAATGCAAAGAAAATTGTGCTAAAACTAGTGTTGACTTACGCTGCATTCACACATTTTGCATGTTCTGTTATATAGTAGTATTTAAATTTATCCCATGTAAATATATTTAAGAGTATTTGCAAAAACATACGTAATAGGCTGATTTCAGTTGTTTATCACAATAGAAAATACACACGGTTATTTCAATATATAACTCTTGTTTAAATATTTAAGTCCGTTGCGGTATGAGTGTAATGAAACTTAGCATGTTATAAAAACATGCCACAAGTAATAAAATTGGCTGGGGTGCTCAAATCACTTGACATCTTTATGTAACCCAAATATAAGGACCACCCTATGATAGCAGTCAAGTACACGCATAAACAATACTAAACAACATGAAAACATGTAATGACACGACGTAACTTCTCGGCCACTGTGGCATTGGTTCCTCCTCTTTGGTTTCAACAAAACGGGCCTTATAATTCTTTTTAAAATAAAAGGAAAAAACTAGGTGCTGTGGGTGAAGAAACGGGAAATTTGAAAAAAATAAGGATCACCCCAATCCAGATGCAGGGGATTACCGGCTCTTTCGCCTTTGCTAGCTTATGGTGTCAATTCCTATAGAGGGCACCAAAAAAGATATGTCAGGTTATTTATACGTACGAGCGCAGGGCGCAATAATCGAAGGAACAGACCGTTCACGAATCTGCTACATGGACGGTAAATGCAAGGCGATAAAGGAAGAAGAACGAAAAGAAATTCGTAACGAACGTAGTTCTAAAATATTCATACTGATGTTGGCAAACTAAAGGTGCTCAACTGAAAAATATTGTTCATGAGATAATTCGGAAGTGTTATATCTAGTTCGCAATGCAGTTGTGAAATCACACTTACGACTCCTTATAAAACGAACCTTTTACTCAACGAAGAAGAAACGTACGTCTTTACGTAAAAAGGAAAGCATCTAATCTGACATGAACAAAATACATAATTGCTGTATGAACGTAGATTTAAGCTGAAAAATGTAGGAACGTGAAGGACTACTCGAGAGCATACGTCTGCAGCTCGTGGTCGTGCGGTAGCGTTCTCGCTTCCCGCGCCCGGGTTCCCGGGTTCGATTCTCGGCGGGGTCAGGGATTTTCTCTCCCTCGTGATGACTGGGTGTTGTGTGATGTCCTTAGGTCAGTTAGGTTTAAGTAGTTATAAGTTCTAGGGGACTGATGACCACGGATGTTAAGTCTCATAGTGCACAGAGCCATTTGAACCATTTCGAGTGCATCCACAATGGAAACTTGGCGATTCCATAGGTGGAGCGAGTAGGCTCAGTGGTGAAGATACTGGTCCTTCTACTCGGAAGATACTCATTTCAAATCCCTGTCTGTTCATACTGAGTAAAGTTTTCCGCAGTTTCACGAAATCGCTCCTGCCGAACACTGAGGTGGCTTCTTCAAAACGGTCGCTGCCGATTTCCTGTTCCGCCCTTGTCTTAAAATATTATCTTCAATGAACTCAAAGTCGATGGGACGGTAGCCGAAGCGTTATTTCTTGTTTCACTGACGTTGAAACTGTGTAATCATTTGTAATGGCAAACTTGCAAAATAACCACCTTGAAATTGGAGTCGCATTTCTAACAACACAACGATGAAACACACATACACTGGAAAATATGATGCGGTTCCCACACAAAGCTTCAAGGCAATATGGGAAAAGCGAACAGTTTCATACTCAGAATACATCACAGACTTTATGGAATATCTAGGAATCCTGCAGTAAAGACCGTCACATTTCATTTCAAATATTCCTCAAACACACACAACAAAAGTGAGTCAGAGAGACACAGACTCGAGGAATCATTGATAAACACTAGGTGGATCCGTAATTCGTCCCCACACAATCTTCTAGAACGAGATTGTTGTCCGTCGACGAGAACACACTTTCGTTAACATCAACCATACGGTTTATCCCTACAAAATCTCGTTTCGCGCACTACAAATAATGAGTTATGACATTGCTTTATTTGACGGAAAATGTATTGCATCTCTCTCTCTCTCTCTCTCTCTCTCTCTCCCTCTCTCTCTCTCTCTCTCTGCGTGCGTGCGTGCGTGTGTGTGTGTGTGTGTGTGTGTGTGTGTGTGTGTACGTGCGTGTGTGTGTTTCATATCTACTTTACGTCTTACACTTCCGCTCTGAGTATTATTTAGCATAATGATTCTAATGCGGAAAATTACAGAACATAAATATCTTAATTTTTCTTAATCACTGTACATTATGAGATTGCATTGCTATTACAACACGCTTCGTCAACGCGAAACTGTTGCGTAGTAAAGAAGAGAATCTGTTCTATGGTTCTACTTACTTATGATACAGCGAAACAAGTTAAGATTTTAGAATAAATCGTGTCACCTTCAAGTTCCATTTTTTTCCACTCGTTTGTAATATCTACGTTGTAGAGGTCGTACGAAATCTTGGCAAACATTCTGGTTCTAATATTGGAAACGAAACACAAATGTGCCCATGAATCGATCTGGAGATTTCTCTCAGACGTTTCACTTTGCATCTAGTGATACACTAACGTTAAATGTACATGTGTTAATTAGTCTCTCTAATTAGATAAGATGTAATATTAAATGTGAGACATTCTCAACCTTAGCGTCAAGCTGAATGACGGACAATAATTCATTGTTTCATATAAAATATAAAACGATTTGTGGTCCGAATGTGTGTCATATATTTAGTTCCTGTACGTATAGAATATGACAGATGGATGATGGTTCTGCAAATCAGTTATTGTAATAAAAAAGTATCGCTCTGAACTGGGGCGGATCGCACCACGAGCGGAATAACAAGTGAATAAAAGTACGCTAAATGCACAATGTAATCGTGTTTGATAGACGAATAATCAGTTTACGTACAAAATCGAGCGTTTGGATCCTGCTTTGAACGCTGACGATGCATCACTACGTATTGCACTGTGTTGCAGTGGACGATGGAATCGCTGTATTTTAAGAATCACCAGTAAGTCAGTATCAACTAAAGTCCACAAAGTAACTTAATAACTTAAGAAAAAGGAACTTATTACCTAAGTGACGGGGGTGGGAACAAAACAGAAGGAAGAAGAAATACGGGATGATTTCGGAAGGTACAGAAAGCGTTTGTAGGAAGTAGAACACGACGGACGAGGTTATGGGCGCTGACGATGAAATTTCTGGTTATGGCGCAACATAAGAGAAGCTGAGGTGAGCCAGTACTTACGATGGTTCCGTGGCGCCGCTGCGCAGCCGCCCCAGCACTGGTTTGGCCTAGCAGGACGCGCAGACTAATTTAAGCAAGGCGATCGTCTTCTGTCTGCCGACGAAGACGCCTCACGTGGCGCAGCCCCTCACTCGTACGTCACCTCTACACACTCAAAACGCCGCTGCAGCTGCAGCTGTATTTGGCACGCTTTTTTTTATTTTGCAACCGTTCGGCTTCGATTTGCGCATGAGCCAGATGTGCTTTCTCAGTGGTTTCCAGTACACTTCTCTCCTTATGTGATCACTGAAATTCAGTTTAAGCTGGAGGACCGAGAATTGTTTTTTGGTTTCACTTAACGCCACCAATATTGGGCGTGGCTTTGTGCGTAGTCACCGGCTACGCCAGGGGATGGGAAAAACCGGCAGGTTACGACCGATACCGATGTTGTAATTCTGAATAACCGATATTTTTCGGAATTCTTTTGGTCTCAGTTATAACAGGTTTTTTCATTTTTTACTAATATCTGAGAGAAAGAGCCGACATATAAATTTGTGACAGAAGACGTGCCAAACTTTTTAGTTTTTAAATAGAACTTTTTTAAAACAGTGAATAACTTATATTCGTAAAATTTCCATTGCTTCGAAATATCAGGTTATTATAGAAAATGGAAAAAGTGATCATTGCTTTTTTTTAATAACAACGCTGACAGTTAGAAACTAGCAATGAACACATGGCATAAGAATCGGTACAACGTTCCTGAGACAATAATGCACCTGTTATCAGTACATGGTACACATGTAAGTACGTGTGCAAGTCTTCCCTCGCCTGATCTATTCGGTAGTTTCTCGCTGTTGCCCTTGGACATGTGTTGTACAGTGGCACCATCCCTAGTCTGGAAGTATTTTACGAAGTACGGTAGCAGTGAAGTAAAATGCTTCATTTACTTTAAAAAATTAAAAACGGGAGGACATCATATAAGGACAAAACATCCATAATGTTACTTGAAAGAGAAGTTAAATTTGATTTACACAGGGTGATCCATTGATAGTGACCGGGCCAAATATCTCGCGAAATAAGCATCAAACGAAAAAACTACAAAGAACGAAACTCGTCTAGCTTGAAGGGGGAAACCAGATGGCGCTATGGTTGGCCCGCTAGATGAGGCTGCCATAGGTCAAACGAATATCAACTGCGTTTTTTTTAAAAATAGGAACCAGCGTTTTTATTACATATTTGTGTAGTACGTAAAGAAATATGAATGTTTTAGTTGGACCACTTTTTTCGCTTTGTGATAGATGGCGCTGTAATAGTCACAAACGTAGAAGTACGTGGTATCACGTAACATTCTGCCAGTGAGGACGGTATTTGCTTAGTGAGACATTACCCGTCTTAAAATGCACCGTTTACCACTTGCGGAAAAGGTCGATATCGTGTTGATGTATGGCTATTGTGATCAAAATGCCCAACGGGCGTGTGCTATGTATGCTGCTCGGTGTCCTGGACGACATTACCCAAGTGTCCGGACCGTTCGCCGGATAATTTCGTTATTTAAGGAAACAGGAAGTGTTTAGCCACATGTGAAACGTCAACCAGGACCTGCAACAAATGATGATGCCCAAGTAGGTGTTTTAGCTGCTGTCGCGGCTAATCCGCACATCAGTAGCAGACAAATTGCGCGAGAATCGGGAATCTCAAAAACGTCGGTCTTGAGAATGCTACATCAACATCGATTGCACCCGTATCATATTTCTATGCACCAGGAATTGCATGGCGACGACTTTGAACGTCGTGTACAGTTCTGCCACTGTGCACAAGAGAAATAACGGGACGATGACAGATTTTTTGCACGCGTTCTATTTGTCGACGAAGCGTCATTCACAAACAGCAGTAACATAAACTGGCATAATGTGCACTATTACTATTGGGCAACGGAAAATCCACGATGGCTGCGACAAATGGAACATCAGCGACCTTGGCAGGTTAATGTATAGTGCGGCATTATGGGAGGAAGGATAATTGGCCCCCATTTTATCGATGGCAATCTAAATGGTGCAATGTATGCTGATTTCCTACGTAACGTTCTACCGATGTTACTACAAGATGTTTCACTGCATGACAGAATGTCGATGTACTTCCAACATGATGGATGTCCGTCACATAGCTCGCGTGCGGTTAAAACGGTATTGAATAGCATATTTCATGACAGGTGAATTGGTCGTTGAAGCACCATACCACGGCCCGCACGTTCACCGGATCTGACGTCCCCGGATTTCTTTCTGTGGGGAAGTTGAAGGGTATTTGCTATCGTGATACACCGACAACGCCTGACAACATGCGTCAGCGCATTGCCAATGCATGTGCGAACATTACGGAAGGCGAACTACTCGCTGTTGAGAGGAATGTCGTTAGGCGTATTGCCAAATGCATTGAGGTTGACGGACATCATTTTGACCATTTATGCATTAATGTGGTATTTACAGGTAATCACGCTGTAAGAGCATGCGTTCTCAGAAATGATATGTTCACAAAGGTGCATGTATCCCATTGGAACAATCGAAATAAAATGTTCAAACGTACCTACGTTCTGTATCTTAATTTTAAAAACCTACCTGTTACCAACTGTTCGTCTAAAATTATGCGCCATATGTTTGTGACAATTACAGCGCCATCTGTCACAAAGCGAAGAAAGTGGTCGAACTAAAACATTCATATTTCTTTACGTACTACACGAATATGTAATAAAAATGGGGTCCCTGTTTAAAAAACGCAGCTGATATCCGATTGACTTATGGCAGCGCCATCTAGCGGGCCAACCATAGCGCCATCTGGTTTCCCCCTTCAAGTTAGACAAGTTTCGTTCTTTGTAGTTTTTTCGTTTGACGCTTATTTCGTGAGATATTTGGCCCGGTCACGATCAATGGACTACCCTGTATACCTATACTATTATTGTCGTACTTGGGATAATAAGTGCACTCTTAATTTTATGGTTGCTTCAGGATGAAAAGCTGGTACCATCCAAAAGTGACGATGCAGGAAAGTCGTCAACTTGTGAACTTTCGCTCTCGCAACTGCTGCACCTATCTTCTTCACCTCCGCCAGCTTCGCTGGCGACAATGAGACCGATTACAGCCACAGCCACAACCACATATCGACCGACATCTCCTGCTCCTTCACCTTCACCACCTTCATTAGAATTTTTCAGCTTTTGTTCGATCTCTATGTTTATTATTGGGAATAAAAACAATAAAATACCGAAAATCGGTTATCTCGGAAAGAGGTTATTTTGATGTGTTTTAACATTTATAGTGCAGACGAAAAACACCGGCATATCTCAAAGTCAGTTGATTCAGCGATAACCCCTATCCCTGCTAAGGTAGGTTAGATAACGCTCAAGTATCTATTTATTTAGTGTATGACTAATACAGACATATTATTAAATTAAATTACGTATAGATATGTACATATTGACACACAAGAAATTTAAGTTTGGCTTTGCAACTGAATATCCAGTCCTTCATTCCAGCGCATTGCTTCTGGAGTTGCTAACAGGAAGTCCTTTTCGGTACAGTGATAGGCTCGAATCCTGCATTCACTGACAATGTGGTGAATAGTATGGTATGGAGCCCCGCAGTCACAGGCTGGATTAGGCAGCTTCTTCCACTTAAAGATAGCATCCCTGCATCGGCCATGGCCGATACGGATTTTGTTGAGAGTAGTCCAGGTCTTGCGTCGTAGATCGAATCCACTTGGAAGTTTAGCACCTGAGAAGATGTTATGCAGGCGCACATCTGTCATTGCTTCCCACCGACCTTTCCATTCTTCAAGGGGTTTACTGAAGAATTGGCCAGTTGAACAAGGATGGGGAACAAATCGCTAAAGCAGCTTAGTAATTTTTGACTCAAGTCTTATTCGAAATGTAATAATGGATTGAAAGTGTGGCTTATACCATCAGAGAGTTACCCCTATCTTGAACAGTCTGATATATGAGCGTCATTCAGAGCCCACTAGCCGTAAAGGAAATCTGTTATTGGAGACAAGGTACAGGGCGCGCTATTGTTGTCGAGAAGACATAGCGGAAATCCCCTGCCGACCTGTAAGATCCAGTCTTTTTGCACTTTGCCTAATATAATTCAGGCGAAAGCGAACATCTACTTTTTTCCGTCTTACTCAATTGTATCAGGTTCAAAAATGGTTCAAATGGTTCTGAGCACTATGCGATGTAACTTCTGAGGTCATCAGTCGCCTAGAACTTAGAACTAATTAAACCTAACTATCCTAAGGACATCACACACATCCATGCCCGAGGCAGGATTCGAACCTGCGACCGTAGCTCTCGCTCGGTTCCAGACTGTAGCGCCTAGAACCGCACGGCCTCTCCGGCTGCAATTGTACCTGGTGTTCGATCTGTAACACCTGTATGCAGACGACCGAGCGAAAAGGCTAATAGCTGAGATACTTCCTGCCATTAGGGAAGAACATGAAGGACATGACTTGTTCCATTCCCTATAAATGCTGATAGGTAGTCTGAATAAGGAGGTACTTAATCTAATTTTTTAAAAAAATTTAAGGTACAAACCGAATACAAGAAGGGATCGTTTGATAAGACACATCATGAGATATCAAGGAATTGTTAATTTAGTATCGGAGGAAAGTGTGATGAGAGGAGTGGTGAATAGGCGGGGGTGGGTGAGGGGGGATTGTAGAGAGAGACCAAGCTTTGAATACAGAGTAAGTACCTGTAGGTGCAAAATAATGTGAGTTGCTGCTGTTACGCAGCTGTCATGATGCTTTCGTGAGTATCCCACCATTGCACAATAATACTCCCACGGGCCTGCGTACGTGATGTGGTGCATGTTTCGCACTGTCATTGCCAGGATGACGTCGTATACGGACATGACCAACGACCTGATGTTAACAAGAAACATGCTTCATCCGGTCAGGTGACGTGTTTCCATCGATCTGCTGTCCAGTCTCGATGGTCCCATGCCCACTGCAGTCGGAATCGACGATGTGGTTCGGTCAACATGGAAACACATAGAGGTTCTAAACCGCGTGCTTCGAAACAGTTGTGCCTGTACCAGCAGATCTGGCAACGATCGCCGCCTATCCTGCCTTACAGAGTGATTAAGCCTCTGACTTCCCATGTTCTATGATGACTGGTGAAAGCCGAACGTCTTGTCACCTGTTCATGATTTCACAGTCCTTCAACTACTTACCACAGATACAACAGTAGCATTCGAACAGTTGAGCTGCTTCTCCGTTTCCGAGATGCTCGTTCCCTGGCCTCGGGCCATAACAGTTTAATCTTAGTCAAAGTCCCTTAGTACCGTTGATTTCCCTATTTCCGGCTCAATTTTGTATTCCGGGGTACAACCTTTCCATTATTCCATTATTTTGAATTTTTTTTGATAATCATCTGCACCTATGCCACTCGGGTTACAAAGAGGGCCTTCTGTTTTAAAACGAACGCACCCTCATAGAACGTCTGTCGTTTAAAGCACATGTGCATCTACACTTCCTATCTACACACTTCCGAAACTCATTCTAAATGGTCCCTCACAGTTTCTTAACGGAACATACTGTCATATGCGTGATGGAATTTACATATGTAACTGCTGACGGAATTCGAACAAGGGAATGCTCATAATGGAACTCTGCTTCTTGTAAAAGACGCAGAAGATCGCCGTATGACATATAGATTATTTTGGGGACCATTAGTACACCAGTGACGTCTGGATACAGATGAAGCTAACTTATAAAAGTGGTACTTAGTGCACTTGACGAGGGCGAGAGTTTTACGGGCAACAGTCTTGGATCGCTCTTGGTTTTTGATTCTGTCGACCATAAATTATGCTAAAGAAGCTAATATCAATCGAAATAAGGGTTGTTATCATACCTAGTAGATAGGTTACAAAGAATACATACAACACGGACCTCAAAAACAACTAAATGTTTAGTGAAACACATATCAGAATCAAAATACGAGGTAATCCCAACAGTAAGTTCTCCTATTTTTTTTTTATAAGTACAGAACTCTGTTTGTGTGGCAGTTGGTCACACTGTTACGAAGAGTGCTTCACGCACTGTGTGTATACATGCGGACGCCGCGCTGAGGCGCTCAGTATTGGCTTGGCAGCCGTTGAGAATGGAGCTCCTGTTGGATGTAACCGTCAAGTGCGAATTGCGCGTAGTTATTCGGTTTGGTACGCAAAGGGCACTGCGCCGATTGAGATCCATCAACAATTGACGGAAGTGTATGGTGAGTCGTGCATGGATGTCAAAAATGTTCTAAGTGCTGTAAAGAGTTTGCATCTGGTCGGACCGAAATTCACGACGAACGAAGGACCGGGAGACCGTCAGTTTCTGAGGAGACAGTGTTGAAGGTTGAGCAAAGCATGCGTGAAAATCGGCGGATCACCCTGGATGATCTCTGCACGTTGGTTTCTAACGTTTCCCGAAGCACCACTCATAGAACTTTAACGGAAACATTGAACTACCGGAAGGCGTACGCAAGATGGGTGCCACGCATGCTGACTGAAGACCACATGCAGCAACGAGTTGATGCTTCGTGCGCATTTCTTCACCGCCTTGCGGCCGAACTGGAAAACTTTCTGGACTCAATTGTCACGGTTGACGAAACCTGGGCATACCACTTTACACGTGATACCAAGCAACAATCACCCCAGTGGCGACATCCTTCTTCGCCAAAGCCGCGGAAATTCAAACAAACACAGTCTGCCGGTAAAGTCATGACAACCGGTTTTAGGGATCGGAAAGGAGGATTGTTGGTTGACTTTATGCCCACTGGGACTACAGTTAACGCTGACAGGTACTGTGAGACTCTGAAAAAACTCAAACGGGCAATTCAGAACAGGAGAAGAGGAATGCTGAACAAGGGCATACACATTCTCCATGACAACGCTCGCCCACGCATCGCTCGGCAAACCGTTGTTCTCCTGCAACAGTTTCAGTGCGACATATTCACCCACCCACCCTATAGTCCTGACTTGTCGCCCCGTGACTATCACCTGTTCCCTAGGTTAAAAGAACATTTGGCCGGAAAGCGATTTAGCTCCGACGACGAGGTGAAAGAAGAGGTTCAGAACTCTCTGAACAGCATGGCGGCGAGCTGGGCACAGCGTCTGCAAAAATGCATCGATAGAACAATTACAAAAGTGAGTCAAGTTTACAGAGAACTTGGTAGTATGATTAATTTATCAGTATAATGTTGCACCTCCTTTGGTGTAGATGCATGTACTGATTTGTTAGGAAGGGCAGAAGGAAGGAAGATTGGATTTAACGTCCCATCGACCTCGAGGTCATTAGAGACGGAGCAGAAGCTCGGATTGTATCAAAGACGAGGAAGGAAATTGGCTGTGCCCTTTCAAAAGAACTATCCCGCCATCTGTCTGGAGCGTTTTATGGAAATCGTGGAAAACCTAAATCTGAATAGCCAGACGCAGGTTCGAACCGTCATCCTCCCGAACGCGATTTCAGTGTGCTGACCACTGCACCACCTCGCTCGGTTTGTTTGGAAAGGATGTTATAAACCCGCTGTGTCCTCTTCTGAGGCAAGCTGGCCCACAACGGTGGTAAGTGGCCTCTCATATCTCGCGTGCCGAGACTGGGACGCAGTCGACGTCCGAGCTGGTCCCATACGTGTTCTATCGAGGACAGATCTGGGGAACTTGCCGGTTACGGGAGTACCTCAATATCACTCAGAGAGTTCATAGAGACTCGTGCCATGTGTGAACGAGCCATTGCCTACTGAAGTATGGCTTCACGTTACTGTCACAGGAGAGGTAACACATGACGACACAAGATGTCCATGACATACAGTTGTGCCGTCAGAGTTCCCTCAATCACTACCAGTCATGACTTGAAGTCATATCTGATGGCTTTCCATACTATGATACCAGGAGTAACAGCGCTGTGCCTCTCCAAAACGCTGGAAGAGTGGGACCCCTTCACCATACACGCCAACGAAGGTCATCCGGGGTGGTGCAGATTCGAGGTTCATTGTTGAACACAATGAGACGCCATTCATAAGCAGTTCATGCTTCCCAGTCACGGCACCACTCGAAAGGCAGTAACTTTTTTTGTGGTGTTACAGGCAGCCTACGCATGTGACGGTATTTCCCTAATCTGGTTCCTGTTAGTCTCCAACCAATGGTGCAGGATGACACAGAATGTTTCAGGGGTCCATTACTTGTTCTCGAACGGCAGGCGCAGATGTGAAGAGTTTTCGATTTACTTGGTGCTGTGGGAAATCGTTCAGTATTTTATTCTTCTCTTTACTCAAAAGGGGAGGGGGGAGGGGCGCTGACGCATATAAATGAAACAAGATTTATAATGGCTTCGATTTGTTGCAATAAAATGAATGCAGGGTGTTACAAAAAGGTACGGCCAAACTTTCAGGAAACATTCCTCACACACAAAGAAAGAAAAGCCGGCCGGGGTGACCGAGCGGTTCTAGGCGCTACAGTCTGGAACCTCGCGATCGCTACGGTCGCAGGTTCGAATCCTGCCTAGGGCATGGATGTGTGTGATGTCCTTAGGTTAGTTAGGTTTTAGTAGTTCTAAGTTCTCGGGGACTGATGACCTCAGAAGTTAAGTCCCATAGTGGTCAGAGCCCCCCCCCCTCCCCCCCCCCCCCCCAAAGAAAGAAAATACACTCCTGGAAATTGAAATAAGAACACCGTGAATTCATTGTCCCAGGAAGGGGAAACTTTATTGACACATTCCTGGGGTCAGATACATCACATGATCACACTGACAGAACCACAGCCACATAGACACAGGCAACAGAGCATGCACAATGTCGGCACTAGTACAATGTATATCCACCTTTCGCAGCAAGGCAGGCTGCTATTCTCCCATGGAGACGATCGTAGAGATGCTGGATGTAGTCCTGTGGAACGGCTTGCCATGCCATTTCCACCTGGCGCCTCAGTTGGACCAGCGTTCGTGCTGGACGTGCAGACCGCGTGAGACGACGCTTCATCCAGTCCCAAACATGCTCAATGGGGGACAGATCCGGAGATCTTGCTGGCCATGGTAGTTGACTTACACCTTCTAGAGCACGTTGGGTGGCACGGGATACATGCGGACGTGCATTGTCCTGTTGGAAGAGCAAGTTCCATTGCCGGTCTAGGAATGGTAGAACGATGGGTTCGATGACGGTTTGGATGTACCGTGCACTATTCTGCGTCCCCTCGACGATCACCAGAGGTGTACGGCCAGTGTAGGAGATCGCTCCCCACACCATGATGCCGGGCGTTGGCCCGGTGTGCCTCGGTCGTATGCAGTCCTGATTGTGGCGCTCACCTGCACGGCGCCAAACACGCATACGACCATCATTGGCACCAAGGCAGAAGCGACTCTCATCGCTGAAGACGACACGTCTCCATTCGTCCCTCCATTCACGCCTGTCGCGACACCACTGGAGGCGGACTGCACGATGTTGGGGCGTGAGCGGAAGACGGCCTAACGGTGTGCGGGACCATAGCCCAGCTTCATGGAGACGGTTGCGAATGGTCCTCGCCGATACCCCAGGAGCAACAGTGTCCCTAATTTGCTGGGAAGTGGCGGTGCGGTCCCCTACGGCACTGCGTAGGATCCTACGGTCATGGCGTGCATCCGTGCGTCGCTGCGGTCCGGTCCCAGGTCGACGGGCACGTGCACCTTCCGCCGACCACTGGCGACAACATCGATGTACTGTGGAGACGTCACGCCCCACGTGTTGAGCAATTCGGCGGTACGTCCACCCGGCCTCCCGCATGCCCACTATACGCCCTCGCTCAAAGTCCGTCAACTGCACATACTGTTCACGTCTACGCTGTCGCGGCATGCTACCAGTGTTAAAGACTGCGATGGAGCTCCGTATGCCACGGCAAACTGGCTGACACTGACGGCGGCGGTGCACAAATGCTGCGCAGCTAGCACCATTCGACGGCCAACACCGCGGTTCCTGGTGTGTCCGCTGTGCCGTGCGTGTGATCATTGCTTGTACAGCCCTCTCGCAGTGTCCGGAGCAAGTATGGTGGGTCTGACACACCGGTGTCAATGTGTTCTTTTTTCCATTTCCAGGAGTGTATGTTATGTGGACATGTGTCCGGAAACGCTTACTTTCCATGTTAGAGCTCATTTTATTACTTCTCTTCAAATCACATTAATCGTGGAATGGAAACACACAGCAACAGAACGTACGAGCGTGACTTCAAACACTTTGTTACAGGAAATGTTCATAATGTCCTCCGTTAGCGAGGATACATGCATCCACCCTACGTCGCATGGAATCTTTGATGCGCTGATGCAGCCCTTTAGAATGGCGTATTGTATCACAGCCGTCCACAATACGAGCACGAAGAGTCTCTACATTTGGTACCGGGGTTGCGTAGACAAGAGCTTTCAAATGCCCCCATAAATGAAAGTCAAGAGGGTTGAGGTCAGGAGAGCGTGGAGGCCATGGAATTGGTCCGTCTCTACCAATCCATCGGTCACCGAATCTGTTGTTGAGAAGCGTAAGAACACTTCGACTGAAATGTGCAGGAGCTCCATCGTGCACGAACAACATGTTGTGTCGTACTTGTAAAGGCACATGTTCTAGCAGCACAGGTAGAGTATCCCGTATGAAATCATGACCGTATGAAATCATTGAGCGTAGGTGGCAGAACATGGGGCCCAATCAAGACATCACCAACAATGCCTGCCCAAACGTTGACAGAAAATCTGTGTTGATGACGTGATTGCACAATTGCGTGCGGATTCTCGTCAGCCCACACATGTTGATTGTGAAAATGTACAATTTGATCGCGTTGGAATGAAGCCTCATCCGTAAAGAGAACATTTGCACTGAAATGAAGATTGACACATTGTTGGATGAACCATTCGCAGAAGTGTACCCGTGGAGGCCAATCAGCTGCTGATAGTGCCTGCACACGCTCTACGTGGTACGGAAACAACTGGTTCTCCCGTAGCACTCTCCATGCAGTGACGTGGTCAACGTTACCTTGTACAGCAGCAACTTCTCTGACGCTGACATTAAGGTTATTGTCAACTGCACGAAGAATTGCCTCGTCCATTTCAGGTGTCCTCGCCGTTCTAGGTCTTCCCCAGTCGCGAGTCATTGGCTGGAATGTTCCGTGCTCCCTAAGACGCCGATCAATTGCTTCGAACGTCTTCCTGTCGGGACACCTTCGTTCTGGAAATCTGTCTCGATACAAACGTACCGCGCCACGGCTATTACCCCGTGCTAATCCATACATCAAATGGGCATCTGCCAACTCCGCACTTGTAAACATTGCACTGACTGCAAAATCACGTTTGTGATGAACACTAACCTGTTGATGCTACGTACTGATGTGCTTGATTCTAGTACTGTAGAGCAATGAGTCGCATGTCAACACAAGCACCAAAGTCAAGATAACCTTCCTTCAATTGGGCTAACTGGCGGTGAATCGAGGAAGTACAGTAGATACTGACGAAACTAAAATGAGCTCTAACATGGAAAGTAAGCGTTTCCGGACACATGTCCACATAACATCTTTTCTTTATTTGTGTGTGAGGAATGTTTCCTGAAAGTATGGCCGTACCTTTTTGAAACACCCTGTATAGCAACATTAACAAGATAAAATCATAGACAAATAACCAATTGAATGGCAACCTGTGGCAACTTTAATATCCTTGGCATATCTGATATATGGGTCAGAGGAAAGGGGGGGGGAGTTAATAATCTCGCAAGAAATTTACTTATAATCGCGGAATGCCTACTGATTGACGTAATTTTCGTAGAAGTAACTCATGTTACAGAGAGGGAAAGCGTCACACCTGTGGGCGCAGTTGAGAGCAAACTGTTCATTGCGGACAAAATGCAAGTCTTCAGAGTGATTCTTGAAACAAACGGAAAACAAAAAAAATGACTCTGATTTCCCTATGCCTCTTCTTGTGGCTGTGGTATGATCTCATCATAGTGATACAGGTGATAGTGCAAATGGCTGCACAATCGATGGTTGGTGGAACCAACGACCCTCGCCAGTGACTAATTCCCAATTAGCTCTGAATGTTTTCAGGTCCACAATGCATCATCTCAGGAGGCTCTGCATCATCTCTCAGCGTCGAAGTCGGACGGCAGGGGCTCCAGATTCATATTTCCAAATCGAATGTGAAGGAAACATCGCAATGCCGCGTTTTCTGTTTCTGTCGGTATACGATTGGTTCGGCTGTGAATCTCCCAAGTGCTGACTGATCAAACTGGCGTGCCATCCTGCGGCGACGCTGCACAACAGCCTCTGTCCGGTGGCTAGTGACCACCTGGGCCACCCTTGGCGACCTGTCTAATAATTTGTCCATAGAGTGGAGGGGAAGCAATGTTTGTCCTTGGTCTGTTGCACACACACACATATACTCCTCAAAATTTAATAATGTAGCCTAAATGACCTACATCTGTCAATATCAGTTCAAGTTCATGACTAGATCATATCTGTGGGGTTTTTATTTGAAGTTGCAGCGGTTAAGAAGCGTCTTTAGTGTTGAGCTACGTAGTCTCTTTTAAAGTTGAAGGGTTGGTGACCTCCTGCACATAACGTTGCCAGCTACCGCCAGTTCTGATTCAAGGAAAGTAGTCAGACATCTGTTCTCACACAGTGACAGTTTATCGGCTTATGGGTGGGACGTCAGAGTTGTATTAAACTTTACGTATGAAATATAGCCCCAAATGGTCTGTATAGTCCTCAGAAAAAGGTCAACAGGCTACTGGAAATGTCTCTTGGTGATGTAAACAATGCTTTAAGTAATGGCGCCGCGTCGCTGGCTCAGTTGCGGCATCCGAGCTGCGAAGTTGCCCGCTGTCACAGTAGTGGTTTGGGTCTCCCGTGGCAGCTCTGGACAAGGACAGCGGCCTGCGTCCCTCACCAGTGGCCCATTGTGGTCGGCTTAAGCCATGACAGCCGGCCGCGGTGGCGGAGCGGTTCTAGGCGCTTCAGTTCGGAACCTCGCGACTGCTACGGTTGCAGGTTCGAATCCTGCCTCGGGCATGGATGTGTGTGATGTCCTTAGGTTAGTTAGGTTTAAGTAGTTCTAAGTTCTAGGGGACTAATGGCTTCAGATGTTAAGTCCCATAGTGCTCAGAGCCATTTGAACCATTTACGCCATAGCATGGGGCGCAACCCCAGTGACGTAGCAGCTCTAGTGACATGTCACAACAGTTGTCACGGTCCGCAGTCAGGGGTCCACCCAGGTTCATCGTGCAAGCGGCTCTCGCGTGTTCGTGGTGCAACCCCCATCTTGTAATGTATACCATCTCCCGTCTGCACTTCCTGTACATATGGCTCTAAAGAGGTTGTGTCACATCAAACAAGGTTACAATGCGAACATTACAAATACAACTTACATAGGGTGAACAGTAATAAAATCGACAAACTGCAGCTAAGGAATGCTGACTGGAAATGGAGGGAGAAAGGTCCTATGAACATGTGCCCAGAAATGCGCCGTTGACATGGTAGGTGGCGCTGACGAATGGCAGTTCCTCTAACCATGTGCCATGATTTCCTTATGTGTTGCAGATGATGGGATAGTAGCAGTTTTCATGTAGGATACATATAATCATACTTTGGCTTATACCAAGTTGTCAGGCCACTTGCCTGGAGCTTTTACTAGGCTTCGTCTCAATATACCGTAGAACCCGAGTCTCCAAATTTCATATATATTTCATATATATCTTCTTCTTACGGGAATCAGCAAAAAACCGCGAGTAATGAGTATAATGGGCAGGGGCGCTATGAATATAGTGCGGGACAATAAGTTGAGAATGTGGGTCTCACGGGAGGTGTGCCAGAGATAAGTCCCTGCAGTTGCACTATCCTCTGTGTCTTCGATGACTTGGACAGAAAAGATACTTTGAAATTCTCGTTTGATCGTAATTACGCCCGACCTAAGCCACACAAAATCGAAGATTGGTTAGAATACGAAATGAAACTTGATTCAGAGGATGTCATTGGAATGCATCTTTCGGTAGTGAGCAGCGTTGTATTTGTCAATTAAAGAATGCTAGCTTATGCGCAAAATAGTTGAGTCTTGCGGAGGAATGGTGAAGTTTAAACATTGTGATGGTAACGTAGGCAAAGTTATCATAACCCAGGGAGGGTTTGAAATACGGACAATCAGGATATTCGAACTGCCATTCGAAGTACCAGCTGAACAGATAAACGCAGCCGGCCGGAGTGGCCGTGCGGTTCTAGGCGCTGCAGTCTGGAACCGAGCGATCGCTACAGTCGTAGGTTCGAATCCTGCCTCGGGCATGGATGTGTGTGATGTCCTTAGGTTAGTTAGGTTTAATTAGTTATAAGTTCTAGGCGACTGATGACCTCAGAAGTTAAGTCGCATAGTGCTCAGAGCCACATAAACACAATAATAGCGCCGAACGGGAAAGTTCCCAGTAATGTTGCCGAACAGTGGTCCCACGCATGCAAATTCCCAGTTCTCAACGGAGTGAGACAATTAAAGGTCGATTTGCACAATCATGTAGCGCCGTACATCAGCGTCTGTGGATACTGAGGCATCGTTATATACGAGGGACAGCCGAGGACGTGCGCGTCGTGCAACTCTGCCGGCCACGTCCGCGCCGAATGTTTACAGCGGCGAGTGGCGCAGCTGCCGGCTGGCGAGGCGCCGAGACCGCTGGCTATGAGTGCGCTGCCAACGACTTAACGCTACGGATGCCCGCCGCCAAGTCCTCACCCAAAGCCCTAATGTGAACACGGAGAGCCCTCCAACCCGAGCAGAAGCCCAGATTGCCACCACTGCCACAACAGAAGCGAAACCACCCGAACCTAAGGAAATCGTGACAGATGCAACGGTTTCTACACAGCACACCCCGAAAGGTATTGGGAACCACCGCAAATTCTCCGATTCCTTCACTGTTGAGAATGCATGCAAGAACCATCCCTGAACGAGCAACCTCATAGTGAACCGATTTCTCTATTGACACCATCATCCACTAAGAGCACAGGCGACAATTTGGCTAGAAACACCACCCTCTCAGAAGATTAGAAGAATACTGAGAGAGACATCAGATAGCAGCTGGTGAAACCTAAACGGCAAACACGAAAACAGAGCCCTGAAAAGATTCAAGAACTGGAGCACAAACTCTCACGCACCAAAAAAATTATCATAACAGATCTAAGCGGAAAGCAAGAAGTGGTAGACGTCGGAAAACCAGAAATCCGAAACCCGAATGAGGACGTACATATGAACCTCGCCCCTCCAATTGAAGAACCAATGGAAACAGTTGACCACCGTGGACCTGATACGGGGACAGCTTGGTGTAACGACACTGAATGCGATTAGTAGGACTACCGAATGACGCAGGCGTATAAAATCGCCACTCTCAATGTAAACAGAATAGTTTCGGACGTAAGTTATAATCTGTGAAGACCTATTTATATTCCGCCGACATTGACATAGCGATGATGCAAGAGTTTCCAATGGCTCTAAGCACTATGGGACTTAACATCTAAAGTCATCAGTCCCCTAGAACTTAGAACTACTTAAACCCAACTAACCTAAGGACATCACACACATCCATGTCCGGGGCAGGATTCGAACCTGCGACCGTAGCGGTCACGCGGTTCCAGACTGAAACGCCTAGAACCGCTCGGCCACACCGGCCGGCGATACAAGAGGTAGTTACGACCAAAATAGCGGATGTGTGCGGATATGAGGCGATCTTTTAAACATAGGCAATGAATCTGGGACGGGAATATTGGTCAAACAAGGCATACCATGTACTGCAAAAGCTATACTTGAATCTGGACGAGACATAACTGCACAAATATATGATCTACTTCTTGTATATGCTCCCTCCGGAACCAGCGGAAAACGAGCAAGGAGAATCATGTCCCGGTACGAAATTGTCCCATTAACGGATCCTTGATTGCACATAATTTTTGGTGGAAATTTTAACTGCGTATTGCGTCCAGAAGATCAAGTCCCGAACTTAAACTTTTGTGAGGAGCTGTTGTTAACTAATGGACTAGATGTGATAGATACTTGGTGCCGTCTTCGTCCGCACACCGGAGGATACACGTACGTAACCAGTAATTCGGCTAGACAGGCTGTATGTAACGAAAGGTTTGATCCATAATGTAAATGACTGCGAAATCTGGCCTCTTAACTTCTCGGATCACTGCGCATTTCATATAACCACGCAGCACACTAAACAAGAAACATTCCTGGGAAGGGGCGTATGGCAGCTAAACGTGTCACTTCTGGACACAGAACTGAAGCAGGAGATCCATTATACATGGCAGCGATGCCTTCGGTCGCAATCCAGATATCCAACACGTGTCATATGGTGGATACAGTCTGCGAAACTGCAGATAAAAAAATTCATCACACGATTTGGTCGCATGAAAGCGTACTGGCGAAAACGCACCTCGAAGTATCACTTTCTTTGCCTCCGCGAACTATATGATGATCCGATGGGTTTAGTAGCATACAGCTCTAGAATAAAACGCACTAAAGCAAGAATAACAGCGTTTCTACGACAATCGCTAGAGAGGAAAAAAGTTCGAGCGCGTCCTCCGATTGAACTGACGCAGGAGACTATGTCCGTATATCACGTGATAGGGAATACCAAAAGAGGTAAACAAAAGTTACTCCATACTCTCAGTAATGAACAGGGGAACGAATACGATCAACAAGTCACAGTAAAAAACTACGTGTTGCAACATTATACAGATTTTTACATCGCGTCGGAGACTGACTCGACGGCAAGTGAGCCGCTTTTATCCTACATTCAACCCATGCTCCATTCTATGGACAACGCCGACCTTTTAGCCAACATAACTGAGGAAGAAGTATTTACCATAATCAAAGATTCGCCTACAAAGAAATCGGCTAGTTTAGATGGCCTACCCATAGAATTTTATGCTTGTTTTTGGCACATCATAGTACCGGAGTTCAAAAATATGCAATTAATTATTGGAAGACGTGCAGATGCCATCTCAGTTTAGGGAAGGACTAATTATCCTGATCCCAAAAAAAAACCACGTAGTACTTCCCCGAAGGATTATCGACCACTAACTCTGCTCAATTCCGACTATCAAATCTTCACCCGACTAATAAATTGTAGAATGAAGACGGTACTGCCGAAAGTACTTGGCCCTTATCAAATGAGTGCTGTCCCAGGGAGATCTATGTCGAATGCATTATGTGCATATAGGGATATTATATATTTGTCGTGGCTATGTAAATGCAATGTTGGTCTCATATTTTTAGACTCTGATAAGTTTTTTGACTGCATCAACCACCATTTTCTATTAACTGTAATGCAACGGATGGGATTCAGTGCTCATTTTATTCAGATCATACCCAAATGTATAGTCGGAACTTCCTCTCGAATCAAAATTAATGGTTAACTAAGTTCACCAGTCCCGATCATGCAATCAGTGAGACAAGGCTGCCCCCTTTCTACGACACTGTACGCGATCGCCGTAGAACCGTTACTCTTAAACTTGCCTCACAGGTTACGAGGTCTACAGGTCTTGGGTACAAAAACTGTGTGATGGTGATGACATCAGTGTAATAGTTAATACGCACTCAGAAATAGAAGTTGTTCAACAAATAATCAACGCCTACGACACTTCTTCTGGAGCCAAACTCAATGAACACAAATCGAAAATTTTACCTGTCGGACCTTATATGGAGAACATTCAAATAACATGGCTACAAAGGACAGAGAAGACAAATTTTAATTTCCAACCCACGAGAGATGACAGTTGCCAACTGGGACCATAAACTAAATATGATCAGGGCTACTCTCCATGAACACAAATCTAGAAAGCTAAATCGGATACAGAGAGCTCTTTTGATTAACATCTATGCCCTAAGCAAAATATATCATATCGCAGCAGTGTTACCAGTACACAAGCATATAGCGCACAAGCTTTTAGCTGCAGCATATTGGTTCATCTGGAGCGGAAACATCTTTAAAGTCATGCCAACCATAGTGTTAACCCGCCCCGCTGGTAGTTTGGGCGTCAAAGACATCAAGAAACAATGCACTGCCGTATATATGGACCATATCTGCAAAATACTGCAGACAGCCCATCCGGCAATTACGAAAACGTTACTCAACAGGTTAGCGCCAACGAGCAAAAAGCCTCCAGTCGATGTTGGTCGCATCAGCGCTCAACTCGACTACATCCGGACGTACTAGCTGGAAATGAGCTACACTCCTGGAAATGGAAAAAAGAACACATTGACACCGGTGTGTCAGACCCACCATACTTGCTCTGGACACTGCGAGAAGGCTGTACAAGCAATGATCACACGCACAGCACAGCGGACACACCAGGAACCGCGGTGTTGGCCGTCGAATGGCGCTAGCTGCGCAGCATTTGTGCACCGCCGCCGTCAGTGTCAGCCAGTTTGCCGTGGCATATGGAGCTCCATCGCAGTCTTTAACACTGGTAGCATGCCGCGACAGCGTAGACGTGAACAGTATGTGCAGTTGACGGACTTTGAGCGAGGGCGTATAGTGGGCATGCGGGATGCGGGAGGCCAGGTGGACGTACCGCCGAATTGCTCAACACGTGGGGCGTGACGTCTCCACAGTACATCGATGTTGTCGCCAGTGGTCGGCGGAAGGTGCACGTGCCCGTCGACCTGGGACCGGACCGCAGCGACGCACGGATGCACGCCAAGACCGTAGGATCCTACGCAGTGCCGTAGGGGACCGCACCGCCACTTCCCAGCAAATTAGGGACACTGTTGCTCCTGGGGTATCGGCGAGGACCATTCGCAACCGTCTCCATGAAGCTGGGCTACGGTCCCGCACACCGTTAGGCCGTCTTCCGCTCACGCCCCAACATCGTGCAGCCCGCCTCCAGTGGTGTCGCGACAGGCGTGAATGGAGGGACGAATGGAGACGTGTCGTCTTCAGAGATGAGAGTCGCTTCTGACTTGGTGCCAATGATGGTCGTATGCGTGTTTGGCGCCGTGCAGGTGAGCGCCACAATCAGGACTGCATACTACCGAGGCACACAGGGCCAACACCCGGCATCATGGTGTGGGGAGCGATCTCTTACACTGGCCGTACACCTCTGGTGATCGTCGAGGGGACACTGAATAGTGCACGGTACATCCAAACCGTCATCGAACCCATCGTTCTACCATTCCTAGACCGGCAATGGAACTTGCTCTTCCAACAGGACAATGCACGTCCGCATGTATCCCGTGCCACCCAAAGTGCTCTAGAAGGTGTAAGTCAACTACCCTGGCCAGCAAGATCTCCGGATCTGTCCCCCATTGAGCATGTTTGGGACTGGATGAAGCGTCGTCTCACGCGGTCTGCACGTCCAGCACGAACGCTGGTCCAACTGAGGCGCCAGGTGGAAATGGCATGGCAAGCCGTTCCACAGGACTACATCCAGCATCTCTACGATCGTCTCCATGGGAGAATAGCAGCCTGCATTGCTGCGAAAGGTGGATATACACTGTACTAGTGCCGAAATTGTGCATGCTCTGTTGCCTGTGTCTACGTGCCTGTGGTTCTGTCAGTGTGATCATGTGATGTATCTGACCCCAGGAATGTGTCAATAAAGTTTCCCCTTCCTGGGACAATGAATTCACGGTGTTCTTATTTCAATTTCCAGGAGTGTATATTCAAGATACTCCACAGCAGCTTAACACCAGAAGGACCTATTACCACCTCAAGAAACACCATAGGTAAAACCCCACGGAAGCGAAATATCCAGCGGTCAACTGGAGTAACGTCTGGAAAAATATTAGCAACCCCATCCTCCACTCCAACGTAGTGTCCACGTGGTAAGACATTGTAAACGAGAAGGTCCCCACAGATGAAAAACTGCACAATATCAAACTGAAGCAGAGCCCGTAGTGCTATGATTGCCATACTGTAGATACCTTGGCACACATCCTCATGTGCCGAGACCAATCCCACATATGGAACTGGACTAGAAAAAAAACTTGCAATAATTACTAGAACTACAAAATCTGCTATAGCACTTAAAGAAGTACTTCAAACAGACTGGCATTTCTTTCCTGAAACAAAGAACAATAGCTACACTTGGATTATCAACCAGTTAGCATATTTTCCTATTACGAATAAACATGCGAGTTCAGACGAGTACATACAGCATATAATGGAAGGGCACCACAACCTTAAAATTAGTCGGAAATACAAAGCTTTCTTTCAAAATTTCTTACTTCACACTTTGCCATAATGAAGGGGTAATTTTTGGTTGGTACACAACACTACAGCGAGTCGCTACTAACTTTGCATCATTTACATTAAGTTGGCAATTTGTTTCTTTTCTTTAATCCGAGTCAGGGTGCCTCAGGAAAACTAATTTTGCCAGAAGCCGAACATGACAAATAAATAAATACACATAAAACAAATCAGAAGTGTTTGATCGATTTCGTTTTATTCTGTTTTACGTGTTTGTCACTAAAAGAAGATTTATTCGGTTTCCTTAAAAAATAAAATAAAATAAATAAAGAGAAAAGAAAGAAAGTTGCTTAGGGTGAAAGCTGTGGTGGCACTAGATTCGTTTTCATTTTTATTTTTAGGTTAGACAGGATTTTCGGGGTGGTATGGGTGATAGAGGCCAATGCCTGAAGTGGAAGAGGTCTAAGGGAAAGGAAGAAAAAGAGATAGCAGAGTGGTCAGCGCGAAAAAAGAAGAAAGAGGACACAGAGGATAGTGCGACTGCAGGGACTTTAACAAAAAGTGACTCAGATGGATAGAGCGTCTGCCATGTAAGCAGGAGATCCCGGGTTCGAGTCCCGGTTGGGGCATACATTTTCAACCGTCCCCGTTAACTTATATCAAGGCCTGTATGCAGTTAGGGGTATTCATGTCATTGTAATTTCATTCTCACGAGCTGCATGGTCACCGATGATATCTGTTCTTTTGGACATGTCCGAAAGAACAGAAAAAAAGTTTTCTTTCTCTAACAAATCGGTTTATATATCTTGTTTGTTGTTGTTGTAGGCGAGACAGTCTAATTGCCAGATGCCGATTCTGATGAGGACAATGACATACCCGAATGGGTCAGGCAAAGGGTCACTGAAATTGGGGCAGAAAGGTGTCATGATCTGGCCCTGTTAGATGATAGTGATGATGACTTGTTTGAGGGTGTGGTGGACTTTACCGATGAAGTGTTAATGCCTTGAAGCCAGAGCGAAAAAAGTACTTACTCACTCTGCTTATAACCTTGAAGATCGGCGGTATTCTTTCTTTCACTGCGACAACAGCACTAAGAAATGTACTTAACTATTATTTTTTTTATTTTTTCTTCTACAGCGGTCACGTCTCCGCAGCCGCAACACATCGTGGCGCACATACTGGTGGTGGTGGCTAACCTTCCTCTCCAAAGCGGGGTCCGATAAGGTATGCCACGCTTATGAGGGCGCCGCTACTCTTAGCGGGGGATGTCACGGCACCGCCTCCGCTCTAGCGGCCATGGACTGAGCAACGATCTACCACCCATCAAGTTACCGGGTCAGACCACCACCCAGATCACACCAATTCCCCTGACTAAGGAATCATTGTGAGTGCAATATATACTAGAATACGTCCATTCGGAGTTAATTTTCACGGGCAGAGATGATGGGTGGAAAAACCGCAAAATTGTTCTGTATCGAGTCCAAACACATTTTTAAGTTACTGTTGCTGAGCACCGTACCTGTTTAAGACTTTGGAGCACAAGGAGTATCACCGAGATACGGATCTGTTGTTGGAGCTGGCAAAATTGAGTATGTTACGAAAAACAAAAGAGCCTGTTAGAGTGTCATACAAATATTTCGTTTGTTAGATGTGCGAGAAACCGTAACTTCATGATACGGACCTGTTTATATCCTATAACATGTGAGTGCGGAAGCTGAATTTTAAAAAACGAATACCATGTTATGTTCGAATCACATATAGTCCTGAATGCAAAGAATGCTTTATTACAAGCATAGAGTGAACTCCAGTCCGTCCGTTTCAGCGCACCAGCTGCATATAACTGAAAAATCACTATGAATCCACCGTCATTCAGTTATTCAACTTCAAGCATGTGCAGGATGTCCGTGAACAAAGTATTGCCGTAGTTCTGAGCAGTGATAGTGAGTGTACTCTTATTGTGCAAAGTAGGTTCATGATTTATTCACTGCTATTAAAGGAGGATAGTGACTGCCCAACTATATTTGTTCAACAACAGAGCTGTAACTACACATTAGAAAAAATATTCTAGAGCTCTTACTTCCTCAATATGTTACAATTAACTTTGAAGGCTGCGGATTCGCCGGGAAAAGAAAATGTTACTGCTTACAGCGTGTTTGAGCGGCTGAAATCAAGGAATGTGTGTAACGTGTTCTCGGATATTTATATGAAACTAATTAAGAGGTGTCGTCACGTGAACGCTTTTGACTACTACATGTTCCCTACATAAGTTGTACCATTACTGTGTGATATATATTTTATTTGCCACCTGGCGTATTTCAAAGTATGAGCTCCGCTTTAAGTACTATGACTCGAAAGCGCGGTGCCACATTGAAGGACCACCATCAATTAAAATGTATTGCATTGGGTTTGTAACTGGAAAGATCAATAATAATAATGTCTACTCAGTAGCTAAGGAAGATGCTATTAATTTTTTTAATGACCAGGATATTATTCCATATCTCCATATTAATAGATCACTTCCACCGTAAATTACATTTGTGGGTACGCGATGCAACAAACCATTTGGGGATCCCGTTGGCTGCCTGAATAGGAAAGCGTCAAATCTAAGAAAAAGATCCATTTTTGGCTGCTGATTCTGGTGAGGGACAGGTTCTGGAGGTCGAATTGGTATGACTGAGCCATTTGCGTCATTTGCCGCTGTGTCGGGTGCCTATTCGAGCGAAATGCTCCTGTTTCGAAGCTGTTTTGAACGCTAGGGAATAAAGTACGAGATATTCTGCATACAAAATTCTCCAGCAATGTCTCAGGTTGGGGATGGAACTTGTTAGAACAGTGTGTGGCATGCTGGTTTAATGAATACATTGATTTAAAACGTACAGAGGGCTGTCACGACGTGTGACTTTGAAAAAGATCTTTAAAAATTAATGAACAATTCTCTTTTCGGAAAACAATGGAAAATATTAGACAATATCGCGAAATTTATTTAGTGTACCGGTGGTGGATCGCTATGGCGCAATAAATTGCATCACGAAGCCAAATTTCAACTGGGCCACCGTCTTCAATGAAGGACTAGTCGCTGTAGAGATGGCCAAGGTTTCAGTGCAGATCTCGAACCCAGTCTGCATTGGTATGGGTGTCTTAGACCTCTCCAAACTACACATGTTCCGATTCCATTATGAGTGTGCGAAGCCAAATTTGGCTGATTCCAGGTTACTTCAAATGGATACAGACAGTTCATCTACTGGGTGAAAGGCCACGATCCATATGAAGTAATTAGAAATAATCCCACAGAATTCGACACATCTGGATATGTGGCCGATAAGCCCTTTGGAATAACACCACAGAACACGAAAGTTTTTGGCCTGATGAAAGACAAGGCACATAGTCCGATGAAATCAATGCATCCACAAAGATGTTGGTGCCACCCAGAGGCAGGCTAAGGCTGTGCGTGATGATGCTTGCAAGTCTCACACAATCGAGGATTACGAGGGGTGCTTCCTTGACGGTATTGGCACTGCTCTACAAACGGTGCACCAGATAGTCACTGGACTGCACGTCCATGAGGCACCTAGTGCACTGCAGCTGAAAGTATGTCTCTCGCATTATGACGACGGATGTTTCATCTGTAAGGATGGGATCAGGACCCCTCACACTATTCATTGAGCCATTGAGGATCTTCTTCTTCTTCTTTCGCTGCTGCCTTTATCCCGCATTGTGCGCAGGGTCGGCAGGGTAAGTACGGAATTGGCATGGTTAATTTAAGGGGTGGCCAGATGCACATCTTGCCACCACCCCATACCCCCCAGGATGGAAGTAGTGTACCCCAGCTGCCTGCATCTAGTGTGAATCGTGAAATAGTGCGGATGTGTTTCAAATGTCTGCGAGTCGTGTAACTGTGGCGGGACGTGCTGACCAGCCCGGTATTCACCTAGTAGGATGTGGAAAACCGCCTAAAAACCACATCCATCCTGGCTGGCACACCGGCCGTCGTCGTTAATCAACCGGGCGGATTCGATCCGGGGCTGGCGCGCCTACCCGAGTCCAGGAAGCAGCGCGTTAGCGCTCTCGGCTATCCTGGTGGGTTCATTGAGTCATTGAGGGTGAGACTGGTTAATTTATAGTGGATGTGTGTGTGGAATAGTTGGATGATCCACTTTACATATTGTGTGTGTGTGTGTGTGTGTGTGTGTGTGTGTGTGTGTGTGGTGTGTGTGTTTGTGTGTGAGTGAGTGATTGAGTGAGAGAGAGAGAGAGAGAGAGACAGTGTGTGTCTAATTGCAGTTTTTCTTCACTTGCTGCTGATAGTCCTTGTTTCCCATATATAATGTATATAAAAATGAGCAGATGCAGAATTGTTAATGTTGTATATATAGTCATCAGAAAGAAAATCATTAATATAGTAGAAGTATTGTGTAGGTTCTGGCTTACTTTATCTGTAGCTAGTTCACTCTTTTACTCACTTTGTGAGTAAAAAAGTTCTCTATCTTGTAAAAAAAAAATATTACCTAGAACCTACACAATACTTCTGCTATAACTCCAATTCGATGCCATAATCACGTATTTTCATTTAAAAAATATATTTTAGTATAAATTACTTACAATATTAACAAAAATAAATATTTTTCATATCACATTCTTACTTACTTATCTGTGGCTTGGGCCTTAGTGACCATATGCCTGCTCCACACTCCTCGTCCATCGTTCCTTGTTGCGAGCCTCCTGCCACTACTCCCCCTCCCCTAGCCCCATGTCCTCAGGGTTCTTGTCAATATTGTCCTTCCATCTTGTCCACGGTCGTCCCCAGTACCTCCTTCCATCTACAGCTCCCAGAAACACATCATGCAGTATCCTCCCTTCATTCATCCTTGCTACATGTCCAGCCCAGGTCAATCTGCATCTTCTTCTTATTCTTTTTATAATGTCAGGCTGAGCGTAAACCTTTTTTAATTCTTGGTTTTTTCGAATCCTCCATTCCCCTGTATGTGAATCTATCACAGGTCCATATATTTTTCTGAGGATTTTTCGTTCAAAAACAAGTAGTTTCTCATCTGTTGTCCTAAAGGTGAGGCTTTCATAACCGTACATAACAACTGGCATAATCATACTTTGGTACAGTCTGATCTTAAAACTTCTTGAAAGGGATCTTTTCCTTAGCATATCCTGAAGGCTAAAGTATGTTCTGTTATCTCCGACAATTCTTGCATTTATTTCAATTTCACAGTGGTTCTGATCATTGCAAATACTACCAAGGTATTTGAAAATATTTGACCTTTTGAAACGAAGACTGTCCACCATGAGCGGGTCCACCTCTGTCACTGACCTGCTCAGGACCATGTAGTCTGTTGTATCTTCACTGACATGCAGGCCTGCCCTACTGTCAATCTTGCAGTACGAGCCTGCCATTCTTCTCAGCTCTTCTCTTCTACCGGTGATTAGAATTATATCATCTGCGTATGCCAGTTCAGTCATTGACATGTTGCGTAGGAGTATTCCAATGGGGTCAGTTTTCATAAATTTCTGGTCTATTTTTTCTAGCACAAGGTTGAATAATACAGGAAAGACGGTGTCTCCCTGTCTGAGCCCAGTTTGAACTTCGAACTGTTCTGATAGACTGACTGCACTTTACAGAGTGTTTGTTCTAGACACATTGCACCAAGCGAATTATTATAGATGGAAACTGAAATTCTTTTAGTACTCTGATTATAGTACCCCTGTGTACGCTATCATAGGCTTTGTTGAAGTCAATGAACAGCATGTGCATGTCTGTATTACATTCCCAGCATTTCTCTGTTGTTTGACTTAGGCTAAATAGGTGGTCCACTGTTAAATCTGTTGCGTCTAAACCCACATTGGTAGCCTCCTACAGCTTCTTCAGCAAGTGATAGTATCCTATTTAGGAGGCATAGAGAGAGTACTTTATAGCTGACATCTGTCAGAGATATTCCCCCATAATTGTCATATACCAGGGGTCATTCTTTTTCAGTAATAGACAGATGATTGCTATTTTTCAATCTTCTGGGGAGACTTTCTTGCTCCCAGACCTTCTGTATGACGCTTGTCATGGTTCTTACAAGGTCAAGTCCTCCATTTTTATGAGCTCTGCAACAATTCGCTCTCCCCAGCAACTTTGTTTTTTTTTTAATTTTTTGAGTATTTGTGTAATTTCATATTCAGTGGGAGTAGTCACTCCTGTGTCCACAGTTTGTGGGGACTCAAAAGGAAGAAGTTCTGTGGAGTCTTAGCAATTTAGGAGCTGAGAAAAATATTCTGCCCATATTTGCCCTATCTCTTTTCCATTCACTAGTATTCCGCCCTTTTCATCTTTAATCAACTGTTCTTTCTTTATATACATTTTAGTACATTTCTTCACGTTTTGATACATTTGTCTAGTCCTGTAGTGAGTGAGATCCTCCTCCCCCTTGTCAATATTTCCTTTTTTCCTGTCTAAGAACTGTTGATGTTTATTTCAGTATTTAAGTAAAGTTCTCATTTAGTTGTATATTATTCATGTTTTCTAACCACTCCGTTCTAGCTCTCCTTCTTTCCTAAATTTTTCTTTCGCATATCTGGTTGAACCATACCTAGTTACGTTTCTTCTGTTTTCCCAAAACTTTTGCGGCTGCTTCATTCTGGGTGGTTTTGATTTTTTTCCAGTCTTCGTTTATGTTATTGTGACCAGACTCCATTTGCTCCACATTTGTTATCTTCCCAGATATTTCTGTCACAAACTGCTCATTTCTTTCTGGCTTCTTTAACATATTTACATTATATATTACCGTTTTAGTCATTGTCTTTGTTATTTTCTTAAATTTTACTGTCATTTTAGCTATTAGTACAGTATGATCAGTGTCACAGTCTGCTCCTCTTTATGACCTGGTGTCCTTGATGCAATTTGCAAAACGTTTTTGGATACATACATGATCTATATGGTTCGCAATTTAGCCATCAGGTGATATCCATGTCCCCTTATGAATATTTTTATGGGGGAACATGGTACTAGATATGCATAAGTTGTGATCTACAGAAAATGTAATCAAATAGCTACCATTGTCATTACTTTTTTATGAAAACTGGCATTTCCAATGATAGGCCTGTAAGCTGTCTCTCTTCCTACCTTAGCATTGAAGTCCCTAAGAATTACTTTGATACTATGGTTTGGCAGTGAGTCATATGTGGGATTCAGTTGACTATAGAATCCTTGTTTCATGAGTTCATCTTGTCTTCACAAGCAGCTTCTGCATTAAGAAAGGTCACTCCTATGCTTTGTCCACCAATTGTTATGTATGAAATTCTGTTATCTATGGATTTGAATTCTTTTACCAAGTTTACACTGTGTTACTAACATAAAAGCCTGTTCCAACTTCTCAGTGGTCACCACAATCTCCATGCAGAATGCTTCCTGTACTTGGTCTTACAGACCCTATTCCTGGCCATCTGATTTCCTGCAGTTCTACAATTTGTAGCATGTATATTTCTAGTTGGCTGACTGAGTTTTCATGCTTTCCAGTCTGAACAAATTTCTTACATTCCATGTTCCAAATATTAAGTCCGGTTTTCGTTTCCGTGTTCTGTTCCAATTAAGACAGTCCTGTTTCCGAGGCACGTGTAGTGTATCCTGACCAGATCTTGTTTTCCATGAGAGGGGAGGTAGCCCTCTGCACAAGCGCCAACCTAGAGGAGCAGAGACCTTGTATTTGGTGCTCTAGCCCTAGGAACATTGCCTTCTCTATCGCTCAGTGACTTGTCCTAGCCATGTTAGTTTTGGTCCATACTGGGTATTGTATTTCCCCGGTACCAACCATATCTCCTGAGTGTTTCACCATCTGCCACCTAGGGAGGCGCCTAATGGGGGGCTAGCAAACCCACATGGAACATATCACATTCACATATTATAAAATAATTATTTTTTCATACAAAAGGTGAACAAAAGAAAATAAATTTAATGTTTTTTCTTATGAAAGGTACATGTAAGAAAAGTTTTTTATTCCTTATCACAAAGAATAATCCAAATTAAAATTTTACAGGCTCCCCAGTTCAGTGTATTTTATTATAAAAAGGGTATGTAAGTAAATAAATAAAAACTGTTCTATTCCTTAAAGAGACATCTAAATATCAACTAGTATAGCCTGGATTCATTTGTTAATATTGATTTTTTGATCAATATTTATGTAGTCGCATTTTGCTACTACTGAAAACTTTTTATATTGTATTCCTCACCCAAAATTGTTATAATTCTTTCTTCTTGAGCAGCTAAGAGATTTTTATGAGCTGTCGATTGTTAATGTTTTTTGAGAGAGGGCTTATCTTAAGTTCTACCATGTTCACAAGTAACTTTAATTTTCAGGTAGTACTTCTTACATTATTTACAAAATCCAACAATATCCTTCTTTTCTATATTTATATTTAACAATTCAATAATATTCTTTTTTTCTAGACAGTCACCACACTGATTCAGCTGTGTGGTATTGTCTATTTAAAGATTATAAAATTTAATAGGTAAAAATTAAAGTTTTTAAAAATTTTTACAGAGTGAATTCCAGGTCATGAAATTCATTCCTTTATATTTTAGTTTCTTCACTCCTATTCAATTAACTGACAATCTCAATCAGTAAGTAAATTACAATGTATATATGGTAGAATAATCTTAAACTCACTTTAAGCTCCATACAAATTTTTTCTCCATATTTAGTATTTAAATATTCACATCCAGTAATATTATATAAAACAATGATCTCCAACTCACTTTTTAATCTGTTTTGTTGTTGAGCTTCTTGATTAGAATCTCTATTTAAATAGAAAAATTTGTACTAGACTTTTTTATAATTTGTAGTGTCTATATGGTAATGTGTGTGTTTTATTTTACAAAACATATACTTTCTCATCAGGAGAACTCAACACTTTTTTGTTTATTTCAACTGTATAGACCTCATGGTTTTCACATCGAATCACATAATTTTTTCTATTCTGCTCTCTATTGTTAAACAAACAATCTTTAGAATCTTCTAAGTTTATTCTATTTTTAACAATACATTTCTTAACTTCTTTAGATTTCTTCTCTGTTTTATCACCAACTTTATGAGCATACATTTTTGCTCTCAAACCACAAAATTCGTTCCATTATTTTTCCATTGCATTCATCTTTCATTCTTCCTAAGACTTTCATGTTTACTTGATGAATACCATAAATATTATTTTCAGGATAGTCAATATTATAAAATTTATCAATAATCGTTTTCATCTCTTCATAGAAATCTCCAGTTTTTATATTCTAGATATAACTGTCAGTATCTTGATAAGACTACTCAATATTTTCTCCATATTTCGGTTTCATTATTCTGTAGTGAAAACCATATATCTGTTCTTTAGAGAAATCAAGTATACTCATTCCCACATAGATTGGTTTATTAACTGTAATTTTTGTTTCATTCGTATAAATAGCAACAATATTTTCATTAAATATAGTTCTTCTCTTAAAATTAGGTTTAGCTATAAGTTTATCACATTTATTTCCATCTGATACTAATTTTATATCAACTCTATTTCCGATATTTCCATTGCCTTCTCAAATACTGAATTATTCATCAGTTATTAAAAATATTTTCAAAGCCAGTTTTGGCTGGAGTTATCGTTTCTGTATTTAAATCTATATACTTCTTCAACCAATCTGACTCATTGAATTTTAAGACCTTCCTTTGTTATTGTCTCTCTGAGAGACAGATACTGTTAAAGATTTCTATAGTGAACTACATAAGTATGTTTGTCATTCAGGGTAGTCAAAAACTTGCTTACTTTAGTTCCTGGTACAATTTTATTTTCAGGGGCTAATAGTAAATCTTTATGTAAATAATGTAATTCTTAGAGATATTCTAAATCTACTTAAAAAAATATCCAATTTTAGCAGTACCTTAAATTTCACTCATTATTGCGCAGTCAAAATTATTTCGTTTATCGCATTCAAATCACCCATATTGTAAATATTTATGCAAAGCATGACCATATAAATTATTTGCATCTAAATATGCTAGATAATTTTATGTCTATATGCTATCAAAATCTTTTACATATTTATTGTTTTCTTTAACTTATTTTTTAGAACACTGTGATATTCATCCTCATGTTCCCTTTTCAACCATTAATATCATGTCATAATATGTAATAAATCAAGTGGTTGTTTAGTCATTTTCAACATAGCATCCTAAAATCATCCTAAAGCAGTAAAATACCAATATGAACCAAAATCATATTCTTTTATGTAAGTTTTCTAAAATCTTCAAAACATCGTAGAATAACAATACATCTGTTTTAATATTAAATTTTTCCATCTTTTTCTTCATTTTTATAATCCTCATCACTTATTCCACTGTCAGTCAGTCTTCCACTGCTGGTAATTGTGTCTCTTCAAATTTTTCCCTAGAATCCATGTAATCATATGTATATCTCCCTTTTCTGATTGCTAGATTAAACAACTCTTCTGGGAAAAATTTTCTAACCATTTCCATTTAATCTCTCTTCAGTTTTGATGAAAGTTTGTTAAGTGATGAAATCAGAAATTTAAATATGTCAATCAGTCTCGTTTTCAGACTTTCGCTTCTCTTATCAAAACTAATATATCTGCCTTTATCGTTAGGTATTAAATATATTTCTTGTTTATCATAACCAAGTTTTTATACTGATAAATTATGTACATAAACTGGTACAAATCTGTACAAAATGTTATACCTGTTAATTACCTTTATTTACATAATGGATTGATATATTTTCCAGTTAACAGATCATGATGCTCAACCTTTTAATTTTTGTGAGTTATGACATTTGCACAGTGTACAAACTTTATTATATTATGTCTTAATTATTCTTCACGAGTTAATGGTTTCATTTCTTCAATATCAGAATAAATTCTCTTTCCTAGAATTCGTAATTTTCAATCGATAAACTTGATATTTTTCATCTAACGAATAAACATTGATAGACATATTAATTTTACTTGCAATTTTTGGAATATGATCAACTACTATAGGAGACTCAAAGTTTCCAAGTTCCTGATCAAGATCAAGACCAACATTTTTATATTTTGTAAGACTTTCTGAAAGTTTGTCTATGTGATGTGACTCAGATTTTATAAATCACAGAAAAGTTTTCATCTATTTGTCTTATATTAATACATTCTTTATGTTTTTATTTTATCTGGTAATTCAGTGTACGATGATCCTCTCAATGGAACATATCTATTAAATATAAACCAATAATTCTATTTAATGTCAATAATGATCCACGAGCTCGAAACTCACACATTCTTGATAAAATATCTTGTTTACCAATCTTAAATATTCTAATTATCTATCTTTCAGTTGTGAACGTACAGGTGTGTGCCTGTAACAGAAATTTCATTATAATTTTATTTGTCTTGATTTGGTATGCACAAAAAAGTCTTAAAAGTTATCTTCAATCTGTGATGTATTTTAGATAGCATTTAACGATTTTTTTAAAAAATTTCATGTTTACTGAAAACTAAGAAATGATTAGGTTCAGCTGAGTTTGAATTACTTTCAATAATAATAGTTTGTAATCATTTTCAAGTCCAGAATCCACAATATAATCCCTCCAGAATGAGATTTTCACTCTGCAGCAGAGTGTGTGCTGGTATGAAATTTCCTGGAAGATTAAAACTGTGTGCCCGACCGAAACTCAAACTTGGAGTTTGAGTCTCGGTCGGGCACACAGTTTTAATCTTCCAGGAAGTTTAACATAATCTCAAACTGTCCATAAAATCAATCGAAATTTTTAATTTCTTTACAAATTTTACATTCCTTTGTAAATGTATCAGTTTCTTGTTTTACATCGTTGTTCATCGATAATAATATTTTCGGACATTTGTCACTTGCAATTCTTTTTAAATGTTTTTTGTTATAACTTCTAGATATATTTTTTCCCTTACACAAGGAATTCGTTTATTGTTGTAATTTTTTACATGAAATTCATTACACATAATATATCCATCGTTTAATATCCATCATTTGTATATTTCTGTGAAGAAAAATCAACTGTACCAGCTCCAACTACTTTTTGTGAATTCATTATATTCATAAAAAGTATCACTCTTGAAAAACTCCAACAATCCAGTAATGTATCTGAATGCAGAATTCATTCTGGTTGGTTACCCTGAATATTCACCAGTTATATCACTTCATGAGTTGTATGTAAAATTACATTCATTTAATTTCGTTATAAAAGAATATTAAAGAATAAAAATGTTCTACTTCAAAGAGTGTTAAATACACCACTTAATAAAAAGTTTCAATGTAGTTATGTACTGAATATTGTCTTTGGATATCCCAAAATTAATTGTAATGTCAGTAAATTTGTCATATATATCATATTGCCAACAAATACACTCCTGGAAATGGAAAAAAGAACACATTGACACTGGTGTGTCAGACCCACCATACTTGCTCCGGACACTGCGAGAGGGCTGTACAAGCAATGATCACACGCACAGCACAGCGGACACACCAGGAACCGTGGTGTTGGACGTCGAATGGCGCTAGCTGCGCAGCATTTGTGCACCGCCGCCGTCAGTGTTGGCCAGTTTGCCGTGGCATATGGAGCTCCATCGCAGTCTTTAACACTGGTAACATGCCGCGACAGTGTGGACGTGAACCGTATGTGCAGCTGAGGGACTTCGAGCGAGGGCGTATAGTGGGCATGCGGGAGGCAGGGTGGACGTACCGCCGAATTGCTCAACACGTGGGTGTGAGGTCTCCACAGTACATCGATGTTGTCGCCAGTGGTCGGCGGAAGGTGCACGTGCCCGTCGACTGGGACCGGACCGCAGCGACGCACGGATGCACGCCAAGACCGTAGGATCCTACGCAGTGCCGTAGGGGACCGCACCGCCACTTCCCAGCAAATTAGGGACACTGTTGCTCCTGGGGTATCGGCGAGGACCATTCGCAACTGTCTCCATGAAGCTGGGCTATGGTCCCGCACACCGTTAGGCCGTCTTCCAATCACGCCCCAACATCGTGCAGCCCGCCTCCAGTGGTGTCGCGACAGGCGTGAATGGAGGGACGAATGGAGACGTGTCGTCTTCAGCGATGAGAGTCGCTTCTGCCTTGGTGCCAATGATGGTCGTATGCGTGTTTGGCTCCGTGCAGGTGAGCGCCACAATCAGGACTGCATACGACCGAGGCACACAGGGCCAACACCCGGCATCATGGTGTGGGGAGCGATCTCCTACACTGGCCGTACACCTCTGGTGATCGTCGAGGGGACACTGAATAGTGCACGGTACATCCAAACCGTCATCGAACCCATCGTTCTACCATTCCTAGACCGGCAAGGGAACTTGCTGTTCCACAGGACAATGCACGTCCACATGTATCCCGTGCCACCCAACGTGCTCTAGGTGTAAGTCAACTACCCTGGCCAGCAAGATCTCCGGATCTGTCCCCCATTGAGCATGTTTGGGACTGGATGAAGCGTCGTCTCACGCAGTCTGCACGTCCAGCACGAACGCTGGTCCAACTGAGGCGCCAGGGTGGAAATGGCATGGCAAGCCGTTCCACAGGACTACATCCAGCATCTCTACGATCGTCTCCATGGGAGAATAGCAGCCTGCATTGCTGCGAAAGGTGGATATACACTGTACTAGTGCCGACATTGTGCATGCTCTGTTGCCTGTGTCTATGTGCCTGTGGTTCTGTCAGTGTGATCATGTGATGTATCTGACCCCAGGAATGTGTCAATAAAGTTTCCCCTTCCTGGGACAATGAATTCACGGTGTTCTTATTTCAATTTCCAGGAGTGTAATACAATTTCACAACTTGATCATTTGTATACTCCATTTATTTTGTGTAAAACAGTAAAAATTGTAACCAAATACTTATTAATTGTGAATTCATATCACCACCTACTCATACACACTTCTGATAAAAAAATATATAGAACAACATCCATAATTACTAAGTCAAAATTTATTAATTTCACATATGCTCTGACTGATAATTTTAAAGTAACTGTTGTTACATCTGGTGTAGAGTTTGACATACTCGTTTGCATTGAAATTTACCATATAAACTTTAAATACCATCATTATTATCTTCAAATAATTATAAATGCAAACCATTATATTATGGAGACCTTATTGATCCATAAACATTTGAATGATATAAACCTAATGAGTGGCCAATTTCAGGAACTAAAACTACAAATAAATTTGTTACATATTTTGGTGTATTTTTATCAATTTCCATATACCATTATTCATGTTTGCAAAAAATGCATTATCTAACACATGTCCTTTTCCATCTAGTTTCTTTGAAAATCGATGACGAAATATTTCATTGACATGTACTAGTCTTTTCGTTGCAATTAAAATATCAGGATTATTAAAATAATGGAAAAACTGAATACCAGTATGTTTTGCCACAAATGAGATGCATCCTTTGTTATATCTAACATGTTTTTCATATGCAAATTTGTGGAGGCATTTACCAAACTGGAATAATATATATATTCAGGGGTCAAAAATGTTGATGAAGATGAAAAAATATGCGTTATAGGTTTAATTAATTGAAATAGCGATTTTAAAATGCTGTTTTCAAATATATATAAATTATAAAGAATATAAGATAACCAGCTGCACTTACTTTCAGATAGTAATTTCATATATTAAAAATTAAAAATTTGTTAAAAATTAGTTCCTAATAAATGACAGCTATTGCAAGCATATGTACTGCATTTGTAGCTAGTTCAGGAACACCTATGATGAATATTTTTGAATTTATTCAAAAGCAGAATTATTAATCTGGGTTTTTGGTTTAAAGACATTTGGTTTCCTGTATTTGAAGAGGAAAATGTTTTAATTATAATGGTATTTTATGCTTTATTAATGAAAATTTTCAAGGGGCTAAAGCTTTAGCCCCCTGTGAACATATAGTTTGTCACCACCATAAAAAATTATAAAATACTACATTTGAAGCAGTAGAATATTACACTAATATATATTTAGAATTCCTATGGATTTGTTGAAGATGAATTATCGTATTATAGCATAAATCGTGGTTGAAATTATCAATTTAAAGTTTTACACAATCGATCATGGTGATGAACAATCAGAATACTATATCTATTAAGAAATGTTATATTATTCTTAAAAAATATTTTATAATTATTTAAATACACAAAAGATCATGAAACTACTGAAGCTAAGCAACTAGCGATAGAATTTGAACAAAAATGAACAACTAGAACAACAAATTAACGAGAGATGTGAAATATTTAGAGAAATACAACCACATGCAGTTACACCAACTTAAGATATTAATTTGAGACATATGTTTGTTCTTTTAAAATTATTCGATGATGACTGTGAATTTGGTTATTATATGATTGGAATACAAATAAGAAATTTAAAAGGAATGTCGTATGGAATTGTTGTTTGAAATAAAACTGTGAAGTTGAATACAATCCTATCTCAATAAATTTATACCAAACAACTGTCTGAATATTATGGATAACTTTACACCAGAACATAATCACAGTGAAAAAATAATTTTAACCCAGCCTATCAGATGGGTTAAAATTAAAAATTTTTGAGTTTTTAAATGAAGATTCTTTAAATTTAGCTAGTTGATAAAGATGACAAAAATGTAGTAGATTTTCATAGTACCAATTTTGTACTATTAAGAGAGAATAAAAAATACAAAGTAGAAGGGTGTAACCAACAGCTAATTTCGAATGATACTGACAGTAAATCATTTTTGTTACTTTTTATTTTAATATCATAATATTTTTTATCTTCTTTCATAAAACGATTATCAGAATGAATAGTACAATTCTTTGCCAAACAAGTTTAGTGTTTCAGTATCGCCATCCATTTAAAGATATTTTAATTTGTCTAAGAAAATTTCAATTTAGGTAGTTGATGAAGATGTAAAACAGCTTTAGAACATTTAGAATCCTCCAAATTGAAGGGCCTGTCTAATAAACTACCATCTCATAAACAACTAAATACAAAATTTATCAGCAAATCTGGTTTATATTCATTAATTTTCAAATGAAAACAGAAGAATCAAAAATTTAAACCTCTCGAACATAGAGTTATTTATTAATGGAAAAAGCTATCTAGACCCAGGAATTTACCAGGATTAGGTTTTAAAAAATCATCATTATTTTTATAAGATAATATTTTTATTTCCCAACTGTTATGTGAACTATCAAACCCTAAACATTTGACATAAACTTCATCTCTTTTCTTTCTTAAGACTTCGGATATATTGTTTTCTGTATTTAATACTCATAAAAATTTCCTTGTAGTTCTTTACCATTAAAATTTCTTAATTTACATGTTATAGCATTAGAATGACCAACAGATTCAATTTCAAAAGTTTCTGTTGACCAATTAGCTCTATATCCAACCTCAAGTATTCCTTTTTATTAAGCAATTCTAAACTTATCGCCTTTCTTTTAAATTTCACTTTTTCATTAGATACAGCAGTATCTGGTTTATAATTATTTCAGAACTTATATTGGTTTTATTTTTATAGTTGAATGTTTTGTGTTATTATTTTCATCAACTAATTTCAAAACTTGCTCCACCCACTTATAATTTCCTAGTAAGTTAAATTCTGTCAACTTATTTTCTTAAAGCGTTGTGTTAAATTTTTCAACAATGGATGCGTCTGTAATAGTTGAATAATGTTTAATATTTCCATTAACTGTTTGTATTTTTTTGGATTTAATACTGTACTTTTTTTTCAAAAGCATCAACTACATTTAATCTTATTTAATTTTGGCAGAAACAGTGCAAAATAATTTTAAAGAAACATTTGTAATAGTTGACAAATTTTTTTACCTATATTTATTTTTGAAGTACTATCAAATTACCTTTATCCATTTCGACTAGATATTGCCATAAATCGTCAATACTGAGAGAAATTACATTTCTTTTTTTAAACTCCATCTCATTGTTTTATGTACTTCATTAATACATTCACACGTGGTCGAATCATTGAAATTAGCACCATCTTCAGTGTTTCAATGGTACCTTAGAGATGCTGTGTAGATTTTCATCTTGTACATTTTAATGGGGCATCTCAGAGACATGTCCTTCACCTACGAAACTTTTTAACCAATTAATTCTTTTTAGTTTTACATCCTTTACAAAGACCTTGAGTTCTTTGTCTTATATTTTCAAAAAGTAGATGTGACCATCAGTTATAGAGATGAAAAATTGAATAAGGTTTAAATTATTGTTCCATTCTTTCATAATCATTTGATTCTAAAATGCGTTCATCAAACTAGATTAATTCAGATTAAAACTGTGTGCCCGACCGAGACTCGAACTCGGGACCTTTGCCTTTCATGGCCAAGTGCTCTACCATCTGAGCTACCGAAGCACGACTCACACCCGGTGCTCACAGCTTTACTTCTTCCAGTATCCGTCTCCTACCTTCCAAACTTTACAGAAGCTCTCCTGCAAAACTTGCAGAACTAGCACTCCTGAAAGAAAGGATATTGCGGATACATGGCTTAGCCACAGCATGGGGGATGTTTCCAGAATGAGATTTTCACTCTGCAGCGGAGTGTGCGCTGATATGAAACTTCCTGGCAGATTAAAACTGTGTGCCCGACCGAGACTCGAACTCGTACTTCGGTAGCTCAGATGGTAGAGCACTTGCCCGCGAAAGGCAAAGGTCCCGAGTTCGAGTCTCAGCCGGGCACAGAGTTTTAATCTGCCAGGAAGTTTCATATCAGCGCACACTCTGCTGCAGAGTGAAAATCTCATTCTAGATTAATTCACCTGAAACAAGTACAGTTCTGATTGATTTAGATTTATAAACATTTCATTTTCATTTCAAGTAATGATTTACTGAACGGAGTTGGACATGAAATTTGTAGTTCATCTTTATTACATATTTTTATCTCTATTTTAATCAGTAATTGACAAATTACCTGCTGCATTGGCCCCAGATCAAGTAATTCTCTTGACACAGCCCTCAGTCGCAAACACAATTAATTTGAAACCTAGCTTTCAGTGTCACAAGGGACACCTAGATCTTTTATATTTTCTACTCTTCAACATGATTTATTTCCTTGTGACATTGTTTAATTGAACGTTCCATTTTTGGACCAAGTTTTGCTTCAAAATCATTTTTATGTTTTCTAAATTTATTTAATCATTAATCATGTGATGTTTAGGCTGCAGCGTATTTCCAAAAATGCCAACTTATTATATTGAAACTGCAATTACGTTTATATTTATCTGAAAACAGTTTAAAAACAAACAGACATATATTACCACAAATTACTTGATCGAAGTTTTGCATTCTCTCGATATATAGATTTTTTTTCCAAATATTTAATTTAGTGCTTTAGGTATATTTCCTTTAAAAGAATCAAAAACAAATTATATATCTTTATTCTTATAACAACAAATGCAATGAGCATCAGGCTCATCACATATGTCTTAATTTAGTTTTACCCATTCTAAATTTTATGATTTATGAGGTAATTCATCAGTCATAAAACACTACTAAAATATTTAACTTTTAATTCCTTATGAAGTTTTCCTGTATGAAAATTTGACAAAGAATTATTATATTTCTTGATTATTTTTCGAAATTTTTTTCTTCATCCACATTCCTTTCCATTGCTAAAATTTTTTGTTATTTTAATTTTTCATCAGCTTTTCCTTGTTTGCATTATTTTATTGCTGTAGATCCACCTGCTAATGCAGCTAACAGTAACGGTAAATATCCACCTTCATATTTTGTTAATCTAATACCTTGTTTCTTTTGATGGATATTAAATAATTTTTTTCGCAGCTGGAATACATGGTGCAATAAGTAAATTTCCGCCAGTTTTTTTATCTCTCTTTCTTTTTTATGCATCAGTTAAAAATAGATCAGCACTGTGTAATTGTTTACTATTTTATTTAATTTTTATTGATTTTGGGGTCAGTTTTGCCACTTGGTAACCTTGTATCATCGATACTAAAAATTTTAAAGGGGATTAACATTTTTGATGAGCGGTGTTTTACTGCTATTGAATGTTTTATAAACCTCAGGCACTATCATCAGCTCCAAACCTATTCCTAATTTTCATTTTCATACATTATTCTTCTTACTGCAGCTGCAGCTAATTTTTCACCAGATAAAGCATCAGAAGTATCCATTCTTTCTTTCACAGCTAACTGAAGTTCTTTATCAGCTGTTTCTCTTTTTCCTAATTTTTATAATCTTCATAAGCAATATCATATTTTTTACATGTTTCATCTAATGGATTAATTCCTGGGTCACCTCTAGATAATCTTTCATCTAATTTAGTTCCAGGACTACAATAATTATAACCAGGATGATGCATTTCAAATGGTAATTTATTAATTGCTGTGTTTACTATCCCTTTTTCAACGTTTTCAGTTTACCAAAATGTGTGAGAAAGATTATTCAAAATTCGAATGACATATGGAATTTTTGGGGGGGATTTCTAATGGCAAAGTTAATGAATATTTTCATTAACATTTTTTCTATTCCAACTTCTTTATTATGGTAATTTTATATCCAGTTAACTCTTATCCATGAATTACTGTTAATCTAGTGATTAAATCCCTGACATAATTTATGCATATTTATCAAACTGCTTTTTCTGTATATTCTTTACTAAACCTTCACCTATTTACATCTGAATGATCTAAATTATATGAACAATCTGAATAAACTATATTTTCACTTCTTCAATTTGGGAAATAGTCATCAACAATTTTATTATCAAACCTTTGTATTTTTACCTCTACTTGACTTTTTTTTATTATTACTAGAATATAATACTTCTGAGTGCTATAGTATATCTGCAAAATACATAAATCAATAAAATCAAAATTTTTACCCATGTCATCCGTAGTAATATGCTTTTCAGTTAAAAGATTCATTAACCCATCTGTAGCATCATATTGTTTATGACTAGTAGTTATTATTCCATAATTGATTGTAGCACGTAAATTACCAACATACTAATGTTGACCCCAGGGATTTTAATCCAAACATTGTATCTTCACAATTGTTGATATACTTTAACATTCTTTCACTTAAATTTAATGTTTAACATCAATATTTGCTTATGGATATCATTAGGCTCCATCTCCATTACCTTTTTAATACTATCATTTTTCTTTTTCTCTTCTTCATATTTATTAAATGTATCTTGTGGTTCTGATTCACTTAATGTAAAGTCATATTTGTCAATATCATCTTCAGATCAGTTGTGTAGTTGTCAAATTGGTGATAAATCTCCAAAATCTTCTATATGATGATAATATGGAATCATTAGTTCTTCAATTTCTCCATTTACTTCAACAGCTTTCAAAACATTACCACCCAAACCATCGATTCCTTGTTTTATTTGTTCAATAGTACCAATAACTAGTTGATCTACTTTTTTATATTTTTCATATGCTCTCCTTGGCTACTTTTCCAAAGGATGAATTATTCTTTCACTTCTCCGTTTTTCTTTTTATCGCATTTAGCTTTTTTAACAACTTCTGGATCGTATTTTGCAAACATTTGTTAGGTATGAAAAATCATATTTTAAACAATTTTAGTGACTAACGTTTTTGTCTGATGTTTATGTTGTTATGAAATTTTGTTATTTATTTCTGAAGTCACATTGATTTGCTTTTCTAGTTATGTCTATCATAAAAAAATCCAAACTGATCATTCCAACTTTTAGTAGATATTTCCTTAAAATCATCAAATTTTAAATCACCTCCAACAAACTCGTGATAAATATTATCTAAATTTGTATCTTATTGTCTCAAAATATTTTAAAGATTAAGATTATCTCAGGCCTAATTATTTTGGTATTTTCGAGTAAGTTTGACTCACATAATACCAATCTATTCTTTTGTGTCTTCCTCTAGTAAAATATTCTCTAACTGTATTCTGAAAGTCAACAATAAAGTCATCAAATACTACTAGTCAGTCATATAGACATTGATCTAAAGGAATAATTTCATCATTATTTTCAATTAAAGTAACAATTTTTTTTGTGCTTATCTTCATTTTTTACAGTTTTTGTAAATTCTTGATATTTTCTCCTATCTAAACTTTTTGAATAAACATACCATTGATTAATTTTATTCCAGTTCAAACATCCTGGAGTTAGACAAACTGTTGGTCAATAATGTAGTTTTTCCACAAATATTTGATAATATGATTGCACATCAAATCTGATTTGGTAAAAGTTTACCATGTTTATTTCTTGATTTATTTCTGGAATTCTTATTTTGGTTCCCAATATGCATTTATTTAAAGAAATTTTTAGTAGTGTAAATGGGTAATTTACTTCAATTAAGTGATAAGTAATCAAATCTTTAAAAAAAGTTTAGCTGTACTGTTAAGAGATATTTATAAAAATGTTACATTAGTTGGTTTTTATACTACTGTTTTAATTCCAAATATTACATCAACAATAATAAACTGTATTGCAATGGAGGAATGATAGAAATTCCAATCTGTTAATACAGTTTAAAAACTTAAGAAACATTTACTCATTGAAAAAGCCAAATATTCAAATTAAAGCTAATGAAATTTTAAACCGGGTTACTATTGAGGGTGATGTAAAATTGTATATGGATATAAAAGAAGAAAATATTGCAAGTATTCTGGGCTTTAATAATCAAATCTTTGAATGTAATAAAAGGACTGTTGGTAATGAAGTTCCTAAAATTATCCCATTCGATTTATTTAAAATAAATTTTAATCTAGCTGACGGACTATTTGTTAAACATACTGATCATTTTCGTAGAGAAACTCATATTATTGCTACATTTAAACCGAATGGTGAATTTGGAAGACCAAAAGTTCATCCACATTATCCTGCAGATATTCCTACTTTACTTCCTATTCAAGATTTAGAAATTACTATAACTGATGAAAATGACAAATTGATTGTCTAACAGTTATTTAAAAATGTCTTAGCAAATTTTAACCTTAATGAATCATGAACAAAATAGGGAGTTATTAGTTTTACTCATTCCCTGTGAATGAGAAAACAAAACATTATATAAATGCACCCAACAAGGATATGTCCAAGTCATGCCCAATTATACATGAACTTTAGAATCGTTATAGCTAATCAGAATCAAAGTATCGAACATATGATGGCTTCAAAAAAATTAATTGATAATTATGTGGCATAAAGAGAGGAAATAATTTTTATCTAGACTCGAACAACCTTTTATTTCATCAATAGCTATGTCATATTTGACTTTTCTCTTCCCAGTATAATAAGCTTATAGGGACATATTGTTAATTACGGTAATATAAAGACTAAGAAAAATTAAGATTTCGTCCATTATCAATGCTTGGTGGATTTTTAAACATTATAAAGATATAATATGGGACAGATTTTTAACTGTAATTTTTGCATGCAGTTCAGTTTGTGGAGATGCTGTTCTTAGATGGCCTGACTATAATGATGCAGAAGTAGAAATAAGAGCAACACTTCCAAAAAACCTAAAATTGTCATAGAATCGATGGACATGCGTGTTTCTATTGTTAAATATGAACCAAATTACCAGTTAGAGAAACAAGAAATTATTCTGAAAAATCCAAATGTTTCGATATCATTTCATGAATTACAAACTGTAGAAGTTGCTGGATTAAGTGGTAAGAAAAATTTCGAGCTAGATATCATGTATTGCTATAATTTAGTGGAATTAGATATGATATATTTTGAATTTGTTACATTTCAGGCAGTTGTAAAAATAATCAGTTACTTGACTCTTATTATTTGATAACGTTAAATTTCAGAATATATACCTGAAAATGGAAGAAACGAAATTTTCCCACAGGAGATGTGGAATATTAAGCCACAAAATCTTACGATGCATTTCTCCACTCTAAACGAGTTACACTACTAAAACATGATGTAGATATGAGACCATATAATTTCATAATGAATTATCAGATCTATGTCATTGGTATGACTCTTAGAAAGAAAATGGTAACTCCACAGAAAACGACTATAAAACCTAATTAGAATTTTATTAGTACCTTCACCTTCTAGTGGGCATTGACATATATATATCAACAGAGACAGGTGAAAATGTGTGCCTTGACCAGGAGTTGAACCCAGGATCTCATACTTACATTGCAGATGCTCTGTCCATCTGAGCCACCAAGAGCACAGAGGATAGCGTGACTGCAGGGACATTGCACATCAAATATGATTTGGTAAAAGTTTACCATGTTTATTTCTTGATTTATTTCTGGAATTCTTACTTTGGTTCCCAACTCCTCCCGTTAGACCCACATTATCAACTTGTATGTCCACACACTACATTCGTAGTATCCCTCCCCAGCACACTTATTACTCGTGGGCGACATTCTTACCAAGTTCTGTAAGAGTTCAGACATGTCCGAAAGAACAAACACCACATCCATATCAGTATATAGTTCTGGCAACACCGGCCATGACCTTCTTCTGTGTGGATGCACACATATTCCCCATACTGTTTCTGGATTTTTGATAATGAATTTATTTATTTACTTTTTTATATTCATCATAATTCATGTTATTTATTTTCTTTTATAAAAAATATTAAAATTACTTTCTTTAGTTAATCTTTTGTGAGAAAAAAGTAACAATTTAATAATAAGTTAATGTGATACCAAAAATATTAATTTTTCTTAATTTTTGTACTTAATTTATACAAAAATGTGTTTTGTAAATGAAAATATGTGATTTTGAGCTAACATTGGAGATACAGTAGAAGTACTGCGTACTTTCTGGATAATGTTTTTGCAAGGTAGCAACCTTTTTTTCTCCCAAAGTGAGTAAATGAATGAGCTATTTTGGAAAAATGTGAGCCAGAACCTACACAATACTTTTACTTAAGATGTAAGTATTGTGTAAAAGAGTAACAAGCATACAGGGTGAGTCACTAAGTATTGCCACCTAAAATAACTCTGAAAGTATGTTAGTAGCTGAAAAGTTTCAGGACAAATGTTGCATGTGGCAATGGATTACATAAAATGACGTTGATTTTTTATTGTTATGTGGGGTCAGCTCAGAGATATGAAGGTCAACTGTCTTTTTTTTAAATGGGGTGCCGTAGATCGGTACTTATTTTTTGATAGCAGCTATCAAGACGAATCCAGTGTTGTGTAACAGTAAGGTCTTTGAAGGTCAACGAAGGCCAAAGAGGTGGCATGAACGTCCATTTACAGAAGGTGTTCGAAGTGATGATCATTGGTATCAATAAAGTGCTGCGATCTACTTATCTTGGAATGACTGGTATTCCTTATCACTTTGACATTTATCGAAGCACATGCTCTGACAAGTCTCTCCTGTATATTGTGCAAACAGTGAATATTTGCCGAATATGGCGTATCCATCTAACGTGCCATTGACATGTAAACACCATTCGATGGTTTCGCTATACAACACTAACATGAATGGTAAGACCAGTTTTGTCGAATCAAGTGAACGTGAATGAAGTATTCCTTCAAAGAAAAAATCAATATGCTTCTCATTTACAGAGACTGCCAATGAATTTTAGTGAGAGCTAGAGACTTATACGCTGAAAGATATCCGCAATGTACTCACCCTACACATCGTACATTTAAATATTTGTATGATAAATTGAGAACAACTGAATCTTTAATGCATCGGAAACATATCTGGCAAAGGAAAATTACTAACGAGGAAATGGAAATTGGTACTCTTGCCACTGTGGTTCGAGATCCTTGTGTTGGTACGTATCAAATCACAAGGAATTTGGCATGAGCCAGAGTAGTGTTATTTGTGTTCCGTATCGTCATAAATATCATTCTTACCGTATCAGTCTCTGCCACCTGGTATGGATTATATGTCTCGCATTGAATTCTGCTGATGGACTCAAATTCAGATTCAAAGGGATGACACATTTATTAATTTGATTTTATTTACCAATGAGACTACATTCATGAACCATGGAAATGTTAATTTACATAACATGCATTATTAGGCAACTGAAAATCCATGTTGGCTGCAGAAAGTTACACACCGAAAACCATGTTTGGTGAATGTGTGGGGTAGGATTCTGGAGGGCAGAATTATAGGTCCCAATTGCATCGAAGGAAATCTCAGTGGTAGGAAGTACACCACATTCCTGCAAGATACATTAGTTTTGTTATTGGAAGAAATACCTTTAGGAACAAGGAACAGAATATGATATCAGCATGATTGGTGTCTCGCACATTTTTCGCTGATGGCTAGAAATGAGTTGCAGAGACAATTTCCAGATCGTTGGATCGGACGTAGAGTATGTGTGTCGTGGCCAGCACATTCGCCAGATATGACACCTCTGGATTTTTTCTTGAGCGGATTTTTAAAAGACATTGTTTATACAGGTCTTCTGATCTTGCAACTACACCTGAAGATATTCAAGAGAGAATTGTCACAGCACGTGCTTCGATAAGTGCCAATGTGATAAAGAATACCACTCAGTCCATGATAAGAAGATTGCAGCACTGCGTTGATACAAATGGTCATCAGTGCCAACACCTGCTGTAAATGGACGTTCATCCCATCTTTCTGACCTTTGTTGAACTTCAAATAACTTACTGTTAGACATCATTGGATTCGTCTCGATAGCCGCTATCAGAAAATAAGTACCAAGCTGTAGCATTCCATTTAAAAAACAAAGTTGACCTTCATATCTCTGAAGTGACTCCACCTAGCAAGAAAAAACCAACGTCATATTACGGCCCCCACTGTCCCATGCAACTTTTGTCCCACAAACTTTTCAGCTCCCATCATACTATCGGAGTTATTCTTGGTGGCAATTGTTAGTGACTCGCCCTGGATAATGCATGTATGTGTGTCCAAGGAACCTTTGCATTGTAATTTGGAATAACACAGGCACTGCAATATCGTATTTATCCATTGATACCAGGCAAGCGACTTCCAAGTAAAATATCTCCCTTATAAGGGAATATACATAATGGATCTAGGAGTACGGGTTTCAGACACATGGTTGATGACATATGGAAGTTTGGATCTTGCCATGAGACATGCTTTGATAGCCAAATCGTAAGGCGACTGCTCGCGATAAGGGGAAATCAGGGATCGACTCATGGTCTGGCGCAAATTTTCGTTGTTGTCATTCCATTATGCAGCTGGTGATAGTCTGTAGTCGCAACTGCAAATACATTTCATGTACGATACTTCGTAACAGCTGTAGTCGACACACTGCCTGTTCCTTCGGACATTCATGGATGTCTGAAGCAACTTTGCACTGTAATTCAGAATAAAACAGGCACTGCAATATCGTATCATATTGGATAATCCAGATCAGGTGGCGTTTGTATTATTAGTCAGAACTGTGTACCAAAGTTTAAAGTTAAATGTACATTGATAAGTGACTGTCATTCAGTACCGTACTAATCAGGTATAAACAGTGTCCTTGTATGGGCGACAGTAGTAAATATATATTGTCATTCAAGTGAACATGGAATGCATCTAAGTTAAGTATCCTATATTAAAGAGCTTTATTAAGTGAACTAATACTCCTTGTGATTGTTGTAGTACCCACTAAACCTCCTGAAGTAAACATAGGCTTGCTACACCACACAGAAATGGTGATGATTATATTTGGTTTTGTAATGCAATGTTCTTCCCTAATCAACCACGCAAAGTTTACATAGGCTTCCGACCTGGTCTGCCCCATGATGTTCTTACTGTACAGCTAGTCTCAGATGTCAAAATACACTGCCGAGAAAAAAATTAATACACCTAGAAAGACAACCTCGATTTTGATCCGATGACAGCATATGCCACCTCGGGGGCAATAGATGTACTCGTAATGGTTTCAACATCATCCTCCAACAGATAGCGTAGCGGAATAGCTACCAGAGCGCCACCTGTATCTATCCTTTAATAGGGAAGGATCAGTGTGGTGCAAACATGTGAAGCGAGGAGGCAATCATGCTAGGGATACGCACTCGTGCTTCCTACTGCCCACTGAGTGAGTTCGAAAGGTTCGAAGCGGTAGGATGGTCCTTTCGGAGAACTGCCACACAAGTTCAACGTGCTTCGTCGGTTGTGCAGTGTTATTGGTATCAGTAGTTACGTGAATATTCTCACAACCATAGACGAGGTTCTGGACGTCCACACAGCACAGAAGCACACAGGATTGTCGTATTGTAAGAGCAGCAGTGGCAGATTGTACAGCTACCACAGCACAGACAACAGATCTTGTGAGCCCAGACGTGTAAACACGAACTGTTTCGGAAAATTTTTTAGTAGTGGGACAATGGGCATGCACACCTCTTGCCCGTCTTCCATTAACGCCACAGCATCAACGTGCACACTTCGATTGGTGACATCTGAGAATCACTTGGAAGATGAAATGGCACACTGTGGTCTTCAGTGATGAAAGCAGATTTTGCCTGCCCGAAAGTGACGATAATTTGCACATACAACATAGACCTGTTGAGCGCTGTTTCGTAGATTGCATTCGGCCAACACACTCTGGGCCCACCCCAAGTCTGATGGAGTGGGGTCTGATAAGCTGCAATATTCATTCACCTTTGATGTTTCTGAATGGGGAGCTAACCAGGGCTCAGTAAATACAGAATGTTTTTAGACCCCATTCTTACGCCATTACTGCAAAGCGAATGTAGTGTGGTGTTTCAGCAGAATAATGTTCGCCCACACTCTACCTGTGAAACTCAATGTACTCTGCAAGGCGTACAGCAACTTCCTGGTGAGCATGGTCTCCGGACTTGTGTCCAATCGAGCACATGTAGTATACGATGGGATAATTGACTCGAGCAACTCGTCAGCCAACAACTCTTAGAGAACTTCGTGAACAGTTCGAGCAGGCGTGGCATACGTTATCCCAGGTCAGTATTCGCCATCTGTACGATGGACTGGATGACAGAATGAGCGACTGGGGGCTACATTGCGTAATAAATTGGTGTTATAATATGTATCAGTACCTGGTACCTCAGAACCGCTTGTGCTATTGGTCTATGAATGAAATCATTTCATACACTCCTGGAAATGGAAAAAAGAACACATAGACACCGGTGTGTCAGACCCACCACACTTGCTCCGGACACTGCGAGAGGGCTGTACAAGCAATGATCACACGCACGGCACAGCGGACACAACAGGAACCGCGGTGTTGGCCGTCGAATGGCGCTAGCTGCGCAGGATTTGTGCACCGCCGCCGTCACTGTCAGCCAGTTTGCCGTGGCATACAGAGCTCCATCGCAGTCTTTAACACTGGTAGCCTGCCGCGACAGCGTGGACGTGAACCGTATGTGCAGTTGACGGACTTTGAGCGAGGGCGTATAGTGGGCATGCGGGAGGCCGGGTGGACGTACCGCCGAATTGCTCAACACGTGGGTGTGAGGTCTCCACAGTACATCGATGTTGTCGCCAGTGGTCGGCGGAAGGTGTACGTGCCCGTCGACCTGGCACCGGACCGCAGCGACGCACGGATGCACGCCAAGACCGTAGGATCCTACGCAGTGCCGTAGGGGACCGCACCGCCACTTCCCAGCAAATTAGGGACACTGTTGCTCCTGGGGTATCGGCGAGGACCATTCGCAACCGTCTCCATGAAGCTGGGCTACGGTCCCACACACCGTTAGGCCGTCTTCCGCTCACGCCCCAAAATCGTGCATCCCGCCTCCAGTGGTGTCGCGACAGGCGTGAATGGAGGGACGAATGGAGACGTGTCGTCTTCAGCGATGAGAGTCGCTTCTGCCTTGGTGCCAATGATGGTCGTATGCGTGTTTGGCTCCGTGCAGGTGAGCGCCACAATCAGGACTGCATACGACCGAGGCACACAGGGCCAACACCCGGCATCATGGTGTGGGGAGCGATCTCCTACACTGGCCGTACACCTCTGGTGATCGTCGAGGGGACACTGAATAGTGCACGGTAGATCCAAACCGTCATCGAACCCATCGTTCTACCATTCCTAGACCGGCAAGGGAACTTGCTGTTCCACAGGACAATGCACGTCCGCATGTATCCCGTGCCACCCAACGTGCTCTAGGTGTAAGTCAACTACCCTGTCCAGCAAGATCTCCGGATCTGTCCCCCATTGAGCATGTTTGGGACTGGATGAAGCGTCGTCTCACGCAGTCTGCACGTCCAGCACGAACGCTGGTCCAACTGAGGCGCCAGGTGGAAATGGCATGGCAAGCCGTTCCACAGGACTACATCCAGCATCTCTACGATCGTCTCCATGGGAGAATAGCAGCCTGCATTGCTGCGAAAGGTGGATATACACTGTACTAGTGCCGACATTGTGCATGCTCTGTTGCCTGTGTCTATGTGCCTGTGGTTCTGTCAGTGTGATCATGTGATGTATCTGACCCCAGGAATGTGTCAATAAAGTTTCCCCTTCCTGGGACAATGAATTCACGGTGTTCTTATTTCAATTTCCAGGAGTGTATATTCATGCACTGTTGCAACAATAAATCTTGAGTGAATTGGAAACCCCTAAAAGGATATACCAATCTTTTCTGGAAGGGTAATAATTATGTCTTCCACGTATATAGAGTGTTAACCATGTCTGAGCCCCCACGAGAACTGTCTCTAAAATAAGTTGTTCAATTCCAGGCTCAGTAGATTCAACGAATGCTGGTCAGTGTACAAAAGTTGAACTTACTGTCGCAACAAGCAGCATCACAGCCAGTTGCTGCGCCCAAGTTTCACCAGTTTAACAAAAAGAAGAGGATTGGTCCGAATATTGCGCGCAACTGGAAACCTACTACAGAGTAAACAACATTAAAGCTGGGGTGCGCATAGCATTTATTCTGGAGATGACGTTTATCGTCTGGGTATAAAATCATTTACCGACTCTCATCCAGTAGATGCTGATAACGAAGAGTTCGTCTGACAATTCGACGAGGAATAGATCTTCGTCGCTCCTGTACGATTTAAATTTTTTGATCTTAGTAAGCACCCTGAACAGTCATTGAAAGAGTGGATTGCTGAGCTCAAAGGGCTAACAAGACATAATGGACTAAGCTACAGTGATGTTGCGTTAGGTGATGCAATCACGCAAAAGTGTCCGATGCACGCATACACCCTACTATCCTAAAATTGGCAGATGTGGATCTGAAAACAGTTTTGCCAGTTTAGAGTCTTAAACCGTTGTGGATACAACTGAAATTAATTTTGGGGCTCCATCTGTTCCTCTTATTCATAGTGCACAGTACACTCAGTCTTAAGTTAATGTAAAAGTGAATTTAAGCAGTAAACAGTAAAAGTAAAGATAAAACCTTTCAATGACGTGGTACATTACGTGTATTTCAGAATACGATGCAGAAGTCTTGTCCTCATCATAATAGAGAAACTTGTCCTTCTCCTGAAGGACAGAGTTTCAAGTGTGGTAAACAAGATCATATCGAGACCCTCTGTTTACAAAAGATCCAAGGCAGGCACTAGTTTACTGCACAACTACAGTGTATCTCTCAGCGAGTAAATGTTGTGACGGTACAACCATTATGCCCGCCACTAGTGAAAGCTCGCTTCTCCGCTTCGTGGAAATTTTCTGCTGTAGTCTACAGACAGAAGGAAAAACTTTTTGCCAAATTGAATGTGGTTCAAAAGACAAATAAATTTCAGATAAACACAGGTGCATCTGTTTCCCTAATCAGTAAAGACACCTATGGAATTATGTGTAACCCAAGACAACAGAAGCCTACTTCTCTTTTATCTGCATGAAACGGACATAAAATACCGGTACTTGGTATGTGCAATTTGCTAGAAACATTTGGGATCTGAGAAAATGTGTTCTATTCCATGTACTGTGTTCTAGGAACAGTGAAACCATTTTTGGTTTAGACCTACACTTACGTTCAGAAAAACAGGGACAGGACGTTCCTATTAACAAGACATGTGTTTTAGTATGTTCCGTAGAAATTATTAGCATTTGTACCATGTCGACTCGCGGGTTCAAGGTACATATAGATATCGATAAAATGTGCCTGCGGCTCTCGTAGTCGCTATAAACCGAAGGTAATGCATCAGTGTGACTTGAGCAGACGTTCACGATGCCTTGCACACGCGAACTGTACCCTCAAATCAGTGAGTTTGAAAGAGGGCATTGTTGGGATGAGAGACTGTGATGCATCCATCGGGAAAATTGCTGCTCGTGTGGGACAAAGTGTTTCGGCAGTGCAACGGCTGTGTGCAGTATGCTTCACGGAAGGTCGTAGAACAGGAGATGGGTCAGGTAACACCACCCAGACCACCCCCCTAGAAGATAGAACCTCATGCGAATGACATTGCAGAACAGATCTGCGACCTCCTCGGCTCTGGCCCAGCGGTGGAACAGTGGGACACATTGTACACTATTAGGAGCGACATTTCGTCTCTGTTTATTACAGCATGGGTTACGTATGCGTCGTCCACTTCTCTGCCTACCTTTGACGAATTTGCAGAAACATGCTAGAGAGTAATGGTGTATGGAACGATGTCACTGAGGACAGGTATGGAATCAGATAGTATTTTTGTACGAATCCAGATTCTTTTTGTTTGAAAATGATGGCCGCATTTGGTTCACCGCTTTGAGGGGCAGCGGCACCACAGTGACTGCATTCGCACAGGACATACAGTGCCAACTCGAGACCTCATGATGTGCTGTGCTATTGGGCACAACCAGTGTGACCAATATGACCTACGTGGCTGCCATCCAGCGACCTGTAGCCATACCCTCTCTGTACAACACCACATTTTGCTGACTGAACACGTGTCTTCTTGGTTTCACAGGTTGTCAGCCTTTTGCCCTGCTCTGCCAGATCACCAGAGCTGTCACCAAACGGAAATGTGTGGGATATGGTGAAACGACAGGTATAGCTCTGTGACTTTATGCCAACCACCGCAGGTGAACTTTTGAGCCAGCTCAATGCAGTGTGGATGGCTGTACCACACGACACAATACACGCCTTGTACATGTCGATGCCATCATGCATGGAACAAGTTATCAGAGCCCGTGGGAGACCCTGTGCCTACTAGGCAACAGGCCATAAACTGAACTGAGGTGACTGAAATGCTAATCACTTCTGCAGAACATATTAACATACATGTCCTGTGAATGTTAATGTCCCATCTCTAGTAAATTTACGGTTTTCTGTTTTTTTCTGAACATTAGTGTATTTCATTTGTTCAACCTGTGCATACGAGAAAAATCAGAGTCCCAGTGCATTATACCAATATTTCTCACTTAAGTACAGTGAATTTTTTGAACCAGAATTAGGAACACCTGAAGACTTCGAGGCGCACATTACTGTTAAAGGCAGTGCACAACCACCACGATTTTATTGTGTTAGGCCTGTCTCCCTCGCCATAAGTGATGAGATTGCCCAGGGGCTGCAAAAATGGAAAGATAGTGAGATGATACAACCCGTTTTTGCCAGCCATCGGTTTCATACTTAGTCGTAATTAAAAATCCATCACGAAGTTTTGGTCTGTAAGCTGATTTCAGAGCCACATTAAACCAACAATCTGCTGTGAATTCATTTCCTCTCCCACGACAGGATAAATTGATAAACAGATTGGGACAGAGCAGATTCTTTCCGAAAACTGATTTATGTGACTCATACTTACAGTTAGCGGTGGACGACCAGTGCAAGAAATATTTTGTCATCACCACTCACCTGAAATTGTTCCAGTTTCAAAGACTACCATTCAGAAATGCTTCCTCTCTCTCTATTTTTCAGTGTTGCCTGGAACAATTAACAGCCAAAGTCTCTTCATGTGCAAACTATCTGGACAATATTATGTCATGGGTTGTACACCTGCTGAATATTTGACAACCTTAGACTGTTTGTTTAATGTGCTCACTGTAGCTGCCTTAATGTGTAACAAGGAAAAATGCTGGCCGAGCGGTTCTAGGCGCTTCAGTCTGGAACCGCGTGACCGCTGCGGACGCAGGTTCGAATCCTTCCTCGGGCATGCAGTTCCACCTGCTATCCAACTGGCCCCAGTGTCTGTGCCCCTGGATGTAAGGTGTATACTGGGTTTTGTGCAGAGAGCTGCCATCGGCCATCAGTACAGCCCCTGGTTCCTCATCTTCGTCCCAAGTTACATTTGCTACCTCACAGTAGCACCTCAAGCTGACAGCAGGCCCTCTGGCCTCTTCATACACTTATTAAGAATCATTTGACCAGCCTATCTTGCATTTGTGAACTCTTAAATTGCATGCATGCAAGTTAATCTTATTTTGGTTCCATATTACACTGTAACGAAAAGTAGGTGATCGGATGCTAAGTACTGGCAGGCAATGGGCGGGAACAGAATGCATGCATATCATCATTCAGTTCATTTCACGCTGGAGACGAGCGGTGAACTTTTGGGCTGTGAGGAGACCATGTGCTTACAATGGCAGTGAATGGAGAGAAGGCGGGGGTAACATCTAATCACTGGAAATTGCAGATGGTTTCCCGAACTACCTGTGGTTGGCGGCTTTCTGTTTTCATATCGGGTCTCAGGTATCAGAGCGACAGATGATCGTTATTTTTACAATGGCTGGGGCAATTTTTTCACAAAAGCTTCATGTTTTGGACAGGAACGCTCCAGCTTGGTGCCATGGCTGTGCTACTATCTGAAACGTTTCAGAGAAATGGTCGTTGAGCTCCACTGACAGCCTACATAATGGCACAGACGAAACACCCCAGTTATAATATTCCATTGGTGCCTGTCACCAGAAAGCTCCCTGCGCAAAGCCGGCCGATGTGGCCGTGCGGTTCTAGGCGCTTCAGTCTGGAACCACGCGACCGCTACGGTCGTAGGTTCGAATCCTGCCTCGGGCATGGATGTGTGTGATGTCCTTAGGTTACTTAGGTTTAAGTAGTTCTAAGTTCTAGGGGACTGATGACCATAGATGTTAAGTCCCATAGTGCTCAGAGCCATTAAACTGGTACACCTGCCCAATATCGTGTAGGGCCCCTACTAGCACGCAGAAGCGCCGCAACACGACATGGCATGGACTCGACTAATGTGTGAAGTAATTCTGGAGTACATTGATACCATGAATCCTGCAGGGCTGTCCATAAATCCGTAACAGTACCAGGGGTGGTGATCTCTTCTGAATAGCACGTTGTAAGGCATCCAAGACATGCTTAATAATGGTCATGTCTGGGGAATTTGGTGGCCAGCGGAAGTGTTTAAACTCGTAATAATGTTACTGGAGCCACACTGTGGTAATTATGGACGTGAGAGGTGTCGCATTGCCCTGCTGGAATTGCCCATGTCTGTCTGAATGCACAATGGACATGAATGGATGCAGGTGATCAGACAGGATGCTTACATATGTGTCACCTCTCCGAGTCGTATCTAGACGTGTCGGTCCCATATCACTCCAAGTGCACACACTCCACACCATTACAGAGCCCCCATCAGCTCGAACAGTCCCCTTGAACAGTCCCCTGCTGACATGCAGGTACCATGTATTCATGAGGTTGTCTTCATACCCACACACGTCCATCCGCTCAATACAATTTGAAACGAGACTCGTCCGACCAGGCAACATGTTTCCAGTCATCAACAGTCCAATGTCGGTGTTGACAGGCCCAGGCGAGGTGTAAAACTTTGTGTCGTGCAGTCATCAAGGGTACACGATTGAACCTTCGGCTCCGAAAGCCCATATCGATTATGTTTCGTTGAATGGTTCTCACGCTGACATTTGTTGATGCATTGAAATCTACAGCAGTTTATCTCTACTTCGTGATGACTGGGTATTGTGTGATAGTTAGGTTTAAGTAGTTCTAAGTTCCAGGGGACTGATGACCATAGATGTTAAGTCCCACAGTGCTCAGAGCCACTTGAACCATTTTTGCAGCAGTTTATGGAAGGGTTACACTTCTGTCACGTTGAACGATTCTCTTCAGTCGCCGTTGGTCCCGTTCTCGCAGGATTTCTTCACGGCCGCAGCGATGTCGGAGATTTGATGTTTTATCGGATTTCTGATATTCTCGGTACACTCGTGAAATGGTCGTACTGGAAAATCCCCACTTCATCGCTACCTCGGAGATGTTATGACCCATCGCTCGTGCGCCGACAATACCACGTTAAAACTCACTTAAATCTTGGTGATGTGACATTCTAGCTGCAGTAAGCGATCTAACAACTACGCAAAGCACTTGTTTTACATTGGCGTTGCCGACCGCGGCGCGGTATTCTGCCTGTTTACATATCTTTATATTTGAATACGCATGCTTACACAAATTTTTTTGGCGCTTCAGTGCATATTTCACCTGTTCTCTGTGCTTCCCCTTTTCATAGTACATAAGAACACGAGATTCCATGCAGTGCCGTTTGAAATAGGTTCTTGCCAACACCTCTGTCAAATGAAGACTATTTGCGTGTTTCGTTGACGTTAATATACATGATTGTTCCTTGTACAAATTCATGATATATTTTGTGTTCCATTTATAGGAAATACATCTAATTATAAATTTTTAGGATGGCATTTATCTGTGAAACAGTCGCGCTCATCGGTATCCTTCCCCATCATCATTTTTGGAAGGGAACTTAGATCAATTAATTTAACGAACAGATTATACGAGAGGCTAGCCACCCTATATAGGAGTTATGCCAGGACTATTATAAGACTGCATTACACACCTTGTACAAAATCAATATTTACCCACTTGTGTGTGATTTGCATAACATCGAATAACTTGCATTTCAGTTAAAGGTCCCACGACAGCAAACACGCCACAAGTTTCTAACTTACCTCATAGCGTAGAGCCGCTCACCCCACTCTGTGGCTGTTCATTAAGAGAGCAGCATGAACATAATTCAGATCCAGCGGCTGTAGCGTCAAAAGTCAGAACTGTGTACCAAAGTTTAAAGTGAATTATTCAGTGATAAGTGGCTTTAAAAAAAAATTTTTATAGCCAAGAGCACGTTCAAAACTATTTTTTATTGACCCGTTTCGACAGGTAAGACTGTCATCTTCAGATCTTCAACAATTGTTTCGTTGTATATCATGTCCCATTATCCATTCATTACTCACGCTGTACTAACATTTTAGCAGTGATTGCACTGTATATTCCACGCAGGTTTGTCAAAAATAAAATTACAAACAGATTTGTCACACGTAAAAATATACTCAGTTAAATGAACCTGCGTGACCCTGGTGTATCTACATACTCCTATGAAGCATTTCCGTTTTTGAAATCCACAATATATAGTAAAAGTGCACATTTATGCCAATCTTTACCTTTACATGACGAGTGAAAAACATCTTGGAACCTTGTCACTCGACATATCAAAATGGCTCTGAGCACTATGGGACTTAACTGCTGAGGTCATCAGTCCCCTAGAACTTAGAACTACTTAAACCTAACTAACCTAAGGACATCACACACATCCATGACCGAGGCAGGATTCGAACCTGCGACCGTAGCGGTCGCGCGGTTCCAGACTGTAGCGCCTAGAACCGTTCGGCCACCCCGGCCGGCCACTCGAAATACATAGTGCAGTTATGCACTATCTTTACAATTACATGACGAGTGAAGCATTTCTTGGGACATTCTCACTCTAAATACATAGTCCCACTCTGTGGAAAAGAATGAATAAGCTGTCGCAAATTCGTTAACATACAAACACAGATCAGAAAATCATAGACAGCAATTAAATAAGCGACTACAGCCACCGATCTGAAATGGAAGTCGAGAATAACTAGAAGTAAGCATCAATGTATATACGCACCCTATTGCCATAACGTGTAAAAAAAAAAATCAGTTAAAGCAGTGGACTTGGATTCATATTTACGCTGATCAGCCAAAACATTATGACCACTGCCCATCGCGACGTTGGATGCCGCCTGGTGGCGTTGCGGGCACTTAAAGCGGTAACAAAAGTGTGTAGGTGGAGCAGAGAGGGACGGGGGAATCACCCTAGCGAAAATATGGGCTGCAAATGGGGAAATCCATTGACATAAGCGACTTTGATAAAGAGAATATTATTGTTACGCAGAGCCTGTAAACGAGTACCTCGAAAACGGCGTAGCTGGTCGATTGTTCAAGTGCTACTGTCGTGAGCATCTATGGGAAGATATAGAAGGACAGTGAAAATATCACTAGGCGCTAAATAGTTGGACATCCACGACTCTTCAGAGAACGTGGGATTCGTAGGATTGTCTGGTCTGTAAAGTAGGATAGATGGTGATCTGTAGCATCTCCGCAGGAAGAGCACAATGCTGATGCACGCAAAAGCGTTTTGGACACCATTCATCGTACATTTTTGAACATGGAGCTCTACAGCAGACCACGTCTGCGTTTTCACGTTGACCCAACGACGTCGCCAGTGACGATTGCAATGGACTCGGGACCATCGGGGTCCGACAGTCGATCAACGGAAACGCGTAGACTCTGGGGTGAATCACATTTTTGGTACACTAGGGCGATGGTCGTCTCCACAAGAGCCGTCATCGAGCTGAACGCCGGCACGAAACGCGCAGCGCTCCACGGACGCAGGCTGATGCTAGCATCATTATGTTATGGGAGGCATTCTCCTTTGCTTGCATGGGACCTGTTGTAGTAATGGAAGGTAAACTGACGGCTTCGAACCATCTGCATCCCTTCATGCTTGATAGACCCCGACGGCAATGTTATCTTTCAGCTGTATAATTTTCCATGTCTCAGATGCCGAACCATGCTACAGTGGTCTGACTAGCATTATCGTGAACTCACGTTGAAGTCTCGGCGCCAAAATCTGTCTTATGTAAATCCTATGGGTCGCTATCGGGCGCTATCATAACGTACGCAAATCAGCGGCCCGTTATTTATGCGAATTACATGAGATGGGTGTAGACATCTAATGCCACATACCTCCACAAACCTTCGAACAAACTGTTGGATCCCTCATACTCAGAATCAGTGACGTATTTCGTTCCAAAGACGGAAATACAAGCTATTAAGCGGGTGGCCATAATGTTTTGGCTCATCAGTGTCGAATCTCATTAGAAGTTTTAAGTCATTTTAAGTGAGAACAATGGTTTTAAAATAGTACGAGGGGCTTTCAATAAATAATGCGACACATTTTTCTCGGTGAATTTCGGTTGAAATAAGGTAGACTTTGTTGTGAGACATCGTGGAATATTCCTGCTTCTGCCCTTTTATTTTCATGAAGTTCATATAGGTGGTAGCGCTGTAGATAATCTTCAAAATGGCGTCTGAAATGGAGGTGCGTTCCAAGCAGATAGATGTCATTGAGTTTCTTTTTTCGGGAAAGTAGTGCATCGCAGATATTCGTAGACACTTGCAGAATGCCTGTAGAGACCTGGCGGTGAACAAAAACATGGTGAGTCATTGGACGAGGCATCTTCATCATCACAAATAGGTCACGCAAACCTGCCACATGGCAGCCAACTGTACAAAATGTTGAAACCTGCGGACACTCTCATTCAAGGTGATCGACGAATTACAATCAAACACCTCACTGCTCAACTGGACGTCTATGTTGGCAGTGTTGACACACTCGTCCACCAATTGTAATACTCAAAGGTGTGTGTCGACTGGGTTCCTCACTGCGTAACAAAAGACCACAAAGAGGAACGAAAAGCTATCTATGCGGTATTGCTTGCACATAACGAGGATGATCATGACAATTTTTTGTCACACATTGTCACAGGTGATAAAACTTGTGTTCGTCATTTCGAACCGGGAACAAAATTGCAGTCCGTGGAGTGGCGCCATACCGTCTCTCCTCAGAAGAAGTTCAAAGCCATACCCTCAGCTAGTACAGTCATGGTGATGGTCTTCTTTGACTTTGAAAGAACTATTGTGTTTGATGTCATCCCTCATGTTGCAATAGTGAACTTTGAAGTTATTTGTGCAACCCTCAGGAAACTAAAGAAATGACTTCCATGTGTTCGTCGCCACAAAAATGCAAACGAACTTCTCCTTCTCCATGACAATACGAGGCCTAACACAAGTCTGTGCAGCTGAGGAGTGTCAAAGCTTCACTGGACTCTTCTCTCCCATCCAGCCTGCAACCCAGATGGTTCAAATGGCTCTGAGCACTATGGGACTTAACTTCTGAGGTCATCAGTCCCCTAGAACTTAGAACTACTTCGATGTCGACTAGTAGAGTGTTAGCTTATAGGCATACAGGCCCACCCAGTAAGGTGGGGTAAAGTCGTCGTACTAAACGGAGATTACGCTGAAAAACAGGGTCTTTTAGCCAAAAATGTGGGAAATAATATGGTGTACTGGGAACCTGAATAAAATCAACCTGCTTTTAGAACAGAATTTGTTGCACTACTTACTGGATGATCCTCCTATATAGAGGTCGGTCTAAGCATGAGAAGAACCCATCCTGTTCAATAATTTACCCTGGCTATTACTTTAGGATTCATCTTCCAAATAAGTACATTACCATTTACACTGGAAATCAGACAGACGTGAAGGCTCCAGAGAGTTAAGACGAAATGGGGTACAAAATTCATCTCCTCCGATTCCTTATGTGCTGCACAGTCCATCAAACACTTTCACTCAGCAAACGAAACCGTGCAAACAATCCAGAGCATCGTTCACCAGTTACATCAACAAGAGAAAGTAGTCATGTTCTGCTGGATACTGAGCTAACTGGAATTCCAGGGAAACGAAGTAACTGATAAAGAGGTGGAGGAGATCTACGAAACGTTGACCATATTGGAGTCTACTGTCCACCTGCATGCCATTACCGTGTTGTTCAACTATAAAGTGATGTGCCAATCAGAAAGCCCAAGGCTGTTTGTGAGAGACAATAAGTTGTGGATGAAACCGTGCAAACAATCCAGAGCATCGTTCACCAGTTACATCAACAAGAGAAAGTAGTCATGTTCTGCTGGATACTGAGCTAAATGGAATTCCAGGGAAACGAAATAACAGATAAAGAGGTGGAGGAGATCTACGAAACGTTGACCATAATGGAGTCTACTGTCCACCTGCATGCCATTACCGTGTTGTTCAACTATAAAGTGATGTGCCAATCAGAAAGCACAAGGCTGTTTGTGAGAGACAATAAGCTGTGACTTGTTAAGCTTGCAACAACATAGGCTGCCTCCATCCAGCTGTGAAGAAGAGATGGAGTTGTTCTTACGCACCTACACATCTACCATACTTATTGAACACATAATTTCCAATCCCACTGCAAGGATCCAGCTGCTTGTATTGGTCAGAAACTACCCCTTTCAGTGAAACAAAATTCAACTCAGTGCATTGTATATGCTAGAAGGAAGCTGGCTCTTGGTTTAAATGAGAACTTACCCGACTTTTAGGGTTCTATAGAATGAGTGTAGCACATATTTAAAACTTTGGTGAATCGTGATGTAATATTTATGGGTTTACAGTCATCATATTCAGCTACAACATATTCTTCTTAGAGCAGTTGAAGACAACACTGGGAACATGATACAAGATGCTGTCAGGTACCAGTGAGTAGTGGGGCTAGGCGAATGCCACCCCACATTCCACTGTTGTCAGATGTATCCAAGATAGCAATGATGATGTCATCCAAGATGGAGGTGTGTAGAATTGGCAACATCGCATGATGTCACCCAAGATGGTGGTTCTGACATCATCCAAGATGGTGGATTTTGCTGGGAAGATAGGTCAATTGGGCAACTTCCACACTAACCTAACCCCTTCCCCCAGAAAAAGATGGGAAGTTCAAATTCCGTCAGGACAATGCAACACACCTAAGAAAATTGCGGGAAAATAGCTCACTTGGGCTATCTAAACTACCCTAAGTCATCCCACCACCACCTCTTCCTAGGAAATGGAGGGAAAGAAGACTCAACCTGTGCTGTACATAAGCCTCTTTTTTGCATGCAGTATTTCTTTTAAACAGTTTGATGCACCACAGCCAACCAGTGTGTCCACCTCGAGCTCCAAAGTCCAGTGCATAGTACTGCCACCAGAGGACGATCTCATCCATGATGTAATCCAAGATGCCCGCCATGATGTCAGCTGATGACGCAAGTACCGTTATCCAAGATGTGCCAGGAAACAGTGTGTTCACCATGAGGTCTGGACCTAGTACACAGTGCCACTACTAGAGGGCGCTGTCGTCCATTTTGTGACATACTTCAAGATGGCAGCCGACACGTCAGCTGATGATACAAGTACCGTTAACCAAGATGGCGAATTTTGGCTGGAAACAGTGTGTTCTGAAGAGGTCTCAATCTAGTAAACAGTATTGCCATCAGAGAGTGCTGTCATACGTTCTGTGACATAACCCAAGATGGTGGGGAAAATGGCGAGAAACAGTGTGGTCACCATGAGGTCTGGATCTAGTACACAGTAGTGTCACCAGATGGCACTGTCATCTGTTCTGTGACATAACTCAAGATGACTGTCTGGAGGGAGAAATGACTCAGTCTGCACTGGGCTGCTGGACAGAGTAAGGAGTGTACTTTATTTAGGGATGGATTCTGAAAGATACTATATTTATCACACCAATAGAAAACACATGCAATAACATGCTTGGAGTCACGCCACACAGACCTGTATACTACTCCTAAAAAACACTCTGCAGACACGCAAAGAACTCCTAAATTACCAAAATAATTTCAGTACAGACCTGCAAACTGCTCCTAAATTATGCAGTATACCGGTATGCTGACACGAAATCAACTCTTAAACTGTCCAAATAATGCATAGCACAGGCTGCAGACCTGCTATCAAAATAATGCAACAGTCACGCAATCAATGTGTGCAAGCACCGTCCACCAACACCTGTCCACTAGACCACACAGGAGGCTACCGACAGCCCCCACGAAGTGACGCGGCTGTCAGCTGTCAAACCATGCACAGGTGTCCTCAAGCATGGGGCGGCGACATCCTTTTCATGCTTGACACCTCAAAAATTCCTCTCGAAAATTCGTGACCACCCATGCACGGTTGCTGACTCGATCAGACAGGAGTGAAGACCTATTTGCAGAGCGCTTTGACACTAGATGCAACCTAGCATGAGCCATCACTCTCATGCTGCTGCTACCTGCAGCGAGCAGGTAAAAGTTGATTCTATTTTCGGGTATACAGTTAAGAGTTCTCCAAGTGTTATACTGACATCATAGAACTCCAATGCATGGTCTTATATGCGAGACACATCTGGGCAGGACATGTGTTTTACCATTGCTGATGCGATACCTGGGGATACTGGCGTCACCAAATAGCACAGGGTGCATTGTTCCTAGCGTGACATGCAAGATGCATCTAACAGTGCTTAACTGCCCAGCATGACTGACGTAACGCCATCAAGTGCACGTGCGTAGCCACGAACCACCACAAGTGCATCTAACAAGGTTCTCAATCTTATACTGATGTCACATCGCTGTGCAAAATAAGAACCGAGTCGACCTGTTGGAAATTGTATAGTGTCCCAGAAATAGTTAACGCCCATTTTCTTGATGTCTCAGCTTGTATGAACGGAAATTCTTGTCCTAACAGAACCTTTTTACGAAAATAGCACAGAATAACATCGAAAGCAGTCTTTATAGCGGTTCTAACGTGGTACCCTCTCCATTATGTGTTACCCTTCCTGCTTTCAAAACACACAAACGTACCCACCGCTATATAGAGATTCCTATATCCCAGCAGAAAAAATGTCTTGTGAATGAATCGACCATTATGATTGGCTCTTATCGAATTTACCTGCCGAATTACTGATACCGCCGGTATCAAAGCACCGGCCGCCAATTCTTTCTTTCTGCAGACGAGACTTTCAAAAGAAAAAAAACTATTTTACATAGATCGCCATATTGCACCGACAATTAAACCCTGCAAAGTGCCCCTACATATCGTCAAATATGGAAAGACACCTACTCAACTATACTGCTCTCCCACCGCTTGAAAATTAGAGCGCAAAACCAATCTCCAACACAGCAATATATCACCGCATACCATGTCGATGTAGTAAACATACAATTCCTATCATATGCCATACAAAATCATCCCGCTTACATCATTCATACATATACCACGAAGACATGCAGCATCGTATATACCCCTCGCAGCACTAGATATTTCCCTGTGATGTTGGCTGTCATCCACGCCCCATGGGTGACCAGAGCACCCTCAGCAACCCAAATTCACTCTCAGAACTGTTCTACAAATTCGGGCTCGCTTCCCCTCGGCTCAAACGCTTTACTGTTTCTGGTGCGGACCTGCTTGCTTGCATGCTTTTCTACACCCATCTCCAGACTCTGGGATTACAAGAACGCCCGTATTTTTTTAATGGTTTGCCATAATATTATACCATTTTCGCGGTACTTCTCGATATCAAGCACAAAGCAGTAGCCTACCGATCGTTCGCGTAACATAATTCCGAAGATATAGACTGGAAACTATTCCTCTACAAACCCAAAACTTTTATCGTCTGTGAAGACCTATACATGAGAAATTGAAACAAGTAGAGGAAACTGATATTTCCACTCACGAATACCGATGTCCGTGATATAACAGATCCCAAATCATCCCTATAATTTACAAAGTCAATTAATGTATATCTCATGTCTAGAGAACCAGAAAACGTGTTTTTCACCTTCTAGATGCACACACAACAATCCATGTTCCCTCAACTAAACAAAACGCGCGAATTGTGCAGAAGCAGTGAACCGAACAATTTAGACGCGAGGGAATAATGGTCCAGTGCAAACACAGTTCCATTTTCAATCTTCTCAGTTTTCCACGCAATCACGAAAGCTATCCAACACATACTAACTATTATTTGACCATTTGGTCGTCTAGAGAACAACACGGTTAAGTCATCTACATTCCCACACTCCAACAGTCTTCTCCATTCGGGCAACCCTATCGTTAGCTGGAAACATGAATCATCCTAAGACAAGCCACGCATAGACGGAATCATCCTATGAAGCCGGTCATACATATATATTTGATCGATATATTTACAGTTAAATGCTACGATTGCAGTTTCAGCTGAATGACATTTGACAATGAGCGAATTATCGGAAACACATCCTGCTGAAGGCCGTGGCTCTGGAAATAAAAATATTTCTGCCATTCTTATGACCTGACATACTCTTCCCTCAGCTATCACAGTATACCATAGTCATCTCCTCTGCATATGTCGGAACACAAACACATACTTTCTAAGCCTGATGCTCAAGGTGAACCTATCACGCACCCCTTACTACCACTAAGTATAATACTCCATCAGTAACTGATTGCCTATGATACAAATTAATACTGAGAGAAAATCACCGATGAATGGATATGTCTAATAGGTTTTACTTGTGAATGATACCGTTGTGTCTTAGAAAGATAGGCGTAATCGTCTCATATGTTAAAAAACCCGATCGCAACAACTACTCTATGTTACTGTCACAAGCGATCTTGGATCTACAGGTACATACAAGTATCCATGTTAAAAGCTTTACTTGCTTTATAAATCGAGGTACGACATTACCTCTGAATGAGGTGGTTTTTTGTCCAGACAAATACGGAGACAGCTATCGCTGGAGTGTATATTATCATACCAACAGTCCGGTTACAAGTAGCCCATGATGCAACCTCAGCCCGCATCTCGTGGTCGTGCGGTAGCGTTCTCGCTTCCCACGCCCGGGTTCCCGGGTTCGATTCCCGGCGGGGTCAGGGATTTTCTCTGCCTCGTGATGCCTGGGTGTTGCGTGATGTCGTTAGGTTTAAGTAGCTCTAAGTGCTAGGGGACTGATGACCATAGATGTTAAGTCCCATAGTGCGCAGAGCCTTTTTTTTATGCAACCTCATGATATAATCGTTGAATTTTGAAAGTGATTCGGCTAAGGAACATGGTATGAAACCGCTATCTGCAACTCCCTCACACCGCTAGATATATCTATAGTATTTGTAACGTATTCTGTCTCGATACCGTGTCAGAGGTTATGCGATATATCCACTGAGTTATAGGCGATGGCTGGTTGAGAAGGATCACAAACAGTAGTAGATGATGTGCTGATTGAGGTCGTAAGAAAATGTACACTATTTTTTCAGATCTCTTGTGTTACGTTATCCACTGGGATTGATGTCTATGATTTGGAATCAGCTCTTTCCATTCAAGCACATAGCTGCATTGTATTTTATTGAAAAGTTCTTTAATGATTACAACCACTACTAAGTCATATTTGTGGCACTCTCATATCTCGAAACGCGTCACCTTTCTCGAACCTTCCTGCTACAGTAAAATTCCAACCTGGTTTTAGTCAGCCCCTACACATCTTGCAACTGATCCCATTTCCACAGCTTTGCGCATGTGATCGTTCCAGTTTAAGTCGGAACTGAGCAGAAGTCGGAGAAAGCCATACGCTTCACCTTCTGCAGCCCATGTAGAAACAGAACGACCTGAGTTAGTGCAACAGCGTCGTGTTTTGACAATTCGGTTTACATGCACGCATTGTGATGTGTCTCCAAACCAGATACAGATTCTACTGTCTGAACAGATCTGTATCCATTCACATCTATCAGCCCAACATATGCCATCATCGTTATTCTGTACCATCCATCAGAGAAAAACTATGAATTATAAAAGCTCCACTAACTTCATTTGATATAGAACTCATCTAGGCACCGATGCTGGCGTGATGACGCATAGCTGCGGTGGGGTCCAGCACGGAGAGAGAAATGTCGCACCATGCGGTGTGGCCGTGCAGTTTGAGGCGCCATGTCACGGACTGTGCGGTCTCCCCCCCCCCCAACCCCCCCACCCCCAGAGATTCGAGTCCTCCCTCGCGCTTGGGTGTGTGTGTGTTGTTCTTAGTTTAAGTAGTGTATAAGACTAGGGACCTATGACCGCAGCAGTTTGGTGCCTAAGGAATTCGCACACATTTGAACATTTGAGAGATGTTGCAATGCTTCCAAGAATAGCATTCCTCCATCATTAAATTTACCCGTCAAACTGCTGGTGCTGTCGGTGAGGGGCGATCCTATAAAATATACAGCTTTCGATCCACTGCAGAGGCCAGTTTAAGGTTTCATCACCTGTACTGTAGGAGGATGATCGTATCCCGTGGGCTATACTGTAAATCGCAAGAGACCCTCCCTGTGGCCCTGTCTCGTTGTTTGAAACATGATTTGTCTCTGCTGTGGCACGCTTTGTACATCGCCATTAATTTTTTTTTTCTGCCATGACTTCGAGGTCTGTATCAGTTCTACACTACTGGCCATTAAAATTGCTACACCACGAAGATGACGAGTTACAGACGCGAAATTTAACCGACAGGAAGAAGATGCTGTGATATGCAAATGATGAGATTTACAAAGCATTCACACAAGGTTGGCACCGGTGGCGACACCTACAACGTGCTGAAATGAGGAAAATTTCCAACCGATTTCTCATACACAAACAGCAGTTGACCGGCGTTGCCTGGTGAAACGTTGTTGTGATGCCTCGTGCAAGGAGGAGAAATGCGTACCATCACGTTTCCGACTTTGATAAAGGTCGGATTGTAAGCTATCGCAATTGTGGTTTATCGTATCGCGACACTGCTGCTCGCGTTGGTCGAGATCCGATGACTGTTAGCAGAATATGGAATCGGTGGGTTCAGGAGGGTAATACAGAACGTCGTGCTGGATCCCAACGGCGTCATATAACTAGCAGTCGAGATGACAGGCAACTTATCTGCATGGTTGTAACGGATCGTGCAGCCACGTCTCGATCCCTGAGTCAACAGATGGGGGCGTTTGCAAGACAACAACCATCTGCATGAACAGTTCGAGGACATTTGCAGCAGCATGGACTATCAGCTCGGAGGCCATGGCTGCGGTTACCCTTGACGCTGCATCACAGACAGGAGCGCCTGCGATGGTGTACTCAATGACGAACTTGGGTGCACGAATGGCAAAACGTCATTTTTTCGGATGAATCCAGGTTCTGTTTACAGCATCATGAGGGTGCCATTGGTTACACGTCTCGGTCACGTCTTGTTCGCAATGATGGCAGTTTGAACAGTGGACGTTACATTTCAGATGTGTTGCGACCCGTGGCTCTACCCTTCATTCGATCCCTTCGAAATTCTACATTTCAGTAGGATAATGCACGACCACATATTGCAGGTCCTGTACGGGCCTTTCTGGATACAGAAAATGTTCAACTGCTGCCCTGGCCAGCACATTCTCCAGATCTCTCACCAATTGAAAACGTCTGGCCTATGGTGGCCGAGCAACTGGCTTGTCACAATACGCCAGTCACTACTTGTGATGCCGGCCGCGGTGGTCTCGCGGTTCTAGGCGCGCAGTCCGGAACCGTGCGACTGCTACGGTCGCAGGTTCGAATCCTGCCTCGGGCATGGATGTGTGTGATGTTCTTAGGTTAGTTAGGTTTAAGTAGTTCTAAGTTCTAGGGGACTAATGACCACAGCAGTTGAGTCCCATAGTGCTCAGAGCCATTTGAACTACTTGTGATGAACTAAGGTATCGTGTTGAAGCTGCATGGGCAGCTATACCTGTAGACGCTATCCAAGCTCTGTTTGACTCAATGCCCAGGTGTATCAAGACCGTTATTACGGCCATAGGTGGTTGTTCTGGCTACTGATTTCTCAGGATCTATGCACCCAAATTGCGTGAAAATGTAATCACATGTCAGTTCTAGTATAATATATTTGTCCAATGCATACCCGTTTGTCATCTGCATTTCTTCTTGTTGTAGCAATTTTAATGGCCAGTAGTGTAAACTTACATTAAATTTTCTGATCCATAGCCTCTCACAGAAAACTAGACGTCACACCATGTAAATCATGTTATCACTGAGGCTGCCATAACACACCACACACACACACACACACACACACACACACACACACACACACACACAAACACAAACACTGGATGATTTTAAAGAAAAGAGAGTTACAATGTCAGCAAATTGGGGTTTTTTCCAGGGTTGTGGGTGGTTTCCAAACTACAGTCCGAACGTAATACACGAGCTCTACGTTCAAACTCATCTGTCATAGTCACGGAAATGCTGATGACTCTACGATCCTTTTCGACTGATTCATCATATTGCAGTCATATACACGATCACTGTTTCTGTGCTATCCACCACAAAAGGTGCTTTCCATCCACCAAAACTCTTTCTCCAACTCAAGCAAGCGATATCATTCAATCATTATGTGGTAACACTAGCGCACGGATGGGATGGCAAAGACACTGTCAATGTACTCTAATAATAAGCATCACAGTTGATAGTGCGTACAAATTTAGCAATTTTACAGTAATTTCAACACCGACTAATAATGTGGCAGCATGGTTCCCAATTTTAGTATCACAGCTAAACCACCTCTTCTCCAATTTGCGAGTATCATTGTGAATGTGGATAGATGTCTATGCAGTACGTCCATTCATTGTTAATTCTCGAACACATAGACCATCAAAGTATATGAGACAGTGCTCTACATATTTCTAACACCTTGAGCACAGTGCTTAATGTACGATCTATCTCTCTGTGTATGGGAGTTACAGAGCATTCTCTCTGTCTTCGTGGAAAATTAGAGAGTGAAAGACCCTCCTCACACTGTCATTGACCAACCCTCTCTGCAGCACCATTACCGACTTAATCTGCTATTGACCAGAAGAAGACCACTGCATTCCACATCTCGTGAATGAATGGAGCTTGCCGAGCCCTCACCCATTCAAGTGCACAAGATTTCTCCAGACGCGCCCATGTCGAGGAGGTTAGCATTCCTTATCGATGTATAGTAACAGATTTGAAAGTGGCGTGATGTAATAGTAGAGGATTAAGAAGAACAAGAAACAGATGGATTTTTATACGTGATGGATCTCCAGGCGGACAGAGTTCAAAGCATTTCTACGTAAATCAACCAAGTTATCAATTTTAAAGTATTATTCCAGGGTTTAGTACCAGGACCTGGAAGGTACTGGTAAGAGAAAACATATACACACACACTCCTAAGTCTACTATGTTCTGCACTTAAAACGGGCAATAATGTTAGATCGCTTGCGTTTCCGACCTATCAGTCATACGGAATGTAGCGCTGTTAATATTCCATTGTAAGAAATATATTTCAAGCCCACGACATATATACTTCTTCCCGGTTTCTCTATGATAAACTATCGTATCGAACACTAAAATGAAAAAACTACTTCCGTAAGACATTTGCCGCACGGACCATGATAAGGAGCCTTGACCGCACAGCTTCCCGATGTGGTTGTCCCCATGTACAAATAGTTTTCTGCGAACCAGAAGATAAGTAAGTGCTTCCTCAGTTCCCTGCATTTAAGTGTTCATTCGGTCAATTTATACCTATTCCTTGTAATTTTCCGCAATTCTGTCGATTTTTTTATGTCAGTTCTATCCATCGTATTTTCGAGGGGAATTTCCCATGTGTCAAGCATGAAAGGGATGTCGCTGCCTCATGCTTGAGGGCACCTATGCATGGTTTGACAGCTGACGGCCGCGTCACTTGGTGGGGGCTGCTGGTAGCCTCCTGTGTGGTCTTGGGGACAGGGGTTGGTGGACGGTGCTTGGGCATTATTTTGATAGCAGGTCTGTAAGCTGTGCTATGCATTATTTGTGCAGTTTATGAGTTTGATATCATGTCTGCACATCGGTGTACTGCATTATTTAGTAGTAGTTTGCAGGTCTGTACTGAAATTATTTCTGTAATTTAGGAGTTGTTTGTGTGTCTGCAGAGCGTTATTTAGGAATAGTTTACAGGTCTGTGGGCTGTGTGGCTTGACTTCAAGCATGTCAGAGTGTGTGTTTTGTATCGATGTGATAAATATACTATCCTTCAAAATCCATTCCTAAATAAATTGGTCCAAAATAAATAAAGTACACAGCGCAGGCTAAGTCATTTCTCCCTCCAGACAGTCATCTTGAGCTATGTCATAGATCAGACAACAGTGCCATCTGGTGACAGTACTGTGTACTAGGTCCAGACCTCATGGTGACCACACTGTTTCTCGCCATATTCCCCCACCGTCTGGAGTTGTGAAACAGAATGGACGACAGCGCTCTCTGGTGGCAATACTGTGTACTAGGTCAAGACCTCATGGTGAACATACTGTTTGCCGCCAAAATTCACCATCTTGGATAACGATACTTGCATTATCAGCTGACATCACAACCACCATCTTGGATTACCTCACAGAATGGACGACAGAGCCCTCTGGTGGTGGTGCAGTGTACTAGGTCTAGACCTCGTGCTGAACACTCTGTTTCCTGGCATCTTGGATAATGGTACTTGCATCATCAGCTGACGTCTTGGTGGCCATCTTGGATTGCATCATGGATGAGAGCGCCCTCTGGTGGCAGTACTGTGTACTAGGTCAGCAGGACTCTCGACCTTGTGGTGAACACACTGGATGGTTGTAGTGCATCAAGTTGCTTAAATAAATAGTGCATCCAAAATAAGGACTTTTGTCCAGCACAGGTATAGTGCTCTTCCCACCATGTCCTAGGACGAGGTGGCGGTCCGGTGACAGGTTAGTGGAGGTAGCCCAAGTGACCTATTTTCCCTCCATTTCCTTAGGTTAGTAGAGGTATCTGTGGTGTGTTAAATTGTCCTGATGGAATTTGAACTTCCCACCGATCCATAGGAAGATGTGGCGGTTGGACGACTTAGGATTGTGGAATTGCCCTTTCACTCCCGCCATTTTCTTAGGTTGTAGAGCCTTATTGACCTATCTTCCCTCCAAAATTCAAACTTCCCACCAATCACAAGGAAGAGGTGGCGGTGGGATGACTTAGCTTAGTGCAGGTAGCCCAAGTGAGCTATTTTCCCGCCAGTTTGTTAGGTGTGTTTGCATTGTCCTGATGGAATTTGAACTCCATGCCATTTTCTGGGGGAAGGGGTTAGGTTAGTGGATGTAGCCCAATTGACCTGTCTTCCCGTCAAAATCCACCATCTTGGATGACGTCATGGCTGCCATCTTGAATGATGTCATCGCCTACATCATGGATGCATATGGCAACAATGGAATGTGGGGTGGCATAGACCTAGCCCCACTACTCCGGTGATAGATGCTTTAATTGATGCGGATGCCATGAGAAAGTCAACCTAAATTTTTGCCCTTCTTTGCAATTGGCTGCTGTGTTCGGTAGTACACCATCAAAATGATAAATGTCTGTTATAAATATTTGAAAAATAAAACAGTTAATTTACTTGTCTGTCATAGAAAAACATCTCTCAATGGCAGGCTATCATTCTATTAATTCAAAAATGTTAATAATCATTTGCTAAACAAAAAAGCATATGATACACTTTGGAGATCTTCGGATCGCAGTCTAACTTGGATGGCGGGCATACTGGTTCAACTGCAAGATCAGACCTGATCAGCAGTCTCAGAGGACAGACACATTGTGTTTCCTTGGTCGGTTTCAGTTAAGACCTTAGTCAGCAATCTCTGGTTTACTGGACATGTAACTGAGAAATGGTTTAATAGTAATTACATAAACATGCAGTTCATTATTTAGTATATTTTCTATGAAAGTGTGAAGAATGAAAATTATTTGTGATTCATAAAGTGGACTATAATCGTGCAGATTCTCGTATTGTATTAATAAAAAACGAGTGACATTCCATTTAATCAAACCAGTTCAAAATTTAATTATTTCTGCAATACCAATTCCTTGCTAAATAAATGTCTTGTGACTAGGGCCTCCCATCAGGTAGACCATTCGCTAGGTGCAAGTCTTTCGATTTGACACAACTTCAGCTACTTGCGCGCCGATGGGGATGAAATGATGATGAATAGGACAACACAACACCCAGTGCCTGAGCACAGAAAACCTCTAACCCAGCCGGGAATCGAACCCGGGCACTTAGGATTGACATTCTGTCACACTGATCACTCAGCTACCGGGAGCGGACTGTTCCTCACTGACAGTTTATTACAGCCTCAAGATAACGGACTCACAAACTACGTGTTATTTTCTGTGCAGTGGACAACTATAGAAGACTGCGTATTGGTGAACATTATTCAGAACTTACCCATTCCATTCAGGGCGGTGTATGTGCTGCAGTGAGATCAGTGACATGTCATCTGTGGTAACATGGAGGAGATATGAAGGTAGGATATTTTTGAGAAAAGAGATTTATCATACACACGGAAACCCCTTACACTATCTCTCTCTCTTCAACTTGCCGTACATGGCATCCCTGGAACGAAAATTTTGAAGTCGAAGTACATTGGAATTGTGAGGTTAGATGTTATTAACGAGAAGTGTAAACTGTAGCCGCCCAGCAAACTGTGTAAGGACTGTGATACGTGTGAAGTGTAAATGACCAGAAAACTGCATAAGACCTGTGATAAGTAGGCTTTGAAATGTGTCTGAACTGTTTTTGAACTTTTGTCGAACTATAATAATTCATGCTGCAAAATCGAATTTATTTGGTACCGTGAAAGCAGTATTGGTGTAAATCAGGAATAGAAGTGCTGACGTGCTACGAGAATAAAAGTTACGTTAAAAATCATCACTTCAAGATTCTTCACGCTATGAGACGGCGCAGCGTGCAGAGACAGCCACGGACAACAGGTTCGGCAGCGGCTAGCAGCGGCCGGCACAGTTAGCACTACAGGGTGCGCTTGAAGTGTCAGCTTCAGCACACCACGACAGTTGAGTTGCAGCCAGCGGCGTAGCCCACAGCTACGAGAATCAGCGGCAGTACCACAGTCTAACATAACAGTCGCGACACTTCGCCTCGATTTTATTGCTTACTGCCAAGTGGCCAGTAATTTAAACTGTTGAGTTCGACGCGATAGTGAAACCAAAAGTGAATAGTAGTTGTTTATTTTGTTTTGTACAATGGCTTTTAGAAATCGGAGTGTAGCGTAGTGCAATAAATTTCAGTAAAAACAAGAAGAAGATACCACATGTGTCTTTTTTTTTAGGTTTCCTAAGGACCCTGAGCGGTATATACCATAATGTTAGTAAACTGTATCGTCAGGATTCACTTGCAAACTACATGTATATTGATGATTAGTGTTTCGTTTTAGGGGCATGAAATGGCTAATGAATAGCAGACGAGAAGATCTTATCAAAAAATGCCCTGTTTACCTTTATAATAATGTTAGGTTTTGTCCGCTAAACATCAAACAAAAACAGTTCACGAATGAAGACAATAATAAACTAGTGTGGAATGAGGACGACAACATTCTTTGACATTCCAAATAATCCACCTCAACTGACGATGTAGAGGAAACTGCCATTAAGGTTCGACAATGCATATTAAGATGTAAAAACACTCCTGTGGCACAGAAGCAGCCAGTTCAACTCTCCATATATCAGTGCCAGATTCGTCTGAATCGTCAATACACACCTGCTTTGACGATGAAGTGGTAAAATGAAGTGCAGTTATTCGTACCTAGAAAAAGTGTGCGGAATTTCAGAATGTGCAGGTCGCTAGACTTTGCGCAAAATTCTTATGGGACAAGGTCAAGTACAGACAGCAACAGAAACTGTATCAGAAGCCTCAAGAGAAGGACAAACAAATTTTGAAGACTATAGTATCCTGCTGTTTAAGAAATGATGGCCTTGACTTGTTGTTAAGCAAGATTAGCATGCCATCTGCAAGATGGATAGATGAAAATAAGCTGTTTGCTCTAAATTTATTATATTACAGCACTCAGGCAAGCAAGTTTTGTCAGAATGTTCTATGTTTCCATCAGTGTGTATTCAACTCCCTGTCATCATGAGAAAGGTGGAAAGAAGTTTTGCAAATATATGACACCAACAAAAACTTTGAGAAATTCTCTAGCACCTTCATTGATTACTTTGAAATTGCATCCCCTCTCAAAACACGAGAAATAAGAGGCACAGCTAAAGAAGTAAAGCTTTGGATAACAACACAGATCAAAATATCAAGAGCGATGAAAAGAGAATTACCCAAATACAGGAAAAACGATAACATACCCCCTCTTCTAAACAGTTACATACAGCAATACATTCTAACCTACAAAAGAGTGATACTACAGGCAAAAAAATGGTCAATGATAAGTTCATACCAGAATGAACAAACAAAAGCCAACCAGTATGGAAAGTCATAAAGAAGGAATCAAATAAAGTGTCCCATGAGATGGAAAATATCACTCATCTTAACCATGAGAACAAGCGTACAACTGATCCCCAACACATCACAAATCTTTTTAAATGCTACTTTGCAGAGATCACAAATAATTTAATAGTCAGCGACAAAACAAATACTAGAAAGAAACTGAAAAACTAAGTGCACCCATGTTCCTCTTCAATCTGCATTGATGGAACAACCCCAGATGAAATCATCAGTGCTGCATCAACTCATAGGAAAATGTCGTCAGGGATTGGTGGTATTTCTGATTTCATCATGAAGCAATATATTAAAAATATTTCACTTCCCCTTGCAGATATAGTAAATTCATCATTTTGGACAGGCACATTTCTAGACAGTTTAAAAATTGCTAAAGTGGTCCCTACCCATAAGAAAGGAGACAAAGCAAATATAGGAAACTACAGAGCAGTTTCATTATTATCAAGCTTTAGTAAAATCATAGAAAAAGTAATATATAACAGGTTAATGAAATTCTTAGAGCAAAACAAAATTCTCACTGATTCTCTGCATGGATTCAGGAAAAATAAATCAACATCCAGTGCAATCTATGATTTTATAGAAAATGCTTTGGAGGCAATAGACAAAAATCAAAGAGCCACTAGAATTTTTAATTTTTTGACTTAAGTAAAGCCTTTGACATACTGGACCACAATATACTATTGGAGAAGATACGAGTATATGACATTAGAGGCACTGCACTAAAATGGTTGACTTTGTTCTTGACGAACAGGAAACAAAAAATACAAATAAAACATGAACTAAAGGAAAACACCTGGACATGCTTCTCAACAGCAGAAGTTCTAAATAAAGGAGTTCCTCAGGGATCCATTCTTGGACCAATCCTCTTTCACCTAAACATTGAGTCACAAACAAACACTTTTTTAGCAGATGACACAAGCATCCTAATTACAGAAAATACCACAAGTCAGCTGCAAACAGCTGTTAATAATACTACAGAACAGCTAAATATTTGGTTTGAGGGGATTAGACTTAAACACCATAAGCAACATTCTTAAATTCCTGCACCACTGTGACAATAAATGCTGACAATATTTCATCTTCTCCAGAAAGAAAGTTTTTGGGCTTATGGCTTCAAAGTAACTTCACATGGCACACACATATAAACAAAATTAATGGAACACTAAATAAAATTCTTTAAAGTCTACATTTACTCTCTGTCAAAGCAAGTTATAGCACTGTCGAAACTGCCTACTATGCCCAATTCCACAGCATCCTACTATACAGAATTATATTTTGGGGAAATAACACCCTCTAGTTCAGTCATTTTCTTAACTAAAGAAAAACTTTAAGAGCAATGCAACTTGCTCAACAAACAGATTATTCCAAACCCTTTCTTCCAAAATCCATCAATTCTCCCTCTTCCCTGTATTTATGTACTATACATCTGCAAATATAGCCGAGATGGTTCCTTTGAAAGGGCACAGCCGATTTGGTCTCTTCCCCCAAACAATCCAATCCAATCCAATCTGCAAATACAGTATATTAGAAAGAATTTAAAAGACGTAAATGAAAATTTTAATATCCATGAACATGATACAAGACAAAAGGATAAGTTGATAAGTTTCATGTCCAGTCAATAAGGACATCAGCCTACAAAACCTCCAATATATATATATATATATATATATATATATATATATATATATATATATATATATATATATACCACAATCTGGAGAGTTTATAGGATGAATCAATAAATCATTACATAGGTGTGTGGAAGGCAGACAAATAAAATGTAAGTTAAGTGACAATATGTTCCACCTTTTAATGCAGAAGGTACAGTAGTTCTCCAATACTAATAAACTAGTGCATATCTCATTGGATGAAACATCTCTAATGGCAAATTTAACATATGACAGCACTTTTAACAGTTTTATTGGCTTTGAGGACTTGGTGTTTACACTCACAGTATATTTCCCCCATTATTTCGCAGTAGCTTGTCCCTCTTAGAATAACATAAAGATGAAGGTTGTGCTTGACGCAACAGGCGACAATGTCTAAAACACAGTAGGCCTCCAGAAAGACAGGTAGGGTCTTGCTCCCTTTTGTATGTAGAGATGTATGTGTGTCTTATGTGTGAATCTATGTGTTTATATTCCGTTGGTATCAATGCTGTAAGCTACAGTTCTATCCAATGTAACAAGTGTTTCTTCGCAAATGTATTGTAACTTGCAACTGAATTCATGATTTTTATCCCTACTTCTGCTTACTTTAGTATCATTTTTAGAAATATCTGTGTCTTCTGATATTACACAAGCTCTTGGACAGCAAAAAATAATTCAAATATTTCGTAAATCACAGCGGAAAGGGATGCAAAACAAACATTATGCTTATGATGCATCTGAAGTTCTCCTTTCTCGCCGCTTGGAGCGCTAGTGTAGCTCTAGCTGTCAAACGGTAACAACTTTTACAGCAGTGAGTATCGCGACTTATGTTAGACTGTGGGCAGTACATCGAGAAAGAATTGTAGTGTAAGCGATGCCTTTGTATATACTGGTCTTAGATTTGTATTTGGAACATTAGTATTAGTAAAATGTCTGGGCAAAAGGAAGAGAGATGTGCCCTCGCAAGTAGGGAAGGATTTCTGCCTCACAGTTGTAGTGACGATCCAGTGGATCAGATACATATAAATGATGATGAAGTCAGACATGGATTAATGATATGTCAAATTTACTCACAAGTAACCCCAATGAAAACGTATATTCAAGCTTTATTGATGAATCCAAAACAGTAAAATCAATAATCAGTGATATCCTTGTGAATTCTGAAGTAGCTATGAATGATTACATTGGGAATGTAGAGTTAACTAATAATGATGACTGTGAAAGCGTAGTTTTAGTGGCAAACAATGATAATGTAAACACAAAATATGTGATACCTAGTCAAAATGAAATGATTGATCGGAATGATGGTGCCAGAGAAAACTACCCTGACATCGACTTTACTGATAAGCCAACAGATGAATTCCGTATATTAAGTCATGGTACAGCATGAGGTGACACTTACCCAACTCATGATGATAACCATCATATATGATCTATGCTAAAATTAATTTAGTAAGAACAAAAACGAAATGAAGAGGAAGTAAGAAAAGCACAAAAAGAAAATAAAGAGGAGTTAAAAGAAATCAGTGCAGGAATAGCTCAAATTGATGCTAGCTTCATTCTTTGGAACAAAAGGTTACACATCTTGAAGCTAAAATTGCGCGATGTTGCGAGAAAACAGATTAATGATGTAAAAAATTAAGTCTGTAAGTCAGAAATAAATGAAAAGGTTGAACATTAATAAAAAGTTAAATAAGGATTTGCAGGACCCATATAGGGTAATACGAACAACAATTACTGACATTAGTAATGTAAGACAAGAGTAAAATAAAGTTATTAAGGGGATGTTTACTATCTTTGGCCCGAAAAAAGTATGTTCTTTGAGGATTTTCTCTCGGGATGTCTTATAGATATCAAAGCCAAATTTGGTCAAAATGTTTATTAATATTTCCTCTACAAATCAGAATTTTTTCGACCGGAAATGTCGAAGAGCAAAGGCGGAAGTGCCGTCGGAACGACACAAAATTTCGATGTAGATCTCCACGTGCGGTATGTCACAGATCAGCCGGCTCGTCTGAAATCAAAATAGAGTTGACGTTAGCGATGTACACTCCTGGAAATTGAAATAAGAACACCGTGAATTCATTGTCCCAGGAAGGGGAAACTTTATTGACACATTCCTGGGGTCAGGTACATCACATGATCACACTGACAGAACCACAGGCACATAGACACAGGCAACAGAGCATGCACAATGTCGGCACTAGTACAGTGTATATCCACCTTTCGCAGCAATGCAGGCTGCTATTCTCCCATGGAGACGATCGTAGAGATGCTGGATGTAGTCCTGTGGAACGGCTTGCCATGCCATTTCCACCTGGCGCCTCAGTTGGACCAGCGTTCGTGCTGGACGTGCAGACCGCGTGAGACGACACTTCATCCAGTCCCATACATGCTCAATGGGGGACTGATCCGGAGATCTTGCTGGCCAGGGTAGTTGACTTACACCTTCTAGAGCACGTTGGGTGGCACGGGATACATGCGGACGTGAATTGTCCTGTGGGACAGCAAGTTCCCTTGCCGGTCTAGGAATGGTAGAACGATGGGTTCGATGACGGTTTGGATGTACCGTGCACTATCCAGTGTCCGCTCGACGATCACCAGAGGTGTACGGCCAGTGTAGGAGATCGCTCCCCACACCATGATGCCGGGTGTTGGCCCTGTGTGCCTCAGTCGTATGCAGTCCTGATTGTGGCGCTCACCTGCTCGGCGCCAAACACGCATACGACCATCATTGGCACCAAGGCAGAAGCGACTCTCATTGCTGAAGACGACACGTCTCCATTCGTCCGTCCATTCACGCCTGTCGCGACACCACTGGAGGCGGGCTGCACGATGTTGGGGCGTGAGCGGAAGACGGCCTAACGGTGTGCGGGTCCTCGCCGATAACCCAGGAGCAACAGTGTCCCTAATTTGCTGGCAAGTGGCGGTGCGGTCCCCTACGGCACTGCGTAGGATCCTACGGTCTTGGCGTGCATCCGTGCGTCGCTGCGGTCCGGTCCCAGGTCGACGGGCACGTGCACCTTCCGCCGACCACTGGCGACAACATCGATGTAATGTGGAGACCTCACGCCCCACGTGTTGAGCAATTCGGCGGTACGTCCACCCGGCCTCCCGCATGCCCACTATACGCCCTCGCTCATAGTCCGTCAACTGCACATACAGTTCACGTCCACGCTGTCGCGGCATGGTACCAGAGTTAAAGACTGCGATGGAGCTCCGTATGCCACGGCAAACTGGCTGACAATGACGGCGGCGGTTCACAAATGCTGCGCAGCTAGCGCAATTCGACGGCCAACACCGCGGTTCCAGGTGTGTCTGCTGTGCCGTGCGTGTGATCATTGCTTGTACAGCCCTCTCGCAGTGTCCGGAGCAAGTATGGTGGGTCTGACACACCGGTGTCAATGTGATCTTTTTTCCATTTCCAGGAGTGTATAACGGTATTTATCAGTGTAAATTATACCAGACTGACAAGTCTGGGACGAATGGAGACGTGTCGTCTTCAGCGATGAGAGTCGCTTCTGCCTTGGTGCCAATGATGGTCGTATGCGTGTTTGGCGCCGTGCGGGTTAGCGCCACAATCAGGACTGCATACGACCGAGGCACACAGGGCCAACACCCGGCATCATGGTGTGGGGAGCGATCTCCTACACTGGCCGTACACCTCTGGTGATCGTCGAGGGGACGCAGAATAGTGCACGGTACATCCAAACCGTCATCGAACCCATCGTTCTACCATTCCTAGACCGGCAAGGGAACTTGCTGTTCCAACAGGACAATTCACGTCCGCATGTATCCCGTGCCACCCAACGTGCTCTAGAAGGTGTAAGTCAACTACCCTGGCCAGCAAGATCTCCGGATCAGTCCCCCATTGAGCATGTATGGGACTGGATGAAGTGTCGTCTCACGCGGTCTGCACGTCCAGCACGAACGCTGGTCCAACTGAGGCGCCAGGTGGAAATGGCATGGCAAGCCGTTCCACAGGACAACATCCAGCATCTATACGATCGTCTCCATGGGAGAATAGCATCCTGCATTGCTGCGAAAGGTGGATATACACTGTACTAGTGCCGACATTGTGAATGCTCTGTTGCCTGTGTCTATGTGCCTGTGGTTCTGTCAGTGTGATCATGTGATGTACCTGACCCCAGGAATGTGTCAATAAAGTTTCCCCTTCCTGGGACAATGAATTCACGGTGTTCTTATTTCAATTTCCAGGAGTATACTTTATCCTCTGCTGCCTTCACTACTTCATCCCTCAGAGCTACCCATTCTTCTTCTACTGTATTTCTTTCCCCTATTCCTGTCAATTGTTCCCTTATGCTCTCCCTGAAACTCTGTACAACCTCTGGTTCTTTCAGTTTATCCAGGTCCCATCTCCTTAATTTCCCACATTTTTGCAGTTTCTTCAGTTTTAATCTACAGGTCATAACCAATAGATTGTGGTCAGAGTCCACATCTGCCCCTGGAAATGTCATACAACTTAAAACCTGGTTCATAAATCTCTGTCTTACCATTATATAATCTATCTGATACCTTTTAGTATCTCCAGGGTTCTTCCATGTATACAACCTTCTTTCATGACTCTTAAACCAAGTGTTAGCTATGATTAAGATGTGCTCTGTGCAAAATTCTACTAGGCGGCTTCCTCTTTCATTCCTTAGCCCCAATCCATATTCACCTACTATGTTTCCTTCTCTCCCTTTTCCTACACTCGAATTCCAGTCACCCATTACTATTAAATTTTCGTCTCCCTTCACTATCTGAATAATTTCTTTTATTTCATCATACATTTCTTCAATTTCTTCGTCATCTGCAGAGCTAGTTGGCATATAAACTTGTACTACTGTAGTAGGTGTGGGCTTCGTATCTATCTTGGCCACAATAATGCGTTCACTATGCTGTTTGTAGTAGCTTACCCGCATTCCTATTTTCCTATTCATTATTAAACCTACTCCTGCATTACCCCTATTTGATTTTGTGTTTATAACCCTGTAGTCACCCGACCAGAAGTCTTGTTCCTCCTGCCACCGAACTTCACTAATTCCCACTATATCTAACTTTAACCTATCCATTTCCCTTTTTAAATTTTCTACCCTACCTGCCCGATTAAGGGATCTGACATTCCACGCTCCGATCCGTAGAACGCCAGTTTTCTTTCTCCTGATAACGACATCCTCTTGAGTAGTCCCCGCCCGGAGATCCGAATGGGGGACTATTTTACCTCCGGAATATTTTACCCAAGAGGACGCTATCATCATTTAATCATAAGTAAAGCTGCATGTCCTCGGTAAAAATTACGGCTGTAGTTTCCCCTTGCTTTCAGCCGTTCGCAGTACCAGCACAGCAAGGCCGTTTTGGTTAATGTTGCAAGGCCAGATCAGTCAATCATCCAGACTGTTGCCCCTGCAACTACTGAAAAGGCTGCTGCCCCTCTTCAGGAACCACACGTTTGTCGGGCCTCTCAACAGATACTCCTCCGTTGTGGTTGCACCTACGGTACGGCCATCTGTATCGCTGAGGCACGCAAGCCTCCCCACCAACGGCAAGGTCCATGGTTCATGGGGGGGGGGGGGGGGGGGACTTGTACCATAGGAAGCAAAATGGCGACCATTCTAAATAACATAGTGTTTTTTCATCGATTTTTCGACTTCGTCGGCCACGTAAAAATATTTATAGTTGATGAATCGGAATGAAAATGGTATAACTCCTACACAGTTTAGTTAGCTTCGTCGGAAACAAAGGATCATGCGAATCGGTTCAGTAGATTTGAGGTTACCATACCGCGCAGTAAAAAAAATCATTTCGAGAGTTTTGACTACATATAAATACAATATTTTGCAACTTACGTTCAATCTGCTACTCAGGGGCCATAAACTAGTCCTTTCTCTTCCTCATAGAGGGGGTGTTGCTCCATCTGGGCCATCCTGCGCTGCTGCAGAGCCGCCCGTACGGCCGGTGACAAGCGGTTTTCGGCCCCTTGGATCCGGTGGTCATCGGAATGCTTGGCGAGCTGCGTCGAATAGAGTCTCAGGGTGACGTCCGTTCCTGTCATGGTCTTCAGAATTGCTGAATACCCTTCGTACAAGCTGCTTACTGCCAGGAATTCGCAATCTCCACAGTCTTCGCACCAGAATGCAAATGCTTGGGGGCTAACTTCTAAACTCATGCATTCAAACTTTCATTTGAATTTTGTGCGTTTCCTCCCAAGCACCGGTACAATAACTCGTCCTCGAAGATCGGATGAATCACTTTTTGAACTTCTTTGGAGAGCAGCTGGTCGTGTTGTTATTCGTCCAGATGTCCGGTAGCCTCTGTAATGCGTCACTTGAACTAACTAGTTTACTCGGCCGGACAAATTTTGCTGTTGTGGGTGGTCATCCGTCGAGCACATGTGGAAATACGTTGCCCAAATTGCCTTCTTCAGCCGGCCAGAGTGGCTGAGCGGTTCTGGGCCTCTACAGTCTGGAGTCGCGCGACCGCTGCGATCGCAGGTTCGAATCCTGCCTCAGGCATGGATGTGTGTGATGTCCTTAGGTTAGTTAGGTTTAAGTAGTTCTAAGTTTTAGGGTACTGATGACCTCAGAAGTTAGGTTCCATAGTGCTCAGAGCCATTTGAACCTTTTTTTTTTCTTCATCTGTACTACCGAATTGGAATGCGGTCGGATTCCCAAGCCGCAGTACGTCGTAAACTCCTTGATCTCTGGGCAAGCACATAGAATAATTTTTCGAGGCTCCAAAGTCGAAATTCCCGAAAAAAATGGTGCGTGAAAAAGGCTGATTTCAGGCAGGTGTATTTTTTTTGTTCAACCGCGAATAACAAATATTTCCGTTCCGTATTCGGAAAAACCGATTCAGGGGTGGATTCTAAACACTTTTATGGATCCAAAAATGCAATTTAAAAAATCGATTTTTTGAACCAAAAGATACTAAACCTCCTCTTAAAGCGTGTAATGAGAGACACAAAATACTATGGAGTCATTTACATAGTTTCAAAAATGACCATGAAATACTTGGTTGTAATATTCCACATATATAATCTTCTTGTAAAGGCAATACAATTGGGATCTAGGGAAAACTGAGAGAAAAAGAGCAAAATATATTTCCTAAGATGCAAGACAAAATAGAAAATAAGATTAAACAAAAAGTAGAAATTTGGTGAACAAGAAAGAAACAACGGTATTGTTCATATAAATAACGTAGCAAATCATGCTAATGCATATAAATTCCATCATTTCTCTAGTAAGGGAACTAATCTATGTGATCAAAAGTATCCAGACACCCCCCCCCCCCCCAAAAAAAACATACGTTTTTTATATTAGGCGCATTGTGCTGCCATCTACTGCTAGGTACTCCATATCAGCGACCTCAGTAGTCATTAGACATCGTGAGAGAGCAGTATGGAGTGCTATGTGGAACTCACGGACTTCAAACGTGGTCAGGTGATTGGGTGGCACTTGTGTAATACGTCTGCACACGAGATTTCGACACTCCTAAACTTCCCTAGGTCAACTGTTTCCGATGTGATAGTCATTAGGAAACGTGAAGGGAAACGTATAGCACAAAAGCTTACAGGCCGACCACATCTGTTGACTGACACAGACCGTTAACAGTTGAAGAAGATCGTAAAGTGTAATAGGCAGAGCCGCGCGACATTAGCGGAGCGGTCTTTGGCGCTGCAGTCATGGACTGTGCGGCTAATCCCGGCGGAGGTTCGAGTCCTCCCTCGGGCATGGGTGTGTGTGTTTGTCCTTAGGATAATTTAGGTTAAGTAGTGTGTAAACTTAGGGACTGATGATCTTAGCTGTTAAGTCCCATAAGATTTCACACGCATTTGAACTTGTTTTGTAATAGGCAGACATCTATCCAGACCATCACACAGGAATTTCAAACTGCATCAGGATCCACTGTAAGTACTATGATAGTTGGGCGGGAGGTGAGAAAACTTGGGTTTCATAGTCGAGCGGTTGCTCATAAGCCACACATCATCCCGGTAAATGCCAAACGACGCCTCGCTTGATGTAAGGAGCGTAAATATTGGACGACTGAACAGTGGCAAACGTTGTGAGGAGTGACGAATCACGGTACACAATGTGGCGATCCGATGTCAGGGTGCGGTTATGACGAATGCCCAGTGAACGTCATCTTACAGCGTGTTTAGTGCCAACAATAAAATTCGGAGGTAGTGGTGTTATGGTATGGTCGAGTTTTTCATGGAGGGATCTCGCACCCCTTGTTGGTTTGCGTGGCACTATCACAGCACAGGCCTACATTGATGTCTCAAGCACCTTCTTGCTTCCCACTGTTGAAGAGCAATTCGGGGATGGCGATTGCATCTTTCAACACGATCGAACCTGTTCATAATGCACGGCCTGTAGTAGAGTGGTTACACGACAATAACATCCCTGTTATGGACTGGCCTATAGAAAACCTGTGGGATGTTTTGGAACGCTGACTTCGTGCGAGGCCTCACCGACCGACATCGATTCCTCACCTCAATACAACACTCCATGAAGAATGGGCTGCCATTCCCAAAGAAACCTTACAGTAGTGATTGAACGTATGCCTGCGAGAGTGGAAGCTGTCATCAAGGCTAAGGGTGGGCCAACACCATACTGAATTCCAGCATTACCGATGGAGGGCACCACGAACTTGTAAGTCATTTTCAGCCAGGTGTCGGGATACTTTTCATCACATAGTGTATATACCCAACAGCTTTCATTAGACAGTTTGAAGGCATCATTCCCGAACACTTGAGAGAACGACAAAACAACAAATTCGTGGCCAGCAGATTAGAATGCGAAGCAATATCATGTGAAACAAGGGTCAGTAACGCGTGTAAGACATAGAAAGAATTTGTACAAGCATTTTTTAATCAATTCTGGGTATACTAGCTCACAAAACAGAGAAATTTTTTAGGGCAGTAGCTTAAAAGTAGTGGGAAAAGAATCAACACTTAACTGACCTATTAAGAGAATCAGACCTAACAGGAATTATTATACTTAAGTTCCCAGTGTTTGTGCAGGAAAAGTTATTCAATGTAAATAAAAGTGATCTCAGTCACCTAATATACATACATACTGGAGCAGTTAGACGCGTTGTTCAGCAACAGGTAAGTACTGGAGGGCTGGAGAAAGAACAGGTGGCAAACAGATCACCATATTGATAGATAGGAAAGCTGAAATACAGGTACGAATCAAAATGATGAATGGCCTGACTGGGAGGGAAATAGACAACTGTATCACAGTCACAGCCCATCCAGGCGAGAAGGGGGCACGTTTCAAATGGGTATGAACAGACAAGGTTCTTACGATGGAAACAGGGAATATCTTAATAATCAGAATAGGGAACATGCTCCAGAAATAGATAAGAATCACACAGAGCTGGAAAATTAGTGGTAGTTTTAGACCTGGTCCAATCGCGAACGGCTGAATGTAATGGACCATTAGTAAGGTTCTTGTGTTATGACAAGTAGGAGAGAATAAAAAATGTACTTATGGTAAAAGATAGGCAGGAATTAAAGGAAGAGCACCAGCCAGCGACTGAAACTGAAATACAAAACTTGAAAATAGTTACTATCCTAGATTCAGGTAGCAAAATTAGTGCCACATTTAGTAACTTATTCAAAGAAATAAAGAAAGATACAGACGTTGCGTGTGTGTGTGTGGTTTGGTTACAGCATGCGGGTCTAGAAGTAAAATGATAAGAAACCAAGTTTTAATATAATTTAAAATGCAAAATAGAACATTTCAGTGAACATTATGATGGTTCCCAGGCTTTGCGTAAACCTAATTTTGGGGACAGATTGGTTAATTGCTAATAGGTCAGTGCTAGATTGTTGAAAGTGTGTAATGAGGATAAGAGAAGAACAGGATGAGTAGGTATTTAAATTTATCGGAAACGAAGCCACACAAAATAATGGTGATAATGCAAGAGTACAGGTGATAAGGTAACAGATGTACTGGAACTATGAACCAGAATAAATGATATGTTTGTTTATGGGGGGTGGCCCCAGATGAAAAGTTAAGTATAGAGCTTATAATCAAGGAAAAAGTCTCAAGTATTTAGGTATCAAGTGAGGAAGAGGCACGTGAGTTGAGAAAAGTACTACTACTGTGTCTAAAAGCATTTTCAAACAAACAAGGGTGCATGAAGGATTAAGAATGTGGTATCCAGATGAAACAACATGGTCTGTTTAGATTTAACCCATATTCCATTCCATTGACAAAAATAGAAGCAGTACATAAAGAAATGAAGAAAATGATAGAATGGCAAATTATCAAATGATCTTAGAGTAATTATTGCTGTTCCCTTGTAATTGTGCCAAAGAAAGACAGTTCGCATAACTTTGTATGCTAGAGCCTTAAACAAACTCATTTTACTGTAGGTGGATAGGCCTGAGTCGCTAGAGAAGCTTGTACAGAAGTTCAATAGCATCAATATATTAACAAGTATAGACTTGTTGCCAGTTTCTGCAAGCCTCACTAGTAGAAAACTGTATAAACTCTACAGTATTTGTTTATGGGGATGATGTTAAAAATGTAAGGGGAATTGCCATTTGTATTAAAGATCTCCACAGCCAGTTTATATGTATGTTGGATAAAGTTCTTGGAGAGTAGCTATTGAACAAGATTTCCATCTATATTGATGATATTTTGACTACTGCTAAAACATGGGAAGAACACAATGGTATATTGAAACAAGTCTATCTAAATTTGAGGAGAATAGTATTAGTGTAAATCTGGAGAAATCTGAGTTTGGAAAAGACTAAATTAAATTTCTAGGGCATATTATATCTACTGCGGGTATCAAGTCAGACCCAGAAAAGTTAAATGATGTAAAGGAATTTTCAAGACCTAAGGACAAAAAGCAGATGAAAGCCTTCTTCGGCTTAATCAGAATCTATCGTAAATTTGCGAACAATCAAGTACTTAATGTGATAGTCCTATTGCAATCAACAAAGGAGAATGCCAAATGGATTTGGTCCCAGGATAGTGGACAAGAATTTCAAAAAATAAAAGATGAATTATGTAATAGTATTGTTTTGTCACATCCACATTTAAATGTACCTTTTAAAATCTTTACTGACAGCTCAGAAAAAGGGTAGGGAGCTCACTTCTGTCAATCGATAGAAAACAGAGATACAGTGGAAAGAAAATCAATTGCCTTTGCCATTCAAGCTCTAAACAAATGGGAGAGAAGATATTCAGTAATAGAAAAGGAAATGCTAGCAGGGATGCGGTCGTTGAAAAAATTCAAATACTATATTTTGGGGAGGAAATTAAAAGTACAGACCACAGGTACTATCATTCCTGATGGATTGTAGGCTCTGTCACTACAGGTTAACAAGATGGGCTTTAGCGCTTCAGAATTCTGATCTCGCAATAGAATACTTGCCAGGGGAAAGCAATACAGTAGCTGATGCATTACCCAGGTTGCCTGTGGGTATGGATAAAGTAGGCTTTAATTATTCAGGGCAGAAAGAAGTATCCATGTTGTAAATAACAAAAGTAAAACACGAAGAAAAAGTGAAGAGCATATTAAAAATATGAAAAGGTAACAGAATAGGGATGATACAATTAAAATTATGTTTTTCTCTGGAAAAATATACAGAATATTTCTATCTAAGTGCGTTACAATTGCTTTATGATAACAAAAACTTACTAAATAGGGTATTAAAATTTTTTGAGCTCATCATTCATCTGCATTGAGACATAATTGTCATGTTGTTCTGGTGTACCACTTTGTGTTGATACCAGGCTTTGATAGAATGGATGATAAACACTTGGGATGCACTTGCAGTTACATAAGGACCAGAGATCCTTCAACTTCAGTTCACTGATCGATAAGATTCCGTGATATGCCTGTTCAAGGATGTCGCAGGATGATAACTGACGGCCTCTAGAACGCTTCTGGACAAAGATACACATTGCTTCTTCCTGGTAAGTGTACTTAAAGTAGACTTCGTATGATCGGCCTTCAAAGACAGCAATTTCCCGTACTTTACTCCACATACCCTTATTCTGATTAGTGTCATACATCCACTGTTGCTTCTGCGCTACCTTCTTGAAGTGGTAAATTAAGTCCTGACTCATTTCATTAACTGTGTATATCTTTCCAGTGACCTAACTCATTCTAATTAAAGTGACCCATTGATCCGGAACGTACACTGATTGATTCTTCTTTCCTCTTTCGATCAGAGAGTGCACTGAGTCACCTTCATTCTGGGAATGACCCCGTTCTAGAAAGCGGTGTGTGATTGAAATTCCAAGCTTAACGGAAGCAATGACGTGCATACAAAATAGGAATCTGTTCCTATTTTGGCCTCCACAACTATCAGAGTACAGGTTGAATGTTTTTCCACCTTTGCAAGCTTTCATCTGCAAGAAATGGTAAAGACAGCTAGCTCTTTCATTTGGACCACGGCGGGTAATGGCCTCATGCCAAACATAGCAATGCCCTTCCTTGTTTCCCATGTCGCATACTGAAAATTGTAGGTGGAATATTTCCGTTTGTAGTAGTAATGGCTCACATCAGACAGCAGTAGCCATCACTTTCTGCAGATCAAAACATGCACTAATAATGGCCTTGTCCAAGATTGAACTCATTTTGTCTTTTTCTTTGAGATCCCTGACAATAGTTTTATTGGCAATGTGAGACATGTATTTGTCTTCCAGTTTTGCTTTCTCCTCTCCAGAGGAACTATCGCAAAGCTCACATAGTTCACACTTATCCCTTTTAGGCCGAAAGAATGACAAATTATATTCTTGGTTGAATATATCAGTGTACTGCCTTAATGTTGCAGGATATATTGTGGCATATTTTCTTTCCTTGACCCATTCCTGGTACATTCTGTGCATTTTTGCAATGCTCAGTTCTGCATCAAGGTATTTTCTGCTTGTTTCTTTTCTTGTGTAATGTGACTCTACACAAGAAAAGCTGTTTATATGCTCTCGCACTGACTCCTTTATTTGAGGCCCTGTTGTATTTCCTCTTCTGGAACGCTTTCCTCTCATTTCAGGTGACAGAATTCCATCTGATCTCAGTTTTTGCATGGCAGTTGTTCTCACCCACATATCTGTAATAGTGAGTGTGTGCAGAAACATTTTCTGACACACCGTAATGATATTCGCATCGACTGTTAGAGAATACTGTCTTGAAAATTTTCTTCTTGATTCTGCCACGTTTCGAATCTGTCTCCTGCTTACATTTTTCACATGTCGACAGACGAACTCGCGTTGTCTGCTATGATCCCCCATCTGCCAGAACTGTTCAAAAATATCCTACATGATTTTTTGAGTTGAATTGTCATGACATTTTAGTCGGCATAAGTCAGGATCGCATACAGGCTTCATTACTCTTGTTTTTATTTCAGCATCTTTTCGACCAATGTGTGCAAAACCTCTGTTGAGAGATTCTTTTGCTCTATTTACTATCGATGAGGCTGGGTTCCTACTCCTTTTACGGGTCTTTTCATCATTATTTTCATATCGTCGTGTGCTAACAGTGTTTGGTGAGGATATACACTCCTGGAAATGGAAAAAAGAACACATTGACACCGGTGTGTCAGATCCACCATACTTGCTCCGGACACTGCGAGAGGGCTGTACAAGCAAAGATCACACGCACGGCACAGCGGACACACCAGGAACCGCGGTGTTGGCCGTCGAATGGCGCTAGCTGCGCAGCATTTGTGCACCGCCGCCGTCAGTGTCAGCCAGTTTGCCGTGGCATACGGAGCTCCATCGCAGTCTTTAACTCTGGTACCATGCCGCGACAGCGTGGACGTGAACCGTATGTGCAGTTGACGGACTTTGAGCGAGGGCGTATAGCGGGCATGCGGGAGGCCAGGTGGACGTACCGCCGAATTGCTCAACACGTGGGGCGTGTGGTCTCCACAGTACATCGATGTTGTCGCCAGTGGTCGGCGGAAGGTGCACGTGCCCGTCGACCTGGGACCGGACCGCAGCGACGCACGGATGCACGCCAAGACCGTAGGATCCTACGCAGTGCCGTAGGGGACCGCACCGCCACTTGCCAGCAAATTAGGGACACTGTTGCTCCTGGGTTATCGGCGAGGACCCGCACACCGTTAGGCCGTCTTCCGCTCACACCCCAAAATCGTGCAGCCCGCCTCCAGTGGTGTCGCGACAGGCGTGAATGGAGGGACGAATGGAGACGTGTCGTCTTCAGCGATGAGAGTCGCTTCTGCCTTGGTGCCAATGATGGTCGTATGCGTGTTTGGCGCCGTGCAGGTGAGCGCCACAATCAGGACTGCATACGACTGAGGCACACAGGGCCAACACCCGGCATCATGGTGTGGCGAGCGATCTCCTACACTGGCCGTACACCTCTGGTGATTGTCGAGGGGACACTGAATAGTGCATGGTACATCCAAACCGTCATCGAACCCATCGTTCTACCATTCCTAGACCGGCAAGGGAACTTGCTGTTCCAACAGAACAATGCACGTCCGCATGTATCCCGTGCCACCCAACGTGCTCTAGAAGGTGTAAGTCAACTACCCTGGCCAGCAAGATCTCCGGATCTGTCCCCCATTGAGCATGTTTGGGGCTGGATGAAGTGTCGTCTCACGCGGTCTGCATTCCAGCACGAACGCTGGTCCAACTGAGGCGCCAGGTGGAAATGGCATGGCAAGCCGTTCCACAGGACTACATCCAGCATCTCTACGATCGTCTCCATGGGAGAATAGCAGCCTGCATTGCTGCGAAAGGTGGATATACACTGTACTAGTGCCGACATTGTGAATGCTCTGTTGCCTGTGTCTATGTGCCTGTGGTTTTGTCAGTGTGATCATGTGATGTATCTGACCCCAGGAATGTGTCAATAAAGTTTCCCCTTCCTGGTACAATGAATTCACGGTGTTCTTATTTCAATTTCCAGGAGTGTAGTTGTATTACGTTCCGCTGTTGATATGGGTGGAGAAAGATTTAAGCGTTGCCCAGTAGTTTGAAAGGTGATCTCTCCTGCAATAAAAATGCGTAATTTTAAAATATACTGCCTATATTACATTGTTTTGCTACAGAAACCTTTATTGTTAACGTTGGTCTTTGTTATGTTTCCCTTTGAACTTTTTTCTCTTTTGTTCCTTCTCATCACTGCTGGTTGATGAATCATCAGCTGTTGTGGCAACGAAGTCAGGATCAGCAACAGAGTCATCACTATTATCCAAACACGGTGTATCAATTAATTTTGAGCTATTTCCTGTTGTCATCACTTCAGTTGTGCCATTATTGGGACGAACATTAGAAAACCACGAACTAGAGTACCCAGCATCAGTGGGAAGTGGTTCCCTTTTATTTGTACTTCCGTCTCCTGCAGAAAGACGCGAATGGCGTCTAACAATAATTATTACTGCGACAACACAAATTGTTTGTAGCGCTAAATAGAACTGCAGCCAAAAATATACGAAAAATATTCTTAATTTGTATATAAAACGAGAATCGTAACTATTTTTGTTGTCTATAGAATTTCGGGGCTGTTTCCGGTTTTCAATTGTATGTACCAAATTGCGTTCTTTATCATTGTTACAATAAAAAAAATGAGTACTTACGTTCCTCATCATTCGTTGGGTTGAGGACTACCTCCATTATTTTTAATGCTCTACTCGAGTAAATAATTATCCAAAAACGTAATAAATGATACTAATTACAAAAGCAGTACACTCGGAACCCGTTTATCAATTAATGTCTAAGTGAAATATCTGGTTATACTCGCACTGATGACCACACCTACAATGAACATACTTATTGTTGGCTACAGACAACCTGGGAAGAGAATGCTACCAACTTAATGGGCGAGTGAAAAATATCGCATGCATCTACACAGTAAAATTTCCCTGTACAAACATCATAACTACACTTACGATATTTGTTTCGCTACAATTCTCCCCGGAAAAACATCGTAACATAACTTGCGATCATTATCATTGGTGAAAGAGTCCCTTAGTTGACTTACGATATTCTGAAGATTGATATTTCTACTTAAGTTGCGGCGATAGAGATACGATATTTATACAGGGGAAAAGTACGGAGGCAACAATTCTGCCGAGCATCGTAACTCAATTTAGGCATTTTTGGACTTACGATGTTAATACTTGGAGTTGGCGATGGCAGGAAAGTTGACCAATCATATTATGGAGAATGATGGTGAAAGACAAACGGCTATGTCGAAGTCGGCCATTAAGTAGTTTTTATGGGCAAACTGGTTCCCGCCAACTATTTTATGAAATACAAGGGAGTAGACATATTGTCAACGTAAGACACAACACTGACATGGAAACCTCATAAAAGACATAAACGTAGCAAATAAGGTTAAAATAGAACGCCACATAATATATAGTACAAAGAATAATGACGCACACTAGTTCTAAACATGAAGAGAACGTTGAACAAAGGTCTAGCTAAGAAAACGATAATTAGCCACTACATATTACAAAGTTACATAATGCTTGTATATGAAAGCCAGTACAAAAGACACTGTCTTCACGCAAATGTTCCAATAGTACGGTTTGTATCAACGATTGCAAATATACAGCATGCTGTGCAATGAAGCAACGATTTGGTAAATTAGTCTTTGTGCATTTCACATGAAGCAAGATTCTAAAAGGTTTTCTCAATGCATCTGTGAATTGCATTTGTAAGCCTCTGTATGTAAGATTTCAAGAGCCTAGCACCAGGCGCCAAGTAGCGACATGAATCATTACCAGAATGGGTCAGTGATAACAGAAGCTCCTAAGAATGCGAAAGGCAATGCCCCAGCTGTACATAAATAGTGGATACAGCTGTGATGAAAACAATAACAATGATAAACCATTTTTATCGGAGGTTGTAAACAGTGTAACTGTTTGCAAACAGACAACATCAGAACAAAAAGTACATATTATGTATTTATATTGTAATAGCATATGAAAATATATTTATTTAAAATTTGTATAAACTTACTAGGAAATTAACTTAAAGCATTTTATATTATTACATGGCCTTGTATTTGAGCTGTATGCTGAGCTTGGAGATAAGACAATGGACTGACAGTTGTTGAACTCAACACCAGTTGGGAAAATCTGGAATTTCAATATGCAAGACCACACCATGGACAATAGAGTTGTCAATATGGGTTGCGGTTGTGGGCTGCTTGCGAATGTTCTGGTCAAATGTTGTGAGTGTAATGATCCTCCATCTCCACATATTTGTGAATTATATAGGTGTTGTATTTGTTAGTGCTGGGGCAACAAGGACATCAGGGCGTTTTGTTAGTGCACGTTGCCTACATCAGGGGCAAGTATGTACTCAGGGGTAAGCCTGTTGTCCTCTTTTGACTGTCAGATAATGACCCAGTGGGGATAACCCATCCTTTTGATTGACCGTTCCTTAACCTATTGTTCCCCCACCCCTCCCACTGCCCCTCCTCCTCTCAACCCCTCAGGATACCTCCAAACCTCACCTCTCTTCCTCACTGATACAGGTACACTTTCAGACCCCTCTCACTCTTATCAGTTTGATTGGATACTTAATTTGGTTAATTAATTAACCCCAGCCCTCTGATGAACTACCCCAATCCTCACCCTCCCGTCTCTCTTACCTCGAAATTTTGGGCTCTGTGCCGCAGAGGAAGGATCTCATGAAAAGAAATTCAATTGCACAGCAGAGGGTATATTGTTTATTTATAAAAAATTCGGTTCTCACAGGTTGGATTGTTCCTGCTCTTCATTCTCTGCTATTTGGGAAGATGCAGGTCTCGTAAGAAGTAATTACATGGATCGCTTTTTTTTAAATTCCGATAGCGCAAGCAAGCAAAATCATTCGATCGTGATCCATGCACCATCCACTAGACCACACAGAACACCACCCACGCAGACTGCCAGACCACGCCACACTGGCGAGAACATGAGAAGCAGCAGCGACACATGCAGTGTTTATCCAGTAAACTCCTGTGGAATAACGAAGCATGCAAGAACTCTGTCATTTCAAGGCAAATACATATTTGAGAATCGATTCCGCTATTGACTCTAAATTTCCCCCGCCCTCCTAGCTCACTTTCTTGTGTTGCATTTCACAAACTGCTTCGGGAGTTATTACATCTGGTGTTACGGAATATTGTCACACACATAACTTCAAGATATCATGGGAATTAAATGTACCACTGCACAAAGAGAGAGATATACATATATAGCCTTGCAGACGACAGGAAATATTTAAACAAGTCCAAGGAATACCTCCACAGCCACACATACCCTAAAAGAAAGGATCGCGACACAGTTGTGAAACTGCCCCTGAGACACTTCGTGAGCTTTTTCACGAAATACACTCGTCTTTGAGTACAAGTTGCTTCAGGAACTACCAAATCCAACTGAATATTGCTCTAAATCCACTTTCAAAAAGATCGCTGTACATTAGCTTGTCAGTTCGGAGATTTATACCATGAGCGAATATAAAATAAGATTGTGGCACATTTGTGAAACCTCTGTCTTCCTCCACTACTCCAAAACATTCGCACACATAAACACTATAGGTGAAGTCTTAACGCCTCAATACATTTGCAGATGTTGCCTTAAACAATTTGCTTTAAATACACTCGCGCACAAAACACAGCACTGTCTTCCCAGAGGCACACGGAATGGAAATACATTACAGTGAATAACTCTCAAAAACATTACATCACTAAAATAAGAGAGTGAAAATACACCGTTTCGAAACTCTGAAGACAATCCTGCAAAATATTGTTAAATACACTATCACAGTAGTTTGCCACACGAGGGACAGTCGTAACGGAGGACCTGCAAACTGATGGCATGTCTGCCCACGGCCGCAGCTCACCACAGAGTGTTGTGCAGACTGGAAGCTGGGGTTTTTCCAACAGATCCACGAGCACTCGAAAACTGCAGCCGCCCAGACCAGCACCAATTTGTCATGCGACCTCAGACCAGCATTCATCTGCAGGTGGGGTAGAATGTCACACTCCTATTGGCTCCCTGGGTGAAATGGAAGGTGGACAGGGTGGAGGTTATATAAACCTTCTCACCATGGTGCAGTAGCTCCCATTCTTCTATCATCTGTGGCGGGGTCAACTCAACTGGGTTGTTCTCGTTCAAGGGTGTGTATGCTACAGGCTTATTTGAAAAAAAAAAAAAAACTAAGTCAGTGGGAATTACCAGGTAAGCACCACAGCATGAGGTCAGATTTCGTAGTGTATATTTCCGTAAAAAGTTTCGTAGTATCAAATTCAGATTTAGATGTTAATTTTTTCTCTTGGTGTGTCAGCTTACATGCACCAAATTGTGGAAGAGCTGGAGTCGGAAGTCCAATACTGGCAGCAATATCATCGTAGGTAGAATAATACCTTTCACTGTTTACGTAATATGTCGTTGTAGACGATTTCGAGGATCAAAATCGATAAACGTTACTTCTTTTTCAACTTCCCTAAGAATTTTGTATTGTTTGCATACTGTGTATACGTAATTAAATTTCACTGTATATGTAATATGGTGTATATTATGTGTTGTTGTATATGATTTCTTGGCAGACGAAGGAGGGCAGGGTGGGGTATGTGCTGGATACATGCAGGAGCTATCGAAGATGTCATATGAGTGTATATTCTAAAAGAAACATTTTTTTGTTTCCTATACTTTTTGCAGGTATATGTTTTTTTATTATTAGATAATTATGTTGCAGGCGATACAGGGGAGGTGAGATCTATAACTACAACTAGTCAATGAAGTTGCTTGCGGTGGTATGTTGTGGTGTATGTGCTGTACCTCACGAGATCGGCGAGGACATGGCAGCGGAGGAGGAGGTGTAAACACTGTGGAATCGAGCTGCTGTAAGCAGCTTGGTTGCAGCAGTCCTGACCCGCTAGCCTGAGCAATACGAGTCCGTGGACGCTAGAATGGTGCTTTGGTTGCTGCTGCGGGGGCAGCAGGGATGGGGCGTCGGCGGCGGCTTCGCCCGTGGCAGCTAGTGGCGCTGTTCTCGGCGAAGCACGCCACACAGGACCTCGTTTCAATATTACAGTCTTCACTGTCCCTGGGACACGAGCCACGGTGTATTGTGAGAATTGTCCCCCTGACTCATCTGCTGTAGAATAATGAACAACGAATTAAGTACAACGTTCTAGACAACATCTGCTGTCGCAGCTGCTGCAGGGAAAGAAAGAATACTGATTATTTGTGAGCAGAATGAGTATGTACTACCTATTTTGCTCTGACTCCTTGGCATCTCCCTCATCTCCTAACGACGACGAAGGTCTCTCTACATCTGCTCCACCCACTGAGGCATTTCGTTGAGGAAAACTTTCAACTTGTGACTAGGAAGGGAGTTTTCCCATATGAGTGTGTGGATAGTATGGTGAAACTCAACAAAACCAGACTACCTGACATAAGTGCATTCTCCAGCAACCTTACAGGCGATGCCACAACGGATGCAGAGAATAAGCATGTCATGAATGTCTGGCAGTAATTCAGCATCTCCACTTTAGCGGAGTATGCATGGCTTCACATGGACAAAGACGTGCTCTTGATTGCTGATGTTTTCGAGAAAATTTAGAGTCCATGCATGACCACATATTCTCTGGATCCCATTTTGTATTACATGGCACCTGGGTTGTGCTGGGAGGAATTGTTCAAGAAAACGAAGTGCAGTATGGAATTATTGCCTTATGCTGACATGCTCCTTTCTCTGAGTGATGGACCTGTGCCGGACTTTTCTGATGTGTCCATCGGCATGTGAAGGCAAATAACTGACGGATGGGTGACAGGTTCAATGCATCCCTTTGCTGGAGCTACATAACGTCCTGAATTTAAATAACTTATAAGGGGATGCCATGTATTAATCGCTGCCAATTGGTGAGTTTCGATGGGTGCCGGAAGACGAATGCATGGGATTAGCTGGAAAAATCATGGGGGGTATGGCGGCCGATAGTCATGGTGGAGGCAGTACTTACATACCCTATTAATTTGCCCGATGTGCCTGTCGATTTGCAGCTGTGTCCAGAGCAACTAGTTCTGCAAGGAGGCTCCACTCCTAAACTGATGACAATGCTGAGGAATAAGCAGAGATTTTTTATTCATTATTGCAATCTCCAGCGGTGTCTCAGCTAGGGGGTGGAGCTGGTTAGAATCACCCAGCCTATCTCAATCAGGCAGTCCCCCTGGTTGAAGGAGTTTGATGTGATTACGGGACAGAGAGTTTCCGCGAGTGAGACTCTGAAAAAGGTTTTTACAAATTAATGAATAATACAGTTTTCGGTAAAACAATGGAGAGTTTGAAGCAATGATGTGAAATTTTGATTACAACCGAATGGGATGGGCGTTGTGGTGTACGAAAATGCATTGGCAGACCAAATTTTGAGTGGGTCACCATGTTCATTAAAAACTTCGTCACTGTGGAGATGCCGAAGACTGCAGTAGAGTTTACGAAACGTATTTCATCTACATCTACATACATACTCCGCAAGCCACCTGACGGTTTGTAGCGGAGGGTACCCTGAGTACCTCTATCGGTTCTCCCCTCTATTCCAGTCTCGTATTGTTCGTGGAAAGAAGGATTGTCGGTATGCTTCTGTGTGGGCTCTAATCTCTCTGATTTTATCCTCATGGTCTCTTCCCGAGATATACGTAGGAGGGAGCAATATACTGCTTGACTCTTCGATGAAGGTACGTTCTCGAAACTTTAACAAAAGCCCGTACCGAGCTACTGAGCGTCTCTCCTGCAGAGTCTTCCACTGGAGTTTATCTATCATCTCCGTAACGCTTTCGCGATTACTAAATGATCCTGTAACGAAGCGCGCTGCTCTCCGTTGGATCTTCTCTATCTCTTCTGTCAACCCTATCTGGTACGGATCCCACACTGCTGAGTAGTATTCAAGCAGTGGGCGAACAAGCATACTGTAACCTACTTCCTTTGTTTTCGGATTGCATTTCCTTAGGATTCTTCCAATGAATCTCAGTCTGGCACCTGCTTTACCGACGATCAACTTTATATGATCATTCCATTTTAAATCACTCCTAATGCATACTCCCAGATAATTTATGGAATTAACTGCTTCCAGTTGCTGACCTGCTATTTTGTAGCTAAATGATAAGGGATCTATCTTTCTATGTATTCGCAGCACATTACACTTGTCTACATTGAGATTCAATTGCCATTCCCTGCACCATGCGTCAATTCCCTGCAGATCCTCCTGCATTTCAGTACAGTTTTCCATTGTTACAACCTCTCGATACACCACAGCATCATCTGCAAAAAGCCTCAGTGAACTTCCAATGTCATCCAACAGGTCATTTATGTATATTGTGAACAGGAACGGTCCTATGACACTCCCCTGCGGCACACCTGAAATCACTCTTACTTCGGAAGACTTCTCTCCATTGAGATTGACATGCTGCGTTCTGTTATCTAGGAACTCCTCAATCCAATCACACAGTTGGTCTGATAGTCTATATGCTCTTACGTTGTTCATTAAACGACTGTGGGGAACTGTATCGATTGCCTTGCGGAAGTCAAGAAACACGGCATCTACCTGTGAACCCGTGTCTATGGCCCTCTGAGTCTCGTGGACGAATAGCGCGAGCTGGGTTTCACACGACCGTCTTTTTCGAAACCCATACTGATTCCTACAGAGTAGATTTCTAGTCTCCAGAAAAGTCATTATACTCGAACATAATACGTGTTCCAAAGTTCTAAAACTGATCGACGTTAGAGATATAAGTCTATAGTTCTGCACATCTGTTCGACGTCCCTTCTTGAAAACGGGGATGACCTGTGCCCTTTTCGAATCCTTTGGAACGCTACGCTCTTCTAGAGACCTACGGTACACCGCTGAAAGAAGGGGGGCAAGTTCCTTCGCGTACTCTGTGTAAAATCGAACTGGTATCCCATCAGGTCCAGCGGCCTTTCCTCTTTTGAGCGATTTTAATTGTTTCTCTATCCCTCTGTCGTCTATTTCGATATCTGCCATTTTGTCATCTGTATGGGAATGTACATAATAGACATTTCCAAACTCCACATATACCGCTTTATTTACCAGTTTGTGAAAAGTTTTGTCACAGATCCTAAATTAATTTATATGGATACAGATGGTTTCATCCACTAGGTGAAGAAATGCGATCCATATGAAGTAATGAGATATCACGGCAATGAATTCAACTTATCCTCATACAAGGTCAATAATCCTTGTCATATTGTTCCACAGAACAAGAAGGTTTTTGGCCTTACGAAGGACAAGGCGAATGGATTGCCAATTGTGGAGTTTGTACGTCTACTACCAAATATGTACGTGTATTGCACGTTGGAAGGTGCAACCTAGAAACGGCGTAATGGTGTGTACCATATGGCATCAAGAGCCCTGTCCATCATAGACTGCTTGTGGTACCTGTATAGCGGTGTTCTTGATCCTGCTTTGCAGCCACCGCATATGGTGCGCCAAACTAGTATTTGCTCATGAGGGCACGAGATGTACACTGTGCTGCAGTCTAAACTCGGCCTGTCGCCTCATGACGATAAAAGGCTCATTTGTGATGATAGGATTCAAACTCTCCCGCAATCACAATACTCAATATTAAGTGAGAGGGAGAGAATGAGGGAGAGTGTGTCTGGAGTCAGTGTAGTAATATGACCCATTTATCATAGTGTAAGTAATACTTGAGTGTGTGTATATGTGTGTGTGTGGTGTAAAGATTCATGTGTGCTTTGTACATGTGTATTTACACACACAGACCATATGTGGAGAAAAAGAGATAAAAAAGGATTATATATATATATATATATATATATATATATATATATATATATATATATATATATCAATCATGTGTGAAAGGAAAAAAGTTTAAAAAAGTTAAAGAAGTATAAACAAAAAATATTTAAAAAATCATAAACAGAGTAAAAATACATGTATATTTATTTACTCATAAGTAATGTATGTGTGGCCTGTAAATATATATATCTCCGCACCATGTGTGTCTTGTATATAGTATAGTTTTTAAGTTTTTCACCAGCTGCTAGCCATCCAAGTCAGATTAGTTTATAAGTGTATGCAAACCATCAGAATCATTATTATTGTAAAAACCTTTCATATTGAGGGGTTGAAATGAGAGTCTAAGTTTACACATTTCATCATAATTATTGTAAAGGCCATAGTACTAGGACTGTGTGCGGCAGGGCGGGGGTGGTCGTCGTTACTCGATCGTACACTCTCTTATTCATTGTCTACCTACCTCAGTACAGCTTCCTTACGACGCCCCTTCACTCTGCAGTAGTAGATACTCATTAGGCCATGTAAAGCAGCGTTGATGAAACCATGGCCTAATATCTACCACACACAGGCCGCGTAACTCAAGTTCCGAATCAGTTCCTGCAAGTTCATTTTAACAAATTTCGGTTGGTGGATAAATGCCATTTACCTGCAGTAAGCCTTCGGAAATTTTAGTAAACTGGTTTTAATTCTTAAAGAAACACGTAAATCTGCTATCAAGTCCGAATTTACTATTTTAACTGCTCTGTCATTCCAAGTTCACAGTCAATACACCAAAATATCGCACGGAAAAGCAGCCGGAATATGTACCATTCCGTCCTGATTAATGTTCGATCTGACAGTCACTGACCCCATACTACTGCGAGTTGAACATTCCGTCGAATCAGTGGTCTTCAGTGTCTGAAGTGCTCGCCCAAGTATTCCATAAAGTATACGGAATATGCAACGCGGAGTTTCACTGAGACCGAAATATCACATGTTCATTTAATTAATCAAATTGTCCTCAAAATATTCGTAACTTAAACTGCCTGAGTCATGACTTCCTAACAGCAATGAACTGAAAGTTACTCATTTTACAAGATATTTTCTTGGGGACATTTAGCATGATGCTACACGTACTAAGGTTGGCGAGCGACTCTCCCGATGCCACCGCACTCTATGCCTACCTAACTTTATGCGTATGGGGGCAGCTTAATTACGATCGGCTATTGGTTTGAATGATTACTCAGAATTATCCTTTTAGATTATTCTTGCGCCAAAACTTGCCAGAGCCAATCACTAATCAGAAAATCATTTACGTCATTCCAGTGGCAATTTCCAATATAATAATTAATAAAACGTACCAAAATACAAAATAATCTTTAAATTAATTTTGAATCTTATTCCACTTACGACTTCTATATGGCTGCTTTCTTACAAAAGCAAGCACACATCGATATACATCATCAACATCGTGGTTGCAACACAATTTTCAAACGCTTCAGTTTCATAAGTTTTTACATAAAATAGTATTAAGTTTTTTCGTATGTCCCACAGACACTCTCTAATTCATTCCCATGTATACACACAGCAAAATAATGAGCAGATAACAACACTAAATAATTTTTTACACTATGAAATGCAGAGTAATTAAAGTTTTGAAAAGAAAAATTCCAATTAAGTGATTTTATACACTGAGAACTCTGGTTATGACTTTAGATGATAATAAAAGACAAACCGCTACTGTTCCTAACTGAGTTTTGAAACATAAGTGTCGGTTTTTGGACATTTAAGTAATTATCTCAAACTCCGGAACTACATAAGATAAAAATCTGAAATTTTGACAGGATTCTTTTCTTAATAAATAAAGGTGGTATAGCAAGTTTGAAAAAAATCGGTTGATAATTACTATAGTTTATTTGGATTCGTAGGGGGTATGAATTTCCGTTCCTACTAGATATTACTTGAGACCGTTCTCACAGCTAGTAGCGTCAGCTGCGCTGAGTCATAGCGAAGACACAATCCTACCACCACCGGGCTACACGGCTGCATGCTTTACTGCAATGAGTGTTATGTCTTAATAACTTGCTATGTTGCATGTGGAATTTAGTTGCAGCAAAGAAAGTATCATCGCATTAGTTTTTAACATACATTCATAAAAAAATTCCATTACTACTGGAAAAAATTGTAAAAATGTATTCTCTACCAATGCCACTGTTATAGTATGTAAGTTAAATCAAATGTATCTCTGCATTGGAATAGCAGAGTAAAGTTCTAAGTCAAGAATACTACATAGTAACCGCAAGAACTGAATTGTATTCTCAAGAACTTAATTGTATTTGTGTGAACTGAGTAAACGAAAACATTTGTTACCATACGTCTTTATGTTATTATTAACAAAAAACCTATCCGCTATTGCATTATGTAAGTATTTTCACTGAAGTGAGAAAGAAACTGGTATAGGCATGTGTATTCAAATACAGAGATAAGTAAACAGACAGAATACGGCGCTGCAGTCGACAATGCCTTTGTTGTTGCTGTCGTCCACAGCCCTGAGACTGGTTTGATGAAGTTCTACATGCTACTCTACACGGTGCAAGCTTCGTCATCTCCGAGTACCTACTGCAACCTACAACCTTCTGAATCTGCTTATTGTATTCATCTCTTGGTCTCACTCTACGATTTTTATCCCCCACGCTTCCCTCCAATACTAAACTGGTGATCCCTTGATGGCTCAGAACATGTTCTGTCAACCGATCCCCGCTTTTAGTCAAGTTGTGCCACAAATTTCGCCTCTCCCCAGTTCTTTTCCATGCCTCCGCATTAGTTACGTAATCTACCCGTCTAATCTTAAACATTCTTCTGTAGCACCACATTTCGAATGCTACTATTCTCTTCTTGTCTAAACTATCTATCGCCTATGTTTCACTTCCATACAGGTCTACACTCCATACACATACTTTCAGAAAAGCCTTCCTGACACATCAATCTACACTCGATGACAACAAATTTCCCTTCTTCCGAAATACTTTCCTTGCCCTTGCAAGACTAAAATTTGTATCCTCTCTACTTCGACCATCATCAGTTATTTTGCTCCCCAAACAGCAAAACTCGTCTACTACTCTTATTTTCCATTTCCTAATCTAATTATCACAGCATTACCTGACTTAATTCGACTACATTCCATTATCCTCGTTATGCTTTTGTTGATGTTCATCTTATATCCTCCTTTCAAGGCACTGTTCATTCCTTTCAATTGCTCTTCCATGTCCTTTGCTGTCTCTGACAGAATTACAATGTCCTCAGCAAACCTTGAAGTTTTTTTCTTCTCCATTGATTTTAATTCCTTGCCCAATTTTTTTTTACTTTTCTTTACTGCTTGCTCTATATACAGATTAAATAACATCGGGGATGGGCTACAAACCTATCTCACTCCCTTTCCAACCACTGCTTCACTTTCATGACTCTCGACTCTTATAACTGCCATCTGGTTACTGTACAAATTGTAAATAGCCTTTCACTTCCTGTATTTTACCCCTGCCACCTTCAGAATTTGAAAGAGAGTATTCTAGTCAACATTGTCAAAAGCTTTCTCTAAGTCTACAAATGCTAGAAACGTAGGTTTGCCTTCCCTTATTCTATCTTCTAAGATAAGTCGTAGGGTGAGTATTGCCTCTCATGCTCCACGATTTCTACAGAATATAAACTGATTTTCCAGGTGTCGGCTTCTACCAGTTTCTCCATTCGTCTGTAAAGAATTCATGTTAGTATTTTGCAGCCGTGACTTATTAAACTAATAGTTCGGTAATTTTCACACCCTTCAACACGTGCTTTCTTTGGGATTGCGGTTATTATGTTCGTCTTGAAGTCTGAAGGTATCTCGCCTGTCTCATACAGCTTGCTCACCAGATAGAAGAATTTTTCATGGCTGGTTCTCCCAAGGCTATCAGTAGCTCTAATGGTATGTTGTGTACTCCCTTGTTTCGACTTAGGTCTCTCAGTGCTCTTTCAAACTCTTCACGCAATATCATCTTCATCTATGTCCTCTTCCATTTCCACAATATTGCCCTCAAGTACATGGCCCTTGTATAAACCCTCTATATACTCCTCCCATCTCCTGCTTTCCCTTCTTTGCTGAGAGCTGGTTTTCCATCTGAGCTCTTGATATTTACACAAGTGCTTCTCTTTTATTCAAACGTCCCTTTAATATTCCTGAAACCTTCCAGTGTCTCCAGGCCTCTTCCATACATACAACCATCTTGCACCTTTCTTAATGCGGTTTCCTCTTTCATTCCTTACACCCAGTCCATATTCACCTACAAGTTTCACCTCTCTTCCTTTTCCTACTATTGATTTCCAGTCCCGCATGTCTATTAAACTTCCGTCTCCCTTCAGTATCTGAATAATTTATTTTATATCATCGTACATCTCTTCAATCTATTCGTCATATGCCGAATTTCAACATCATGAGGTGCTCTGCCTACAGTCCTATTCGCACCGTGTTCACCGTAGTATCGATTCTGGTTGACGTAACTGTTGCGTTCACCATCCTGTCCACGTCCTCGATCATTTATGTTGTTCCACCTGTGTTCTCGACTGTCACCCCAGTTTCTATACGGTCGGTCCCGATTATTGTTCCGTTTGCGTCGCGACGAACAGTCACGCCGTTGATTAGTAATACGGCCACGACTACGGTTGCGCTGCTGTGCCCCGTAATAACTTTGTGCCTGATTAGGCGGGCATTCTTCTGTATTGTATTCCAACTCTTGGAGAAGTGTCTTAAACGTTTCCACATCCTCTTTGCATAGGCCCGCAAGAATGACGTGGCCCAAGTGAATCGGCAATTTGGTGATGCATATCCTAATTAGTTCCGCAGCCCCGTATGGATCGTATAGAATTTGATTCGCCTGCAGCATGTGGTCAAATAGGCGTGCTGGGCTGCCGAAACCAGACTGGTTCAAATTTGGCAGCATAACTATGCCATGCTTGAATCTATCTTGTGCCGCTTCCGACCAATAGGCGGACAGAAAGGCTAGTCGAAACTCCCGAGTGGAATTGCAGTGACGAGGTGCCGACCTCATGCGAATCGCTGGTTCGCCTTCCAAATAGCCACACATATATTCTATCTTATGTGAATCTGCCCAGTCGGGGGGAAGACAGAATTCAAATTGCTCGAGCCATGCTCGTGGACGTATTCCTTTTTGCGAATTTCGAAATATCTTAAACTTTCTTACCATAAGGAAATGTTTGAAATCAAATCCCTGCATTTCCTCTTGGCGAGGCCCTTGAATGTTTTTATTTTTCTCATGTCTGCCCCTCAAAATACATTCTTCCCTGTCGTCAAAATCTCCCTCGTGGCCGGAGTCCCTCTCTGCACTGTTCATACGGCTATTTTTTGTGTTATTGGCGAGTTCGGAATCGCACCCAATGCTGCTATCCAGATTCGCCACGCGTTCTTGTAATTCGCCTGTTACAGCTTTGTGCCGCCTGTTCACTTCGAACTGTCCCTTCTGAAATCTAAGAAGCGAACGCACTTCTTCGGTCTCTGCGACTGCTACCGGTGTAGTATTGTTATCGCTCTCAGTCACCTTCATCGAGCCTACGATGTCCGCTAATGCCGCTATCTTATCATGTATTTTTCTGTTGTCCTCCACCCCAGTCTGCTTCAATTGTTCTACTTGCTGTTCGAGTGCGTGAATCGCTTGACTGTTGTCCGCTACTATGTTGCCAACGGACGCGGGACGTTGCGTTTCCGCCTCCTGGACCCTCGAGAGTACCTGCTGGTGTTCTCTTTGGCATTGTTCTCTCAGCGCTTGGAAATTCCTAAGTAGCTGTTCTTCGCTCTCTTTCGATTCCGCATTGCGACTCCGCTTGCCCTGTTCTAAGGCTTGCAGACGTTCATCGATTTGTTCAAATGTACGGTCTAATTCTTTCATAATACCACTTTTTATTTCACTTGCCAGATTGTTTATTCTTTGTGAGATATCATCGGACACTCTCTGCATCGACTTGTCGACTTTATTTGTCTGCTGGATTAGTTTTTCGTTTATTTGTTCGCCTAGCTCGTGGATCGATTTTTCAGATTTCTGCGTCATTTGTTCGCCTAGCTCACGGATCGACTTTTCAGATTTCTCTGTCACTTGTTCGCCTAGCTCTCGGATCGATTTTTCAGATTTCTGCGTCATTTATTGCCTAGCTCACGGATCGATTTTTCAGATTTCTCTGCGTTTTCTTTATTTTGTTGCAATAAGGCTTCCATGAGTTTTGCCAAATCAATTTGGTTAGTTGGAGGCAAATTAATTTCTGGCTCTGATGTGAGCCCGTTCGTCCTGTTTTGCATATCCTCTGAAGTATTCCCTAATGCATTATCGGAACCGTCCGACGCGTTAATATTCGAAATCAAATTATCCCCTTGTTCCATGTTGCTTAAGTTGTTGGACCGCCTACTTTTAGCTTGGTTACGTGTCTGCAGTAGTTCAATTTATACTCGGTACGCAACACAATAATCACAATAAATCTATCCCCAAAAAATTACGACAGTCACACGAAAGGTACCCAACCTAGTACGCACTTTTTCACACACAAAACAAATTTTTATCTTTGATCGAAGCAGTGAAATTTACAAGCGAGAAAAAAAAAACACACACATATAAAACACACAAATATAGAAAACAAAAGAACAAGACAAACAACACAACACCGTGAATCATTTGAAAGTCTGCTCAGAAACAACACAGAAGTTGTTTGAGCGCTGCAGGGAAAAAAATTAAGATTATACAACGCTCGCAATCTAACGTTTCAGAGATTCCAGAGTCTAGCGGAATCACAGAACAGGGTCGCCATGTGTAATATTGTTGCATTAATTTGATGTGAAAGCGGTGCTGATAGACAATAAAAGCGGGTTAAAAGCTGTGAGCTGTCTGGGGTTAGTTAACCTTGCATTACTGCGCAACTGTTTCACCAGGTATCCAGTCTAGCTTACCAAATTCTCAACCGGACTAACATTAATTATAATCTTTTAATAGTCATACGACAACCGGTGATATATATATATATATATATATATATATATATATATATATATATATATATATATATGAAAGAGAATTTAAATAAAAAGAAATAAATCAGTTTATATTTGGAAATTTATTTTAACTTTGATCATTGAAATTTCAACATATTAAACTTGATTCATAACTAAACCGGTGCCTTATTTAGGATTGTGGAAATGTGAGATTGTAATCTTACGGAACACATCAAATATGGAGCCAAGATTGGGAGACTGCATACAACACTGCATTCATAAAACAACACACGAAGAACGTTGAAACATATGCAAGAGCAAATTAACCACAACCAACCGAATCAATATTCACCCAAAGAAGATATGTTCGTAGCGCAATCCTGTCCGTCATGTAATTACCACACACTGGTATACTAAATTCATACTAACTCCCTGTGAAATCTTCCCGAAAAGAATAGCTGAGAGCTACTTTGATGATTACACCACATGCTTCACGTGGTACAGTTATTTGTATTGCTGAGGGACGCAAGCCTCCCCGCCAATGTCAAGGTCCCTTTTTCATTGGGGGACAACGCCTATATAAGACAACAAGTGTCTGGCATAGTTGTTAGATCGGTTACTGCTGCTGCAAAGGCAGTTTATTCTGATTTAAGTGACTCTGGGTGTGGTGTTATTGTCATCACAGGAGCAGTGGGATACAGAATCTCCGAGGTAAAATGAAGTGGGGATTTTCCAGTACAACAAATTCAAGGGTGTACCGTGAATATTATCAGATCTTCGACATTGCTGCTGCCAGAAAAAGATCCTGCAAGAATGGGAGCAATGGTAACTGAAGAGAATCGTTCTACGTGACAGATGTGCAACTCTTCTGCAAATCTGCAGCAAGCAAGTATCCCTATGAAGTATACACTAGATCGCGTGTTATAGGTCTAGTATGCACATCCTCACACAAATAGATTTCATTAAACTTTTCGGCAGTCTTCGCCATCTCTACAGCAACAAAGTTTTTATTGCATAAGGTGACCTGCTTACAATTTAGTCTGTCAATGCATTTTCTTATGCCGTAAGGCCCATCCCACTCGGCTGTAATCGAAATTTCACGTCTTTCCCTCAAATTCTCCATTATTTTACCGGAAATTGAATTATTCAAAATTTGTAAAAATTATCCATAAAGTCACACATCGTGGAAACTCTTTGTCTTGTAATCAAATCAACATACTCCTTCAACCAGGGGGACTGCTTGATTGAGATAGCCTGAGTGATTATAGCCAGCTCCATACCTAAGCTGAGATACTGCTGGCGATTACGATAATGAATAATGTATCTCCGCTTATTCCCTAGCATTGTCATCAGTTTTGGGGTGGAGCCTCCTCACAGAACTAGTTGCTCTGGACACAGATGCAAATTGGCGTGCACATTAAAAATGTTCAACTGTGTATGAAATTTTATCGGACTTAACTGCTATGGTCATCAGTCCCTAAGCTTACACACTACTTAACCTAAATTATCCTAAGGACAAACACATACACCCATGTCCGAGAGAGGACTCGAACCTCCGCCGGAACCAGCAACACAGAACATGACTGCAGCGCACTAGAACGCTTGGCTAATCCCGCGTGGCCGCGTTCACATCATGCAAACTAATAGCGTATGTGAGTTCTGGTATGTGAGTTCTGCCTCCACCACATACCCTACACCACAATTAGCTGCCATACACCCCATGATTTTTCCACCTAATCCCTTGCATTCGTCTTCTGGCACCCATCAAAACACACCAATCGGCAGTGATTGCTGCATGACATGCCCATATAAGTTATTTACATTCATGTACATTATGTAACTCCAATCACGGGATGCGTTGAATCTGTCACCCATCCATCAGTTATTTGCCTTCACATGCCTGTGGACACATTGGAAAGGTCCCCCATGGATCCCTCGCTCAAAGATAAAAAGCATGCCAGCATCGGTCAATAAGATTAGATTAGATTAATACTAGTTCCATGGATCATGAATACGATATTTCGTAATGATGTGGAACGAGTCAAATTTTCCAATATATGACATAATTAAGTTAATTTAACAAGATACTGAAGTTAATATAACAACTTTTTTATTTTTTGTGTTTTTTTTTAATTTTTATTTTTTTAAATATTTTTTTTGTTTTTTTTTTCTTAATTTATATCTAAAAATTCCTCTATGGAGTACTAGGAGTTGTCATTCAGAAATTCTTTTAATTTCTTCTTAAATATTTGTTGGTTATCTGCCAGACTTTTGATAATATTTGGTAAGTGACCAAAGACTTTAGTGGCAGTATAATTCAACCCTTTCTGTGCCAAAGTTAGATTTAATCTTGAATAGTGAAGATCATCCTTTCTCCTAGTATTGTAGTTATGCACACTGCTATTACTTTTGAATTGGGTTTGGTTGTTAATAACAATTTTCATAAGAGAGTATATATACTGAGAAGCTACTGTGAATATCCCTAGCTCCTTAAATAAATGTCTGTAGGATGACCTTGGGTGGACTCCAGCTATTATTCTGATTACACGCTTTTGTGCAATAAATACTTTATTCCTCAGTGATGAATTACCCCTAAATATGATGCCATATGAAAGCAATGAGTGAAAATAGGCGTAGTAAATTAATTTACTAAGATGTTTAGCACCAAAATTTGCAATGACTCTTATTGCATAAGTAGCTGAACTCAAACGTTGTAATATTGTTACATTAATTTGATGTGAAAGCGGTGCTGATAGACAATAAAAGCGGGTTAAAAGCTGTGAGCTGTCTGGGTTTAGTTAACCTTGCATTACTGTGCAACTGTTTAACCAAGTATCCAGTCTAGCTTACCAAATTCTCAACCAGACTAACATTAATTATAATCTTTTAATAGTCATACGACAACCGGTGATTTATATATATATAAAAGAGAATTTAAATAAAAAGAAATAAATCAGTTTATATTTGGAAATTTATTTTAACCTTGATCATTGAAATTTCAGCATATTAAACTTGATTCATAACTAAACTGGTGCCTTATTTAGGATTGTGAAAATGTGAGATTGTAATCTTACGGAACACATCAAATATGGAGCCAAGATTGGGAGACTGCATACAACACACGAAGAACGTTGAAACATATGCAAGAGGAAATTAACCACAACCAACCGATTCAATATTCACCCAAAGAAGTTATGTTCGTAGCGCAATCCTGTCCATCATGTAATTACCACACACTGGTATACTAAATTCATACTAACTCCCTGTGAAATCTTCCCGAAAAGAATAGCTGAGGGCTACTTTGATGATTACACCACATGCTTCACGTGGTACAGTTATCTGTATTGCTGAGGGACGCAAGCCTCCCCGCCAATGTCAAGGTTCCTTTTTCATTGGGGGACAACGCCTATATAAGACAACAAGTGTCTGGCATAGTTGTTAGATCGGTTACTGCTGCTGCAAAGGCAGTTTATTCTGATTTAAGTGAGTCTGGGTGTGGTGTTATTGTCATCACGGGAGCGGTGGGATACAGAATCTCCGAGGTAAAATGGAGTGGGGATTTTCCAGTACAACAAATTCAAGGGTGTACCGTGAATATTATCAGATCTTCGACATTGCTGCTGCCAGAAAAAGATCCTGCAAGAATGGGAGCAATGGTAACTGAAGAGAATCGTTCTACGTGACAGATGTGCAACTCTTCTGCAAATCTGCAGCAAGCAAGTATCCCTATGAAGTATTTTAGGATCTGTGAAATGAGTTTTCGCAAACTCATAATGGAAGTGGTACATTGGAGTTTGGATAGGTCTAGTATGCACATCCTCACACAAATAGATTTCATTAAACTTTTCGGCAGTCTTCGCCATCTCTACAGCAACAAAGTTTTTATTGCATAAGGTGACCTGCTTACAATTTAGTCTGTCAATGCATTTTCTTATGCCGTAAGGCCCATCCCACTCGGCTGTAATCGAAATTTCACGTCTTTCCCTCAAATTCTCCATTATTTTACCGGAAATTGAATTATTCAAAATTTGTAAAAATTATCCATAAAGTCACACATCGTGGAAACTCTTTGTCTTGTAATCAAATCAACATACTCCTTCAACCAGGGGGACTGCTTGATTGAGATAGCCTGAGTGATTATAGCCAGCTCCATACCTAAGCTGAGATACTGCTGGCGATTACGATAATGAATAATGTATCTCCGCTTATTCCCTAGCATTGTCATCAGTTTTGGGGTGGAGCCTCCTCACAGAACTAGTTGCTCTGGACACAGATGCAAATTGGCGTGCACATTAAAAATGTTCAACTGTGTATGAAATTTTATCGGACTTAACTGCTATGGTCATCAGTCCCTAAGCTTACACACTACTTAACCTAAATTATCCTAAGGACAAACACATACACCCATGTCCGAGAGAGGACTCGAACCTCCGCCGGAACCAGCAACACAGAACATGACTGCAGCGCACTAGAACGCTTGGCTAATCCCGCGTGGCCGCGTTCACATCATGCAAACTAATAGCGTATGTGAGTTCTGGTATGTGAGTTCTGCCTCCACCACATACCCTACACCACAATTAGCTGCCATACACCCCATGATTTTTCCACCTAATCCCTTGCATTCGTCTTCTGGCACCCATCAAAACACACCAATCGGCAGTGATTGCTGCATGACATGCCCATATAAGTTATTTACATTCATGTACATTATGTAACTCCAATCACGGGATGCGTTGAATCTGTCACCCATCCATCAGTTATTTGCCTTCACATGCCTGTGGACACATTGGAAAGGTCCCCCATGGATCCCTCGCTCAAAGATAAAAAGCATGCCAGCATCGGTCAATAAGATTAGATTAGATTAATACTAGTTCCATGGATCATGAATACGATATTTCGTAATGATGTGGAACGAGTCAAATTTTCCAATATATGACATAATTAAGTTAATTTAACAAGATACTGAAGTTAATATAACAACTTTTTTATTTTTTGTGTTTTTTTTTAATTTTTATTTTTTTAAATATTTTTTTTGTTTTTTTTTCTTAATTTATATCTAAAAATTCCTCTATGGAGTACTAGGAGTTGTCATTCAGAAATTCTTTTAATTTCTTCTTAAATATTTGTTGGTTATCTGCCAGACTTTTGATAATATTTGGTAAGTGACCAAAGACTTTAGTGGCAGTATAATTCAACCCTTTCTGTGCCAAAGTTAGATTTAATCTTGAATAGTGAAGATCATCCTTTCTCCTAGTATTGTAGTTATGCACACTGCTATTACTTTTGAATTGGGTTTGGTTGTTAATAACAATTTTCATAAGAGAGTATATATACTGAGAAGCTACTGTGAATATCCCTAGCTCCTTAAATAAATGTCTGTAGGATGACCTTGGGTGGACTCCAGCTATTATTCTGATTACACGCTTTTGTGCAATAAATACTTTATTCCTCAGTGATGAATTACCCCTAAATATGATGCCATATGAAAGCAATGAGTGAAAATAGGCGTAGTAAATTAATTTACTAAGATGTTTAGCACCAAAATTTGCAATGACTCTTATTGCATAAGTAGCTGAACTCAAACGTTGTAATATTGTTACATTAATTTGATGTGAAAGCGGTGCTGATAGACAATAAAAGCGGGTTAAAAGCTGTGAGCTGTCTGGGTTTAGTTAACCTTGCATTACTGTGCAACTGTTTAACCAAGTATCCAGTCTAGCTTACCAAATTCTCAACCAGACTAACATTAATTATAATCTTTTAATAGTCATACGACAACCGGTGATTTATATATATATAAAAGAGAATTTAAATAAAAAGAAATAAATCAGTTTATATTTGGAAATTTATTTTAACCTTGATCATTGAAATTTCAGCATATTAAACTTGATTCATAACTAAACTGGTGCCTTATTTAGGATTGTGAAAATGTGAGATTGTAATCTTACGGAACACATCAAATATGGAGCCAAGATTGGGAGACTGCATACAACACACGAAGAACGTTGAAACATATGCAAGAGGAAATTAACCACAACCAACCGATTCAATATTCACCCAAAGAAGTTATGTTCGTAGCGCAATCCTGTCCATCATGTAATTACCACACACTGGTATACTAAATTCATACTAACTCCCTGTGAAATCTTCCCGAAAAGAATAGCTGAGGGCTACTTTGATGATTACACCACATGCTTCACGTGGTACAGTTATCTGTATTGCTGAGGGACACAAGCCTCCCCGCCAATGTCAAGGTTCCTTTTTCATTAGGGGACAACGCCTATATAAGACAACAAGTGTCTGGCATAGTTGTTAGATCGGTTACTGCTGCTGCAAAGGCAGTTTATTCTGATTTAAGTGAGTCTGGGTGTGGTGTTATTGTCATCACGGGAGCGGTGGGATACAGAATCTCCGAGGTAAAATGGAGTGGGGATTTTCCAGTACAACAAATTCAAGGGTGTACCGTGAATATTATCAGATCTTCGACATTGCTGCTGCCAGAAAAAGATCCTGCAAGAATGGGAGCAATGGTAACTGAAGAGAATCGTTCTACGTGACAGATGTGCAACTCTTCTGCAAATCTGCAGCAAGCAAGTATCCCTATGAAGTATTTTAGGATCTGTGAAATGAGTTTTCGCAAACTCATAATGGAAGTGGTACATTGGAGTTTGGATAGGTCTAGTATGCACATCCTCACACAAATAGATTTCATTAAACTTTTCGGCAGTCTTCGCCATCTCTACAGCAACAAAGTTTTTATTGCATAAGGTGACCTGCTTACAATTTAGTCTGTCAATGCATTTTCTTATGCCGTAAGGCCCATCCCACTCGGCTGTAATCGAAATTTCACGTCTTTCCCTCAAATTCTCCATTATTTTACCGGAAATTGAATTATTCAAAATTTGTAAAAATTATCCATAAAGTCACACATCGTGGAAACTCTTTGTCTTGTAATCAAATCAACATACTCCTTCAACCAGGGGGACTGCTTGATTGAGATAGCCTGAGTGATTATAGCCAGCTCCATACCTAAGCTGAGATACTGCTGGCGATTACGATAATGAATAATGTATCTCCGCTTATTCCCTAGCATTGTCATCAGTTTTGGGGTGGAGCCTCCTCACAGAACTAGTTGCTCTGGACACAGATGCAAATTGGCGTGCACATTAAAAATGTTCAACTGTGTATGAAATTTTATCGGACTTAACTGCTATGGTCATCAGTCCCTAAGCTTACACACTACTTAACCTAAATTATCCTAAGGACAAACACATACACCCATGTCCGAGAGAGGACTCGAACCTCCGCCGGAACCAGCAACACAGAACATGACTGCAGCGCACTAGAACGCTTGGCTAATCCCGCGTGGCCGCGTTCAAATCATGCAAACTAATAGCGTATGTGAGTTCTGGTATGTGAGTTCTGCCTCCACCACATACCCTACACCACAATTAGCTGCCATACACCCCATGATTTTTCCACCTAATCCCTTGCATTCGTCTTCTGGCACCCATCAAAACACACCAATCGGCAGTGATTGCTGCATGACATGCCCATATAAGTTATTTACATTCATGTACATTATGTAACTCCAATCACGGGATGCGTTGAATCTGTCACCCATCCATCAGTTATTTGCCTTCACATGCCTGTGGACACATTGGAAAGGTCCCCCATGGATCCCTCGCTCAAAGATAAAAAGCATGCCAGCATCGGTCAATAAGATTAGATTAGATTAATACTAGTTCCATGGATCATGAATACGATATTTCGTAATGATGTGGAACGAGTCAAATTTTCCAATATATGACATAATTAAGTTAATTTAACAAGATACTGAAGTTAATATAACAACTTTTTTATTTTTTGTGTTTTTTTTAATTTTTATTTTTTTAAATATTTTTTTTGTTTTTTTTCTTAATTTATATCTAAAAATTCCTCTATGGAGTACTAGGAGTTGTCATTCAGAAATTCTTTTAATTTCTTCTTAAATATTTGTTGGTTATCTGCCAGACTTTTGATAATATTTGGTAAGTGACCAAAGACTTTAGTGGCAGTATAATTCAACCCTTTCTGTGCCAAAGTTAGATTTAATCTTGAATAGTGAAGATCATCCTTTCTCCTAGTATTGTAGTTATGCACACTGCTATTACTTTTGAATTGGGTTTGGTTGTTAATAACAATTTTCATAAGAGAGTATATATACTGAGAAGCTACTGTGAATATCCCTAGCTCCTTAAATAAATGTCTGTAGGATGACCTTGGGTGGACTCCAGCTATTATTCTGATTACACGCTTTTGTGCAATAAATACTTTATTCCTCAGTGATGAATTACCCCTAAATATGATGCCATATGAAAGCAATGAGTGAAAATAGGCGTAGTAAATTAATTTACTAAGATGTTTAGCACCAAAATTTGCAATGACTCTTATTGCATAAGTAGCTGAACTCAAACGTTGTAATATTGTTACATTAATTTGATGTGAAAGCGGTGCTGATAGACAATAAAAGCGGGTTAAAAGCTGTGAGCTGTCTGGGTTTAGTTAACCTTGCATTACTGTGCAACTGTTTAACCAAGTATCCAGTCTAGCTTACCAAATTCTCAACCAGACTAACATTAATTATAATCTTTTAATAGTCATACGACAACCGGTGATTTATATATATATAAAAGAGAATTTAAATAAAAAGAAATAAATCAGTTTATATTTGGAAATTTATTTTAACCTTGATCATTGAAATTTCAGCATATTAAACTTGATTCATAACTAAACTGGTGCCTTATTTAGGATTGTGAAAATGTGAGATTGTAATCTTACGGAACACATCAAATATGGAGCCAAGATTGGGAGACTGCATACAACACACGAAGAACGTTGAAACATATGCAAGAGGAAATTAACCACAACCAACCGATTCAATATTCACCCAAAGAAGTTATGTTCGTAGCGCAATCCTGTCCATCATGTATTTACCACACACTGGTATACTAAATTCATACTAACTCCCTGTGAAATCTTCCCGAAAAGAATAGCTGAGGGCTACTTTGATGATTACACCACATGCTTCACGTGGTACAGTTATCTGTATTGCTGAGGGACGCAAGCCTCCCCGCCAATGTCAAGGTTCCTTTTTCATTGGGGGACAACGCCTATATAAGACAACAAGTGTCTGGCATAGTTGTTAGATCGGTTACTGCTGCTGCAAAGGCAGTTTATTCTGATTTAAGTGAGTCTGGGTGTGGTGTTATTGTCATCACGGGAGCGGTGGGATACAGAATCTCCGAGGTAAAATGGAGTGGGGATTTTCCAGTACAACAAATTCAAGGGTGTACCGTGAATATTATCAGATCTTCGACATTGCTGCTGCCAGAAAAAGATCCTGCAAGAATGGGAGCAATGGTAACTGAAGAGAATCGTTCTACGTGACAGATGTGCAACTCTTCTGCAAATCTGCAGCAAGCAAGTATCCCTATGAAGTATTTTAGGATCTGTGAAATGAGTTTTCGCAAACTCATAATGGAAGTGGTACATTGGAGTTTGGATAGGTCTAGTATGCACATCCTCACACAAATAGATTTCATTAAACTTTTCGGCAGTCTTCGCCATCTCTACAGCAACAAAGTTTTTATTGCATAAGGTGACCTGCTTACAATTTAGTCTGTCAATGCATTTTCTTATGCCGTAAGGCCCATCCCACTCGGCTGTAATCGAAATTTCACGTCTTTCCCTCAAATTCTCCATTATTTTACCGGAAATTGAATTATTCAAAATTTGTAAAAATTATCCATAAAGTCACACATCGTGGAAACTCTTTGTCTTGTAATCAAATCAACATACTCCTTCAACCAGGGGGACTGCTTGATTGAGATAGCCTGAGTGATTATAGCCAGCTCCATACCTAAGCTGAGATACTGCTGGCGATTACGATAATGAATAATGTATCTCCGCTTATTCCCTAGCATTGTCATCAGTTTTGGGGTGGAGCCTCCTCACAGAACTAGTTGCTCTGGACACAGATGCAAATTGGCGTGCACATTAAAAATGTTCAACTGTGTATGAAATTTTATCGGACTTAACTGCTATGGTCATCAGTCCCTAAGCTTACACACTACTTAACCTAAATTATCCTAAGGACAAACACATACACCCATGTCCGAGAGAGGACTCGAACCTCCGCCGGAACCAGCAACACAGAACATGACTGCAGCGCACTAGAACGCTTGGCTAATCCCGCGTGGCCGCGTTCACATCATGCAAACTAATAGCGTATGTGAGTTCTGGTATGTGAGTTCTGCCTCCACCACATACCCTACACCACAATTAGCTGCCATACACCCCATGATTTTTCCACCTAATCCCTTGCATTCGTCTTCTGGCACCCATCAAAACACACCAATCGGCAGTGATTGCTGCATGACATGCCCATATAAGTTATTTACATTCATGTACATTATGTAACTCCAATCACGGGATGCGTTGAATCTGTCACCCATCCATCAGTTATTTGCCTTCACATGCCTGTGGACACATTGGAAAGGTCCCCCATGGATCCCTCGCTCAAAGATAAAAAGCATGCCAGCATCGGTCAATAAGATTAGATTAGATTAATACTAGTTCCATGGATCATGAATACGATATTTCGTAATGATGTGGAACGAGTCAAATTTTCCAATATATGACATAATTAAGTTAATTTAACAAGATACTGAAGTTAATATAACAACTTTTTTATTTTTTGTGTTTTTTTTTAATTTTTATTTTTTTAAATATTTTTTTTGTTTTTTTTTTCTTAATTTATATCTAAAAATTCCTCTATGGAGTACTAGGAGTTGTCATTCAGAAATTCTTTTAATTTCTTCTTAAATATTTGTTGGTTATCTGCCAGACTTTTGATAATATTTGGTAAGTGACCAAAGACTTTAGTGGCAGTATAATTCAACCCTTTCTGTGCCAAAGTTAGATTTAATCTTGAATAGTGAAGATCATCCTTTCTCCTAGTATTGTAGTTATGCACACTGCTATTACTTTTGAATTGGGTTTGGTTGTTAATAACAATTTTCATAAGAGAGTATATATACTGAGAAGCTACTGTGAATATCCCTAGCTCCTTAAATAAATGTCTGTAGGATGACCTTGGGTGGACTCCAGCTATTATTCTGATTACACGCTTTTGTGCAATAAATACTTTATTCTTCAGTGATGAATTACCCCTAAATATGATGCCATATGAAAGCAATGAGTGAAAATAGGCGTAGTAAATTAATTTACTAAGATGTTTAGCACCAAAATTTGCAATGACTCTTATTGCATAAGTAGCTGAACTCAAACGTTGTAATATTGTTACATTAATTTGATGTGAAAGCGGTGCTGATAGACAATAAAAGCGGGTTAAAAGCTGTGAGCTGTCTGGGTTTAGTTAACCTTGCATTACTGTGCAACTGTTTAACCAAGTATCCAGTCTAGCTTACCAAATTCTCAACCAGACTAACATTAATTATAATCTTTTAATAGTCATACGACAACCGGTGATTTATATATATATAAAAGAGAATTTAAATAAAAAGAAATAAATCAGTTTATATTTGGAAATTTATTTTAACCTTGATCATTGAAATTTCAGCATATTAAACTTGATTCATAACTAAACTGGTGCCTTATTTAGGATTGTGAAAATGTGAGATTGTAATCTTACGGAACACATCAAATATGGAGCCAAGATTGGGAGACTGCATACAACACACGAAGAACGTTGAAACATATGCAAGAGGAAATTAACCACAACCAACCGATTCAATATTCACCCAAAGAAGTTATGTTCGTAGCGCAATCCTGTCCATCATGTAATTACCACACACTGGTATACTAAATTCATACTAACTCCCTGTGAAATCTTCCCGAAAAGAATAGCTGAGGGCTACTTTGATGATTACACCACATGCTTCACGTGGTACAGTTATCTGTATTGCTGAGGGACGCAAGCCTCCCCGCCAATGTCAAGGTTCCTTTTTCATTGGGGGACAACGCCTATATAAGACAACAAGTGTCTGGCATAGTTGTTAGATCGGTTACTGCTGCTGCAAAGGCAGTTTATTCTGATTTAAGTGAGTCTGGGTGTGGTGTTATTGTCATCACGGGAGCGGTGGGATACAGAATCTCCGAGGTAAAATGGAGTGGGGATTTTCCAGTACAACAAATTCAAGGGTGTACCGTGAATATTATCAGATCTTCGACATTGCTGCTGCCAGAAAAAGATCCTGCAAGAATGGGAGCAATGGTAACTGAAGAGAATCGTTCTACGTGACAGATGTGCAACTCTTCTGCAAATCTGCAGCAAGCAAGTATCCCTATGAAGTATTTTAGGATCTGTGAAATGAGTTTTCGCAAACTCATAATGGAAGTGGTACATTGGAGTTTGGATAGGTCTAGTATGCACATCCTCACACAAATAGATTTCATTAAACTTTTCGGCAGTCTTCGCCATCTCTACAGCAACAAAGTTTTTATTGCATAAGGTGACCTGCTTACAATTTAGTCTGTCAATGCATTTTCTTATGCCGTAAGGCCCATCCCACTCGGCTGTAATCGAAATTTCACGTCTTTCCCTCAAATTCTCCATTATTTTACCGGAAATTGAATTATTCAAAATTTGTAAAAATTATCCATAAAGTCACACATCGTGGAAACTCTTTGTCTTGTAATCAAATCAACATACTCCTTCAACCAGGGGGACTGCTTGATTGAGATAGCCTGAGTGATTATAGCCAGCTCCATACCTAAGCTGAGATACTGCTGGCGATTACGATAATGAATAATGTATCTCCGCTTATTCCCTAGCATTGTCATCAGTTTTGGGGTGGAGCCTCCTCACAGAACTAGTTGCTCTGGACACAGATGCAAATTGGCGTGCACATTAAAAATGTTCAACTGTGTATGAAATTTTATCGGACTTAACTGCTATGGTCATCAGTCCCTAAGCTTACACACTACTTAACCTAAATTATCCTAAGGACAAACACATACACCCATGTCCGAGAGAGGACTCGAACCTCCGCCGGAACCAGCAACACAGAACATGACTGCAGCGCACTAGAACGCTTGGCTAATCCCGCGTGGCCGCGTTCACATCATGCAAACTAATAGCGTATGTGAGTTCTGGTATGTGAGTTCTGCCTCCACCACATACCCTACACCACAATTAGCTGCCATACACCCCATGATTTTTCCACCTAATCCCTTGCATTCGTCTTCTGGCACCCATCAAAACACACCAATCGGCAGTGATTGCTGCATGACATGCCCATATAAGTTATTTACATTCATGTACATTATGTAACTCCAATCACGGGATGCGTTGAATCTGTCACCCATCCATCAGTTATTTGCCTTCACATGCCTGTGGACACATTGGAAAGGTCCCCCATGGATCCCTCGCTCAAAGATAAAAAGCATGCCAGCATCGGTCAATAAGATTAGATTAGATTAATACTAGTTCCATGGATCATGAATACGATATTTCGTAATGATGTGGAACGAGTCAAATTTTCCAATATATGACATAATTAAGTTAATTTAACAAGATACTGAAGTTAATATAACAACTTTTTTATTTTTTGTGTTTTTTTTTAATTTTTATTTTTTTAAATATTTTTTTTGTTTTTTTTTCTTAATTTATATCTAAAAATTCCTCTATGGAGTACTAGGAGTTGTCATTCAGAAATTCTTTTAATTTCTTCTTAAATATTTGTTGGTTATCTGCCAGACTTTTGATAATATTTGGTAAGTGACCAAAGACTTTAGTGGCAGTATAATTCAACCCTTTCTGTGCCAAAGTTAGATTTAATCTTGAATAGTGAAGATCATCCTTTCTCCTAGTATTGTAGTTATGCACACTGCTATTACTTTTGAATTGGGTTTGGTTGTTAATAACAATTTTCATAAGAGAGTATATATACTGAGAAGCTACTGTGAATATCCCTAGCTCCTTAAATAAATGTCTGTAGGATGACCTTGGGTGGACTCCAGCTATTATTCTGATTACACGCTTTTGTGCAATAAATACTTTATTCCTCAGTGATGAATTACCCCTAAATATGATGCCATATGAAAGCAATGAGTGAAAATAGGCGTAGTAAATTAATTTACTAAGATGTTTAGCACCAAAATTTGCAATGACTCTTATTGCATAAGTAGCTGAACTCAAACGTTGTAATATTGTTACATTAATTTGATGTGAAAGCGGTGCTGATAGACAATAAAAGCGGGTTAAAAGCTGTGAGCTGTCTGGGGTTAGTTAACCTTGCATTACTGTGCAACTGTTTAACCAAGTATCCAGTCTAGCTTACCAAATTCTCAACCAGACTAACATTAATTATAATCTTTTAATAGTCATACGACAACCGGTGATTTATATATATATAAAAGAGAATTTAAATAAAAAGAAATAAATCAGTTTATATTTGGAAATTTATTTTAACCTTGATCATTGAAATTTCAGCATATTAAACTTGATTCATAACTAAACTGGTGCCTTATTTAGGATTGTGAAAATGTGAGATTGTAATCTTACGGAACACATCAAATATGGAGCCAAGATTGGGAGACTGCATACAACACACGAAGAACGTTGAAACATATGCAAGAGGAAATTAACCACAACCAACCGATTCAATATTCACCCAAAGAAGTTATGTTCGTAGCGCAATCCTGTCCATCATGTAATTACCACACACTGGTATACTAAATTCATACTAACTCTCTGTGAAATCTTCCCGAAAAGAATAGCTGAATGCTACTTTGATGATCACGCCAAATGCTTCACGTGGTCAACTTGGCTTACACAAAGAATGTAACCCCACAATAATTCTGATAATTAAAATAATTTAGATCGAAAAGCAATTTACAAAAGAAAAACCTCAAACTGGTTACCATTGTCTTACTATTAACCTGATGGTCAAACAATTGTATAAGCACGTGCTACTTATCTCACAAAGTACATCCCACGTGGGTTGAACATAAAGAAAAGTTGCTATATTGAAAAATCTTGTCAAGGCGAGACGTTGTAATCTCACATACATTCGCATTCAAGATTGATGGTCTTAGAGTTACTGATCAACACGTGGTTCACTTTACTCACAAAGTAGTGACAAAGCAACTACTGAAAGATATTCTGAACTGTACACTCGAATCACACTGAGTTACAATTTAAGATAAAATTAGATATTTTAGAGCTAAACCTGAAATAAAGGTGATTAAATTTTCAGTTAGGCTGAACTTAAGAAATCCATTGTCCTGCACACTTAGCAGACACGCGCTTAGCCGGAGTTATTACCACTTCAGACGCTCGCCACGGACAGACTGACCTGCGCTCCTACCAAGGGTGCTTCCGTATACAAAACGGAAGTGACCAGAGGGGCAGCTTCCTATACCAACATGACAAGAGATGGACAGGACCATACTAAAGATAGAAACCTGTTTGCTTTTAGAAAGCGTAGCTACCTCTTCCGACTTTGGTCCTACTGTTCTCTAGCAGACAGGGTTGTCTGCTACCATCCAGCATGCAACTAGAAATACATTTGCTCATTCATCCTCTCACACAGAAGGGAAGGAGGATGACAGTATCTTATCATATACAGTATATAAAAGCAAGCGGATGTAGGTTCCGAATGTTTATTTGTAAAAGTAACACGTTCTACTACTGAGTCTCCTCCCAGATAGTCAGAAACACCACAGTAAATTTAGAACAGGAATTTATGCCGTAAATGACAACAGATTTAAGAAATTAACATGAAAGGAATCCAACAGAGACCTTTCAACGTTTCAGCAGATCATCAATGTGTTTCTTCTAATTTAATCTCTCATCAATGGAATATTCTACCTTAGGTATATGCTTCTGATTAAGGTCTATATTTATTAATGGCGTCATACCATTCACTGTATAGAACTGTATGTACTGTGTCTTATCAAAATTCAGTGAGAGTCCGTTTACAAGGTACCACATAGTAATTTTCTGAAAGACAGTATTGACAATTTCATCATGTAATTCTTGTTTGTCAGGTGTGATTACTATTCTTGTATCATCAGCAAAGAGAACTAACTTTGCCTCTCCATAAATATACACTCCTGGAAATTGAAATAAGAACACCGTGAATTCATTGTCCCAGGAAGGGGAAACTTTATTGACACATTCCTGGGGTCAGATACATCACATGATCACACTGACAGAACCACAGGCACATAGACACAGGCAACAGAGCATGCACAATGTCGGCACTAGTACAGTGTATATCCACCTTTCGCAGCAATGCAGGCTGCTATTCTCCCATGGAGACGATCGTAGAGATGCTGGATGTAGTCCTGTGGAACGGCTTGCCATGCCATTTCCACCTGGCGCCTCAGTTGGACCAGCGTTCGTGCTGGACGTGCAGACCGCGTGAGACGACGCTTCATCCAGTCCCAAACATGCTCATTGGGGGACAGATCAGGAGATCTTGCTGGCCAGGGTAGTTGACTTACACCTTCTAGAGCACGTTGGGTGGCACGGGATACATGCGGACGTGCATTGTCCTGTTGGAACAGCAAGTTCCCTTGCCGGTCTAGGAATGGTAGAACGATGGGTTCGATGACGGTTTGGATGTACCGTGCACTATTCAGTGTCCCCTCGACGATCACCAGAGGTGTACGGCCAGTGTAGGAGATCGCTCCCCACACCATGATGCCGGGTGTTGTCCCTGTGTGCCTCGGCCGTATGCAGTCCTGATTGTGGCGCTCACCTCGACGGCGCCAAACACGCATACGACCATCATTGGCACCAAGGCAGAAGCGACTCTCATCGGTGAAGACGACACGTCTCCATTCGTCCCTCCATTCACGCCTGTCGCGACACCACTGGAGGCGGGCTGCACGATGTTGGGGCGTGAGCGGAAGACGGCCTAACGGTCTGCGGAACCTAGCCCAGCTTCATGGAGACGGTTGCGAATGGTCCTCGACGATACCCCAGGAGCAACAGTGTCCCTAATTTGCTGGGAAGTGGCGGTGCGGTCCCCTACGGCACTGCGTAGGATCCTACGGTCTTGGCGTGCATCCGTGCGTCGCTGCGGTCCGGTCCCAGGTCGACGGGCACGTGCACCTTCCGCCGACCACTGGCGGCAACATCGATGTACTGTGGAGACCTCACGCCCCACGTGTTGAGCAATTCGGCGGTACGTCCACCCGGCCTCCCGCATGCCCACTATACGCCCTCGCTCAAAGTCCGTCAACTGCACATACGGTTCACGTCCAAGCTGTCGCGGCATGCTACCAGTGTTAAAGACTGCGATGGAGCTCCGTATGCCACGGCAAACTGGCTGACACTGACGGCAGCGGTGCACAAATGCTGCGCAGCTAGCGCCATTCGACTGCCAACACCGCGGTTCCTGGTGTGTCCGCTGTGCCGTGCGTGTGATCATTGCTTGTACAGCCCTCTCGCAGTGTCCGGAGCAAGTATGGTGGGTCTGACACACGGGTGTCAATGTGTTCTTTTTTCCATTTCCAGGCGTGTATAATAGCAAGTCATTAATATATATTAAGAACAACAAAGGACCCAAGACTGACTCTTGTGGAACCCCATTCTTGATAATTCCCCAGTTTGAGGAATGTGCTGATCTTTGCATATTATGAGACCTGCTTATTTCAACTATTGTTATTGCACTTCGTTTTTTTTAGCACTGAGTCCCAAGACATCCCAGATACTGTGTAATCAAAAGTGGGATCTAGAGAATATCTGAATTTCATGGACTCTAGAATTTCTCGAAAACATCCACAAGCAAGCGCACGGCTGTGTCCATGTAACACTGTGTATACTCTCCTAAAGTGGAGAGGTTGAATTCCCACCAGAGATTAATTGAATGCTCGTACTCTGCATTCATTACGGTATCGCCTGTAAGGTTGCTGGAAGATGCAGTTATGTGAGATAGTTTGGTTTCTTTGAGTTTCGCCATACTATCCACAAACTCGCATGGGAAAAACCCCCTTCCTAGTCACAAGTTGAAATGTTTCTTTGTCGTTAAATGCAGCTCGTGTGATATGGATGTCCTCCCGAAGTAGAGTTTCAACGAGTTTCTGGAGTGGCGCCTGCATAAAACGCAGTATATGAAGGAAGTGCAGTGTAATTCTTGGCGTCATTCGTTTGGAGAGTGAAATGTATTTCTTGACACTCTTAGATAGGACACTGACGTGATATTTCTTCATACTGAAATCAGTCAAGTGCTGAACTAGAAAGTGGACATCATACTCACTTAAATTACAGAAGAAAACGGTTAAGAACTTTGGTAGTTGGTGCTTCAAATTGCACATATTGTGATCTATGCCACCGAACTTCCCCATAAGATGACAGTGATCCCTATGAGGAGTCTCAGCTTTCCTTTCTAACAGCAGCCTACAAATATGAAGGTCAACCTCGTTATTGTAGAAATCTTCATTCTCCTTCGATTTGGTCATGGGAATTTTCTTGCTCTAATGCTTACCAACCTGCCATGAAAGTTTCTCGAGCTCTGTGAGCAGTGTGAGGTAATGGGCGAGTTGTGGCACCCTGGAAATATTCTAATTTCGGAGTTGGTATGGCCGCACGTGGGCCTCTCGGAGGGCCACGGCTGGCAGCAACCACGTGGTGTCGAACGTTAGCTGAGCATGAGGGGTTGCCCCAGCTCGTGGTCCAGCCTCGTGGCTGGGAATTCATTGGTGACGCTACATCTACATCTACATGATTGCTCTGCAATTCACATTTAAGTGCTTGGCAGAGGGTTCATCGAACCACAATCATACTATCTCTCTATCATTCCACTCCCGAACAGCGCGGGCAAAACGAACACCTAAATCTTAATGTTCGAGCTCTGATTTCTCTTATTGTATTTTGATGATCATTCCTACCTATGTAGGTTGGGCTCAATGAAATATTTTGGCATTCGGAAGAAAAAGTTGGTGACTGAAATTTCGTAAATAGATCTCGCCGCGACAAAAACGCCTTTGCTTTAATGACTTCCATCCCAACTCGCGTATCATATCTGCCACACTCTCTCCCCTATTACGTGATAATACAAAACGAGCTGCCCTTTTTTGCACCCTTTCGATGTCCTCCGTCAATCCCACATGGTAAGGATCCCACACCGCGCAGCAATACTATAACAGAGGACGAACGATTGCAGTGTAAGCTGTCTCTTTAGTGGACTTGTGGCATCTTATAAGTGTCCTGTCCATGAAACGCAACCTTTGGCTCGCCTTCCCCACAATATTACCTATGTGGTCTTTCCAACTGAAGTTGTTTGTAATTTTAACACCCAGGTACTTAGTTGAATTGACAGCCTTGAGAATTGTACTATTTATCGAGTAATCGAATTCCAACGGATCCCTTTTGGAACTCATGTGGATCAACTCACACTTTTCGTTATTTAGCGTCAACTGCCACCTGTCACAGCATACAGCAATCTTTTCTGAATCACTTTGCAACTGATACTGGTCTTTGGATGACCTTACTAGACGGTAAATTACAGCATCATCTGCGAACAACCTAAGAAAACTGCTCAGATTGTCATCCAGGTCATTTATATTGATCAGGAACAGCAGAGCTCCCAGGACGCTTCCCTGGGGAACACCTGATATCACTTCAGTTTTACTCGATGATTTGTCTTCTATTACTACGAACTGCCCGACAGGAAATCACGAATCCAGTCGCACGACTGAGATGATTCCCCATAGGCCCGCAGGTTGATTAGAAGTCGCTTGCGAGGAACAGTGTCAAAAGCTTTCCGGAAATCTAGAATTACGGAATCAACTTGAAATCCCCTGTCGATAGCGGTCAGTACTTCATGCGAATAAAGAGCTAGCTGCTTTGCACAAGAACGATGTTTTCTGAAACTATGCTGATTATGTATCAATAGATAGTTCCCTTCGAGGTGATTCATAATGTTTGGATACAGTATATGCTACAAAACCCTAGTGCAAACCAACGTCAATGATATAGGTCTGTAGTTCGATGGATTGCTCCTACTACCCTTCTTAAACACTGGTGCGACCTGCGCAATTATCCAATCTGTATGTACAGATCTATCGGTGAGCGAGCGGTTGTATATGATTGCTAAGTAGGGAGCTATTGTGTCAGCGTAATCTGAAAGGAGCCTAATCGTTATACAATCTGGACCTGAAGATTTGCCTGTATCAAGCGATTTGAGTTCTTTCGCAACCCCTAAGGTATCTATTTCTAAGAAACTCATGCTAGCAGCTGCTCGTGTTTCAAGTTCTGGAATATTCCATTCGTCTTCCGGAAAACTACGTTCAATAACTCCGATTTAGCGGCACAGTCGTCGGTAACAGTACCATCGGCACTGCGCAGCGAAGGTATTGACTGCGTCTTGCCGCTTGTATACTTTACGTACGACCAGAATTTCTTCGGATTTTCTACCAAATTTCGAGGCAATGTTTCGTTGTGGAACCTATTAAAGGCATCTCGCATCGAAGTCCGTGCCAAATTTCGCGCGTCTGTAAATTTTAGCCAATCTTCGGGATTTCGCGTTCTTCTGAACTTCGCATGCTTTTTCCGTTGCCTCTGCAACAGCGTTCGGACCTGTTTTGTGTACCATGGGGGACCGGTTTCATCTTTTACCAATTTATGAGGTATGAATCTCTCAGTTGCTGTTGCTACTATATCTCCGAATTCGACCCACATCTCGTCTACATTTGCATAGTCAGTTCGGAAGAAATGGAGATTGTCTCTTAGGAAGGCTTCTAGTGACACTTTATCCGCTTTTTTAAATAAAATTATTTTGCGTTTGTTTCTGGTGAATTTGGAAGAAACGGTATTGAGCCTAGCTACAACGACTTTGTGATCACTAATCCCTGTATCAGTCATGATGCTCTCTATTAGCTCTGGATTGTTTGTGGCAAAGAGCTCAAGTGTGTTTTCGCAACCATTTATAATTTGCGTGGGTTCGTGGACTAACTGCTCGGAATAATTTTCGGAGAAAGCATTTAGGACAATCTCGGAAGTTGTTTTCTGCCTACCACCGGTTTTGAACAAGTACACTCCTGGAATTTGAAATAAGAACACCATGAATTCATTGTCCCAGGAAGGGGAAACTTTATTGACACATTCCTGGGGTCAGATGCATCACATTATCACACTGACAGAACCACAGGCACATAGACACAGGCAACAGAGCATGCACAATGTCGGCACTAGTACAGTGTATATCCACCTTTCGCAGCAATGCAGGCTGCTATTCTCTCATGGAGACGATCGTAGAGATGCTGGATGTAGTCCTGTGGAACGGCTTGCCATGCCATTTCCACCTGGCGCCTCAGTTGGACCAGCGTTCGTGCTGGACGTGCAGACCGCGTGAGACGACGCTTCATCCAGTCCCAAACATGCTCAATGGGGGACAGATCCGGAGATCTTGCTGGCCAGGGTAGTTGACTTACACCTTCTAGAGCACGTTGGGTGGCACGGGATACATGCGGACGTGCATTGTCCTATTGGAACAGCAAGTTCCCTTGCCGGTCTAGGAATGGTAGAACGATGGGTTCGATGACGGTTTGGATGTACCGTGCACTATTCAGTGTCCCCTCGACGATCACCAGAGGTGTACGGCCAGTGTAGGAGATCGCTCCCCACACCATGATGCCGGGTGTTGTCCCTGTGTGCCTCGGCCGTATGCAGTCCTGATTGTGGCGCTCACCTCGACGGCGCCAAACACGCATACGACCATCATTGGCACCAAGGCAGAAGCGACTCTCATCGCTGAAGACGACACGTCTCCATTCGTCCCTCCATTCACGCCTGTCGCGACACCACTGGAGGCGGGCTGCACGATGTTGGGGCGTGAGCGGAAGACGGCCTAACGGTGTGCGGGACCGTAGCCCAGCTTCATGGAGACGGTTGCGAATGGTCGTCGCCGATACCCCAGGAGCAACAGTGTCCCTAATTTGGTCATGGCGTGCATCCGTGCGTCGCTGCGGTCCGGTCCCAGGTCGACGGGCACGTGCACCTTCCGCCGACCACTGGCGACAACATCGATGTACTGTGGAGACGATCGTCTCCATGGGAGAATAGCAGCCTGCATTGCTGCAAAATGTGGATATACACTGTACTAGTGCCGACATTGTGCATGCTCTGTTGCCTGTGTCTATGTGCCTGTGGTTCTGTCAGTGTGATCATGTGAGGTATCTGACCCCAGGAATGTGTCAATAAAGTTTCCCCTTTCTGGGACAATGAATTCACGGTGTTCTTATTTCAATTTCCAGGAGTGTATATTACTTATGATGATACTGCTGCCAGTGTTGGACCTCCGCTTCTAGCTCTTCCACGATTTGGTATATGTATGTTGAAACAACAAGAAAAAAGTACCACCTAAATCTGAACTTGGTACTCCGAAACATTTTACGAAAATAAACACAGCGAGATCCGACCTCATTCTATGCAATTAGATACATGTTTACCTGGTAATTTCCATTGGCTCGGGCGTTTGTCACCACTGGCATTACCACTGCCGCTTGTTGCCGCTGATAGCTTCTTTTTTTATTATTCTTTTTTTTTTCAAATGAACCGGCAGCGCACAATCACCCATGACCGGGAATAGCCCAGTCGAGCTGACCCCACCGTGGATGATAGCAAAATGGCTCTGAACGCTATGGGACTTAACATCTGTGGTCATCAGTCCCCTAGAACGTAGAACTTATTAAACCTAACTAACCTAAGGACATCACACACATCCATGCCCCGAGGCAGCATTCGAACCTGCGATCGTAGCGGTCACGCGGTTCCCGATTGAAGCGCCTACAACCGCACGGCCATAACGGTGTTTATTTCTCACCCCCTCCCCCCTCCCCCAATGAACCATGGACCAGGCCATTGGTGGCGACGCTTGCCTGCCTCAACAATACAGAAGCCGTAAAGTAGCTGCAACCACAATCAAGAGGTATCTTCTGTTGAGAGGCCAGACATACGTGTGGTTCATGAAGAGGTGCAGCAGCCTTTTCAGTAGTTGCAGGGGCAGCAGCTCCTGAAGCAGCTCGTGTTCAAGGACAAGTGTATTTCCCGCATAACCGCGCGAAGTGACTCAGTGACAGATTCGTAAGAGTGTCACGACCTTTTCTTTTAGGGTATGTGTTCAAGGGTGGCTGTGGAGGTATTCCTTGGACTTGTTTAAATATTCTCTCGTCGTCTGTAAAGATCTCTCTCTTTTTGTGCAGTGGTACGTTTCATTCCTGTGATATCTTCAAGTTATCTTCCCAAACCACAGAGAGTAAAGAGCAAGAGAAATCCAACCCCTGCAAAGTGACTTTTTTATATAAATTTATAATATACCGTCTGCTATCCAGTTGAATTTCCTATCATGAGATCCTTCCTCTTCAGCATAGAGTCACAAATTTCCTGGTGGGGGGAAGGAAGAGTGGGGAGGGGGAGGGTACGGGTGTGTTTACCAGAGGGGGAGGGGTTGATTAATTGATCAATTTAACTAAGTAGGCAATAAAAGTGATAAGAGTCAGAGGGGGCAATTCGACTAACTCAGGCCTGAAAGTGTACCTGTATGAGCGAGGGGGAGGGGGCGATGGTTGGAGGTTTCCTGAGGTGTTAGGTAGTAGAGGTGGGGGGGGGGGGGGGGGGGGGAGGCGTGGAGGAACTATAGGTTAAGGATCTGTCAATCAAAAGGATGGATTATCCTCACAGGGTCATTACCCGTCAATCAAGAGAGAACAGTAGGCTTGTCCCTGAGTGCATACTTGCCCCTGATGTAGGCAATCTGCGCTAACAAAATGCCCTGATGTCCTTGTTGCCCCGTTACTTTTGTTTTATTTATAACCATATGATGTGGATGTTTTTATGACACATTCTAATATAAGTAAGTGCAGGACAGCATGGTGCCAACAAAATAGTGAGAAAAAGTGTAAAAAATGGCAGGACGAAAGTATCTGAAGATATAAATGTTTCATTATTGAAAGGATGGCAATCCACAGTAAGTAGTTTTACGATAAATAGTTGGTGAATTTAAAGAAACACAATGCACCACAAGTAAATAGCCACATAAGTTCTTTATGAAAATATTTTTATAGAAAGGCAATGGCCCAATGGTAGTGGTATAACAATTTAACTTCTCATGAGAAATATTTTGTTGAATTTAATGGACAGCAGTGCACTGGTAGTGCCTTAACAGCAATATAAAATTTTGTCACTGAAACTTTGCTAGGAGACAGTGCACTATTATAGTGTATTCTAGCATAAATGATACATTGTAAGTTAACAAAAGAGTGCCAGCAACACAAAGGTGCAGAATAATGCTACATAGAAAATCTTTGCCTATCAAAAGAATAATGTAATTCATAAAGAAAGTGTAACTAAAAAATTAATGATTCTTGGATGTAGGGTTAATACGAATTAATTTGTTTTTTTAATCACAAAATAATTAAGTCTATGATAATATAAATTAATTAATAATTTGAGAATGAAAGAATATCAAGCAGATTAAAGTTTTGAAAAGTATAGTAGAATGGTACGGCTCTTGAGAGACGATAACGGAAAAATTTAAAAAAATTTGCGTATAAATTTGCTTATTTCCAAAGTTGATTGTCTGTGAGAACATCTCATTTTTTATGAAATCTCTGAAAGAAGGGCTGTGAATATTTCTGGTTTTACAGCCAACATATTCAGCTACAAGAAACTGTTCTTAGAGAAGTGGAGAAGGCAAGAGTGAGAAGATGAGGTAAGGTAGCATGAGGTACCGGTAACAAATGGTCCAGTTGGTGTGGGTATCATGAGGATGGCCGCCTAAATTGTGGTCCTTCTCCGCTACTGGCTGCTGTGTTCGGAAGTAGCGCTGCGAAATGTTAGGCTTCTGTTATAAATATCAGAAAAACTAAACAGTGGATTCACTCGTTTCTCACATAGAAGCACCTTTTAGTAGCAAGATATCATTCTGTTATTTCAAAGGTGCTCATTACCAGCAGATTAATAAACAATTGTTAAACGAAAAGGCAAAAGAAGCACTTCGGACATCTTTGGATCGCACCTAACTTGGATGGCAAACGACTCACGCCCCGTCCTCACAGCTGGCAGAAGTAAAGCTGTTAGGACGGGCTGGGAGCCGTGCTTGGGTAGCTCAGGTGGTAGAGCACTTGCCTGCGAATGGCAAAAGTCTCGAGCTCGATTCTCGGTCGGGCACACAGTTTTAATCTGCCAGGAAGTTTCACATCAGCGCACACTCCCCTGCAGAGTGATAATCTCAGTCCAGTTTGTTAATAGTTACGCAAACATGTAGTTTATTGTTTTGTATATTTTGCTGTGAAAGTGTGAAGAATGGAAATTATTTGTGATTCATGAGATGGACTGTAATTGTGCAGTTTCTCGTATTCTAATAATAACAAGCGAGTGGCGCCCTGTTTAAACAAATCAGTTCAAAATTTATTTTTTACAATACCAGTTCCTCCATAACAATTTATTAGAGCATCAATATAACGGACTTTCGACCTAAGTGCTGCTTTCTGCGCAGGGGACAAGTACTACAGAAGATTGCATGTTGGTGAACATCATTCAGAACTTACGCCTTGTACTCAGAGCGGTGGGAGCTACTAAGCACGTCGCATGTAGTGCAATCTTACCACAAATGAGATCAGTGACACGTCATCTGTGGTAACGCAGAGGAGGTATGAAAGCAGGAAATTATTGATGGAAGTGATTTATCACAGACACGTAAATCCCACATAACACAGTCTCTCTCTATCTCTCCCTTCTACTTGCCCTATTCAGAATCCCCCCCCCCCCTCAAAAAAAAGTTATGTAGGAAATTTTAACGTCTTGCAGAATGACTTCTGTGTCTCAAGTTGTGTGATTAGCTAGTCACATGCATTTGCATGTTTAATTTTGCTCAATTTCTGTATGGAGAATGTTCTCTATTTTAAAATGTTGTGCCAATTTTGGCTAATATTTGAGAGATAGTACCAGATGCTCTTACGTTTCAGTGGATTTTCCATTAGACGTTTTTATGTCGTTCCTGAAGTGGCTATTATGACTCAACGGTCTTGAAGCTTCTAGACTCCCTTGTCCAAAGTAAATTTTATATGGGCGCTGACAACGTTGATACTCAACGCCCTAAATCTAAAAGAAGAAAAAAAAAAAACACCATGAACACATTGAGTCTGTGACTTGGTGTCCACATTAAACTGCAGGTCCCTCTAATACAGATACATGGTTTGACGAAGTAAAAGTCCAACTGCAGTAGGACAATGTCAAAAAAAAAAGCATTGTTGTGTTTAAACCAACTTTCAGCTTGAGAACAGCTTTACTTTATTCCTGTGGAAGCTGCACTATTTTACTTTGCTAGTACTTATTCCCGGAGTTTTGGTAGTCATCGTACCATTCCGTTTTACGTGAACTTTTACTCTAATAATCTCCTCTGAATACAATGCGAATAAATGGAACTGAAAGAACTGTTCTCAAGTACAGTTGATTATTAGCTGTACAAGTATCCACTACCGCAACCATAAAGGTTCAGTGACATGCAGTGGTGTGAGATCTGAGGCATCAAACATATTCATGGGTGATGGTGTCTTGGTCTTGATCAATTCTACAATTTCCAAATTTCAACATAATACATAATCCAAGGCTCGTCAATACATGAAACAAATCTTCATACTCGTGTGAGGTACATCCTCAGCTCGTATGTGCCTTATGCCACATTCAGTTGTATTACTGAGGTTATAGTCATCATTAACGCTGACCTCACTGGTACCCAGGTTTATTTATGATTTCTCAGTTCACCATCAAGTAAATCCATTAGGAGAAGTCCACATCGTCATCAGCTCTCCAGGAACAGCAGGATCAGCACCCTAGTGCTCAAATTGTGCACATCTTGGGCCAAGAAAAGATTCGTCAGTCAAGATGGCAAGTGCAAAGAACTGTCTACACTCCCAGCTGCTATCATATCTTTATCAACTTCGCCAAAATCATTTCTCAGAGAGCCCAAGTAACTGGAGACATAGCTGAGCCCTGAGCTAGACACACAAGTATTGAAAAAAATGAAAAATGGAAAAAGGAAGTGATCATATGGCCAGGATATCCCCTTCAGGGTTCGGCCGCCATATTGCAAGTCTTGTTAGTTGACGCATTTCAGCGACTAGTATTATTTACCTATAATTCATTCATCACAACAATAAACCTGAGGTAATGAAAAACAAACCCAATGATTGGTCAACAGCCGTAGAACACACACGCTAATGTTGTTATGCTCTTTGAAGTACGATCTACGTATGTATTTCATATCTTATTACTATGTTACAGTAAATGAATCTACAAGATCCGCTAATTTTTTAACAGCCATCAACGTTTCTCTTAATCATATTTTAGCTATATAGTTTTTATTTCAGATGTTGTGTACAGTCGCAGTGTATGTGCTGTTGTGCTCTAACTGTCACGCTGTTAATACCTAGTGTGAAAATGGCTAACGCTGCTACCTGCTCAGTAGTGAAAGACTCACATGGACAACGTTAGAAAGTGGCCAAAAATAGGTTAATCTTAATGTTTTTCACGAGTTTACAGAAAAAAATTTGCTGTAAAATTCTCCAAGGAACTGTATTTACTAAAGATAAAAACGCTATTAACATGTAGTGCATAGCGGAATCGGTAGCGTTGTTCAATGGTAAGCTAGTACCAATACGGATTAGTCATTCCTTTTTTTCATTCAGGTTGGAATATCTACATCTTTTAAATGCAAAATTCATCAAATATATGCTAATTAACACACAGTTAACAATCATTTTCACTGAAAATATGTCTTCTTGCTTCTAATTACACACTGCACGCAAAATTTCTGTTTTCTGTGCAAATATAAATTCTTAACGATCGATATTTTATAAAAGATTGTTAATACAGGTAGTTTAAATTAATAAAACAAGAAATTTAATTTTAGGACATAAATTAAAAATCAAATACTCCTTACTTTGATTATGTCCAGCGTTTTATACCCCAATTGTGGATTCACACAAGTCAGACTGATAAGTGTCGTGGAGACATGGACAACAATAATTTTCACAGCATTTACCATACCATTCAAATACTGCTTTTTTTTAGTTGCCGCCTTACCACTGCAATATCAACCCAACTGAACTGACCTGGAACCAAGTTAAGGGATTTGTCGCTATAAATAAAAAAAAATTTAAGTTCCATACGCACTGGAACTAAGTGTGAAGCTTTGTCATGCGTCATTGCCGAGCCCTGGTAGGATACAAAACGGCACAGCATAAAAGCAGAAAATATGGTGATTGTTTGGTTGCGTGGATTCCGTTGTTGATCTACTCGTTATCAATGTAGCAAATAGTAGTTCCTCTGCTGAAATGTATTTCTCGGATTCGGATATGGAAGGAACTGGGAGAATACCAGACCGTCAGTAATACCTCCAGTGGCTTCAGTGTTCAACTGTACAGTGAAGCCTGTGCAGCACACTTTTGTGTCACACATATCTCGCATAGAACAATTATCCTGTGCTTAAGTTAAGACTTTTCATCAGTCTTGTTTTGCATACAATACTATGTCAGCTAAGAATCCGACTGGTCCCCCAATTAAAAATTAAATGGCATTAGAAGCTACATTATTTCTTTGCTCGTCCCTTTTTACATCGTAACTGCAATTTCTCACATGACTGCATGTTAGTTGGACCAGCTGACTAGCCAGTGCTGTACAAGTTAAATACGCCGGTTGAGCTATTGTCCTGTATTATCGCTAAGTCGATGTGCGCGTAACGCACAGCATAAAACGTATCCTTATTATCGAACTTGGCTACTCAAATCAGCTTGGCTTCCACACCACGTGAAATGAAATCCAATGAGCTTGCAGCAAACACGGAAGAACACATGGTGTAATATTTCCATCAGGTATCTTGTGAAATAAAAGAAAACCATAACTGTCAATCCGAAACAGTTCTGATAGTGATGCTATAGCAAATTACAAGAAATACTGCAAAATATTAAAGACTGTAATATGGACATATTACAAGAAAAAGGTAGTCATATCACGTAACAAAATAAAGACTATATGGGATATAGTAAAGGAGGAGACTGGTAGAAACAGGCATGAAGAAGGGCAAATTGTAGTAAGAGTAAATGATACATTGGTGATAGATGTGTGTAGTGTTGCAGGACTTTTCAACAAACATTTTATAAGTGTTACTGAAAAGATGGGGTTGTCAAGTTCCGTAGATGCTGCCTTGGGACACCTCAGACCAGACATTTCAAGTAATTTTGCCCCTCACTACACCAACAGAAGTAATGTCCATCATACAATCTTTAAAATGGAAAACATCTAGTGGGTATGATGAAATATCAACAAAATTAATTAATGAATCTGATACTGAGTTAAGTAACATATTAAGCTATGTGCGTAACCAGTCGTTTATCAGTGGAATATTTCCTGAATGGTTGAAATATGCTGAGTGCAGCCACTGTTTAAGAAAGTAGATAAAGAAACAGCGTCAAATTTCCGTTCAATGTCACTTTTGCCAGGATCCTGAAAATTTTTAGAAAAGGTAATGTACAATCGGCTTTATAACCATCTTATCACAGTACTGTACTGTCAAAGTCACAGTTCGGATTTATAAAGGGTTCTGATATTGAGAAGGCTGTCTATACTTACAGTGAACATATACTTAATTCATTAGACAAAAAATTGTAGGCAACTAGTATATTTTGTGGCCTGAAAAAAATTTGTCTATGTAAATCACAATATCCTTTTAAGTAAATTAGCATATTATGGTGTAACAGAAAATCCTGCAAAATGGTTCAGATCTTATATCTATGACAGGAAACAAAAGGTGTTCTTAGAAGAGGGACATGTATTGAGTTATTAGGCATCATTCAACTGGGAACTAATTAAGTGTGGGGTCAAACATGGTTCCATTTTAGGGCCCTTACTCTTTCTTGTGTATATCAATGACCTTTCATCAGTAAAATTATCAGATGCCAAGCTTGTTTTGTTTGCTGATGATACAAACATGGCAATAAATAGCAAATCAAATGTAGTGTTAGAAAGATCTGCTAATAAAATATTTGTGGACATTAATCACTGGTTCCTAGCCAATTCTTTGTCATTGAACTTTGAAAAACACACTACATGCAGTTCAGAACCTGTAAGGGGTTCCCACACGTATATGTGTAAATATGATGACAAGTAGATAGAAGAAGTTGGCAGTGTTAAATTCTTGGAATTAAAGCTTGAGGAGGAGCACACCAAAGAACTGCTGAAGCATCTAAACAAATCTCCATTTGCCATGCAAACTCAGTCAGTCATAGGGGATATAAAAATGAAAAGCTGTCATACTACACTCACTTTCACTCTGTATTGTTGCATGGGATTATTGTTTGGGGTAATTCATCATGCCAATCTATTCCTTAAAAATATATCACTCTTTCAAACCAACAGCTCAGTTCATGGAATCAATACTAGAAATAAGAATAATCTTCACAAGGACTTAAAGTCACTTACTCTTGTACAAAAAGGTGTGCATTATTCAGAGACAGACATTTTCAGTAATGTGCCAGCTTAGCAACCAATGAAATTCAGTTTAAGAGAAGCCTAAAGGATCTATTGTTAGCCAACTCCATTGATGAATTTCTCAGTAGAACCAACTGATTTTGTGTATATATGAAGTAAATCTAACTTCTGCACCATTTCAATACAGTAAAGTGTTCATTGTAAATAAGTATTCTAGTAGTTCTATTATATGTTTATTACCTTATAAATAAAAAAACATTCTTTTTTAATTTTAAATTCAGTGCATTAATGCGATCTTAGTAAATGAGTGCTGTAAAATGATCTTTTCATATAGTGTTCATTTTTAAAAAATGACGATGATTCCACTTGTGACCTGTGGAAGGTACATCAGTTTATTTGTTGTAGTTGTAAACATTAGTCATGTATCATTGTTTTTCTGACATGTTCTACATCCTGGAGGACCTCCTCACTACCGATCAATTGGAATGAAAGTAAATCTAATCTAAATCTAATCAGGTTTATCCTTATGATGAACACAGTTTAGTTGTGATCATTCAAAGGGTCCTGTCATATTACGATATTACCCTCCCATGATTGCTGCCGGTCAATGACATCTTCCTGATCTTTTTAGTTCTTTAGTTTTTGGTCTGAGCTTGCACGATGAGATGTGTTGTCAAACTTCCTCTGAAACCGTTGTATGGTCTGTATATCTTTGTTCACAGTTTCGACAGTGCTAGTCAGATATTAAAGGTATATACTAGATTGAAACGGAGTCTTTTTGCTGCTTCAGAGGGTTAGACCAGTTGGATCTTGACCCCTTCCAGACGTATCTTAACATTACTGCTGCATACGGCCTGGCCAACTATTGATTCAGTTCAATGTTCCAAGACAAGTAGCCCTTTTCCTCTTAATTTTATCTTGTACACCTAATCTGATTATGGAGGTTTCTGTGTGATGAAACTCAAATTAAAAATTGAAACTTCTCCATTTCTTTCCATCCAAAATGAAGCGAAGTGCGGAGCGTGACACGATTGAAGACTACTTTAATGCGGTTATACTATAATCGAATGAGAGGTAGTGTGAATCTTGAAAATTTCCAGGAATATTCAATACCCGATGCAGTGTCGGGCATACAGGTGGTCATCGTTTTCCACAACGCGTGATATTTCATCTGGGTACGTTCCACAGATCTTCAGGTGACCCTTCCTCAGGTGATCAGTATCCGACAGATCACCTGAAGATGTCTGGTAGGTGGTCAGATGAAATATCGTGCGTGATAGAAAGCAACGACCAGCTGCTATCTTGAAGTGCTTTATTATAACATTTTGTCTCTCTTATGAATTAAGTCTTTTATGCTGCGCAGAACTATATGTAGAATTGTAGACACTGGTGTACCACTTTGCTTGATGCTTCAAATTTCTAACATATCCTTGCTTCAAATCCCTTATGTTGGTAACCATCGGATGAACGCAGAATATTTCTTACCGGAGCTCGGAAAATCTAACATGGCGTCTGTTTGATTGTGTGTGTGTATAGTGGCAGCTGACGCGAGGAAAATAATGGGATCATTATTTTTTTATTTTCATCCTGATACTCAAAAATAAAGCTACTCAGTTTACGAAATGCGATATTTGAGTTGGGGGCGGACGTCCTGCTGTTGCATTTCAAGACAAAAATGACGAAAAAAAAGGGGGTTTAAATGCAGTTGTCATTTCATGTCAATTAACTCACATGCGATCAACAGAAGTAATGTGAATGTGCTAATGAATCTTCATTATGTGGATTCTTGAGAGGGTGAGTAGAATATTATAGCTTTTGAGCACTAAGTAGTAATACACGATTCTTTTAAGAGTTTTGCGGTGTTTGAAGTCGGCCAACGTTGCTTGTATTTTCGTGGGCTGCATGGCTCATTTGTGAACTGGTGCATTGTAGTTTGTAATTATAAACAAAAGATAAAAACAAACTTTTTGTGTACGTATATATGACATGAATCGTTTCATTGCCGTGCTTTTGTGTGCTAATTGACGTAAGATTCATCTTGTGGGAAGTATCCGGAAGGCGTATGATCTTTAATTAGTATGTTGTTTGTAAATATTGAGAGGTATGTAAGTAAAGAACGACATTTATTCTTCTATAAGGCGCGATTCCCCCAGCTGCGTTGCTTGGAATCGAAGTGTGTGTGGTTTTCTGTACCTTCAATTATCTTGGCTGTGGCACGTCGTAGATACTATCAGTTTGACATTTCGAGTTATCCACAACGAGGCATTTTATGTTTTCCAGATATCTCTAGTAACTGACACATTAAATGAAAGTGGTAGTTCTAGACATAAAGTTTTATCGAGTCATGTAGTTGGATAAAGTTAGTCATCGATATTAATGACATTTGGGTTACTCACATAGCAGTGTGACGCCCTAACATTTGTTTGTTTACTACCTGCATCTGTTAAGCATTTTGTGTCAATGTCTAACTTAACCCCCATCCCCCTGAATTGTTTAGCAACATTGATGGAAGAGTTAATTCATTTTTTTACTGAAAGACAAGCTATTTCAGTGTTTATTAATTTTGTCTCATTTGGTGAAGAAATGTGGCCTACATGATCGAAAGCTCTGATGGCACCCTTCACTGGTTATTAATCTTTTAACATGGAAACTAACAGAAAAAAATACTTGCCAGAAGTGAATGTCAGAATCTTGATCTGTAGAATTTTCTCCAAGGTTTAGACTCTTTTTTGTTGCATAATGCTGACTGAATAAGATAATAATAAAAAACGAAAACACACACACACAAAACATTCTTGCTCTTCTGCTAGGATACTGTGCTTTGTTCTCAGTACCATTATAATTGTCATTCCAGTGTATGAGATATCATATAGGGCTTCAGACTCTGAACCTTACGAGAATCCTCATCTGTGAATTGAGATAATAAGTGTTTGTTTTAAATAACTTATTGTTGATAGCTTTTGATGAACACAGCCTTACCTCTGAGATTGATGGCATAGTTAAATACCTGTTAACTGTTTTATACTAGTCACCCTTTGTGATTTTTGTGCTTGCTTCCATGTAAGAGGTAACATTGAGACAGAAATTTCTATAATTTGATGAGGACTGTGTAAATGCATGCATATGTATCATTTATAAGAAAAGCACTTTTTCAGCAATCAGTACTTTTAAATTTACTAGATACCATCAGAAAAGTAAACAACTGTGTTGTGTTGATGGCTGCAAGTTAACTAGTTTTGTCACTTTTTGCTTTTTAAACATATTGTTTATAATATGTGGCTGCTTCTGTTGATAACTAGTTTTGAGAAGGAAATGGGTAACGCTTATACCAATATCTTTCTTGTTCACACTGGTATGCACCAAGGGAACTGTATTATTTGTGGAATTGCTTAATGACTCTGAACATCAGGAGTCATTAGTTTGTGGGGGGAGAGTTCTTACTCAGCAGTTTTTCTGTTGTGATAATCTATATTTGTGAAAGTGTTGCTTATAGGCAAGTGTGTGCTTTTTATTATTTAAATCTCAAATTGAATGTGCTTTGTGTTTAAGATTATTACATTCATCAAATGCATAATGAAACATCTGTGATGCTCAACACAGTGGATGTGATGTAGAAATGCATTTCTTTGTGGCAATTAAGTAACAATTTTAAACCTTCCTCCAGGTTGTCCAATGAAAAAAATAGAACAGTCAGCTGTTGTAGCATTCTTTATTCTTAAATTGAATTGTGAACAAACATGAGGTGTTGCAAAATGAATAATAGCTATAATTACATATTTTCCTCAAGACACTAAAGTTATATTTTGTGTGTGTGATCATCTGTTCCTCTCTTCTTTTTACTAAGCTGGTGCATTAGTTATTTTTTTTAGTATGTACATTTCGGAGGCAAAAAATACTATATGGTAAAGGTGGGCATTGCTGCAAGAATTCATGATCTTTCGATAGGTCCAGCAGGTTATGAATATATCATAATTTAAACCAAAATTTTCTTTGGTAGCTTCTTTTTGGTGCTAAGGTTATGCCTCTTGCCTCAATTATCAGTTCATACTACACTAAAAAGGGTACAGAATCTTTTGGAATATGATTTTACAGAAGAATCATGGTTAGCTGTGTAAATTAAGTAACTAATGAAAAGTTAAAAATTCAGTTGCTGATAAAAGAGCTTTAAGACACAAGTTGACTAGAAGAAGGAATAGCTTGATAAGACACACTCCTAGATACAAAGGAATCAGAATATGGTTACGGGAGCGTGTGTTGTGGAGTGGCAAGACTAAAATACAGTAAACAGCTTTGTGAAAATCTATACTCTGCAAATCACTGTGAAGTGCAAGGCAGTGTGTATGTCCCATTGTACCAGCTATTAGTGTTTCATCCATTGTGTTCATGTATGGAGCACAGAAAGAATGATTATTCCATAGGCTCTGTGCTTGCTTTAATTTATCTAATGACCCCTATGTGAGCAATATGTAGAGGGTTGTGGTATATTCCTAGGGTTGTCATTTAAAGCCAGTTCTTGAAATGTAGTAGGCTTTTGCAGGATAGTTTACATCTGTCTTCAAGAGTTTGCGAGTTTAGTTTCTTCAGCATCTCAGTGACATTCTCCCTCAGGTCAGACAAACCTGTGATCATTCATGTTGCCCTTCTCTATATACGTTCACCATCCCTCGTTAGTACTGTCTGGTAGGGGTTAGTGATGTAAAATGCCTGGTCATTTATAAGTTGGTCAAATACCCAAAGTTTAAAGATTAAATGATCACCGACACTTATAAAAAAAAAAAAAAAAGATTTAAAATGATATTTTGTATTGGAAGAGGTGCTTTGCATCACTTCTTCAATACTGGTGGGGTAATGAAGTTGAAAAAGCTATTTGAGAGTCAGGGAAGAGTTATTAGGGGAGGTAAATTGGGTTGTAAACATTACTACACATTTGTCATTACAAGTGTATAGTTATGTTTACAACCCAATTTAACTCCCCTAATAACTCTTCAGTTCTTGGGGTAGTACATAAGAAAAAAAATCATGTTTAAAAGTAATTATTGAAGAAAATCTAGTTTATATTAAGTAGGTAGCCTGTAGGTAGTATTTTTACTTATACTATTCTACTGCTAAAATATCAGAGTAAAAAAAAACTTTATCCATAATGATTTTAATTGGGTATGAGTCATGTGACAATACAGATTCCATGAGTCCAAGAGACATCAATTCTCTAGGAATAGACTAGTATTGCAATTGAACGATTCCAGCATCTTCAGCATCAATTCTTTATTATGAAATCTTTTTTATGTTAGTTTTCTCATTTTATATTCACAGCAGTGGAGCCATTTAAAAGTAGATAAAGAAAGGAGCAGAATAGAAAACCATAGTCTGGCTCAATTATCGCTGCATGTGACAAGAAAGCATGTATTTTCACTGAAAAAGTTTAACATTTAAGGATACATTTATTATCAAGAAACGCATACATTCAATAATACTTTTGTTATCAATAATCATTCTTCAGTAATATTCATAGGTTTTACGCACTTTATAGTGTGTGTTACATTGCAAACCAATGCCCTGAGGACAATGTGTGTGTGTTTATATATATATATACGAGGTTATCACTACAGACCTGTTCAAGACTCTGTGTGTGTGTGTGGGGGGGGGGGGGGGGAATAGGACATTGTAAATGATAAATAACTGTAAATAACGTGCATCCTTCCTTGGTAAAGCAAGCTGCAATGCTAATAAAAAAACATACTTCTCTCTTCTTTCCTTTCGGTCTTAATAGTAAAGACAAAGAATGACAGTTGTATGTTTAAATGTAAATATTTACTAACTTTTAGCATAGGGAGTATCAGCCCATCCCTATTTTACTTTTCAAGTTATACATTCTAGCAGTAAAAACTTGAAAAAGTACTTTTTTATAAGCACCCAGATTATGGGCATTTAAACGGTTGTGCGCAAATTTCCATTTGTTAATATCCTGCCCACTGGACATTTGTCGGGCCTACATCACTATTAGGGGTCCCACACAATTGAACAGTATTCTAAAATGGGTTGTATGAGTGATTTGTAATCAATTTTCTCTGTAGACTGATTGGACTTCCCCAGTATTCTACTAACAAACCGAAGTGAAGTACCTGCTTTAACCACAACTGTGCCTAAGTGATAATTCCGTTTCATATCCCTACTAAGTGTTACACCCAGGTGTGTGTGTGGCTGATTCCAACTATAGACTCATTGATATCATAGTCATAAGATACTACGTTTTTTTTAGAGTGGTGTGATTTTACACTTCTGAACTCGAGTTGCCAGTCCTTCCACCACTTTGAAATCCTATAAAGATGTGACTGAATAATTATGCAGCTTTTTTCAGGCAGTAATTTGTTATTGATAACTGCATCATTTGCAAAAAGTCTGAGCTTACTATTAATATTGTCCACAAGGCCATTAATATGTAACATGAACAGCTGGTGTCTAAGACACTTCCATGGGGTCACCCAAAGTTACTCCTACATCTGTCAGTGACTTGACTCTCCATCCGAGATAATATGCTCTGTCCTTCCCCTTAAAAAAAAAAATCTGCAGTCCAGTCACAAATTTACTTGATACCCCCATATAATTGTAATTTTGACAGTAAGTATAGATGTGGTACTGCATCAAATGTTTTTTGGAAATCAAGAAATACTGCATCTGCCTTACTGCCAGGATCCAAAGCTTTCTGTGTGTCATATGAGAATAATGTGAGCTGGGTTTGACATGATCAGTATTTTCAGAATCTACACTGGTTTTCAAGGAGGAGGTCATTCTGTCCGAGATGTCTCATTATGTGTGAACTCAGAATATGTTCCATGACTCTACAACAAATCATTGTCAAGGATATCGGACGGTAGTTTTCTGGATCACTTCTACTACCCTTGTTGTAAACGAGTGTGACCTGTGTTTTCTTCAAACTACTGGGTATTGTTTTTTCTCCCAGGGATCTATGATAGATTATAGTTCAGATTGATGGAGGGTACAGTAACTAAGCAGAAAAGATTTACACTAGGCAGACTATTGGGAAGAGCTGCACAAATGCATATTCGGACTGCTGATTGCAGCAACAGATATCACATCACTGGATAAATGTGTGTAAAGTGAATTGGTATTGATGTAGAAATAAATGTGGTGATGAGGATAACTATATTCAGATTCTGCAGAAAATCAAGTTGCCATGTTCTGAGTTCAAGTAAATGATTTTGCTATTTGTGCAGTTTACATATCAGTATGTGGCATTTTTGTCATCATGTGCCACATGAAATGAATCTTGTTACACACAGATTCTTTCTTTAACACTTTTGGTAAAGATGCATACCATAGACTTTTCTACCAGTGAAAGCAGATTTTCTGCAATTTCTCTAAATCATTGTAAGGAAATGATAGGTTTGTTCCTTAAAAAAGGCCACCATGAATTTACGTGTCCAGTGCGAGCTTGTGCTCTCTTGGAATGTAAATCAGTTTCACTAAGATGCTAGCCACAATCTTCTTTTCCAACTTTCTTGAAGTTGTTTTTAATGTTCAGATTGAATTGTGAAGCTGCCAGGAAATGACAGTTAACTGAATGAAAACACTCTTTTGTACATACCCACCTTTGAACTGAAATTGATAGACTTCGGGATTCGTATTTGCTTGTATCGTATTTTCCCCCCTTTCTTGCTCAGATTTGCAGCTAAATATATGAACTGCTGTGGAACATTACTTAACCAATGTTGTGAATCATGAATTGATTTTGTTAGTATTGACAGACGATCTTCAGTCTTTTTTATTTATATTGTTTTTCCTTGTAAAGCTGTTTTATAACTTTTATGGGTTTGATGAGATTAAATATACTTCTTGTTGCTAAGATCCATGGATAAAAGTCCCTCAAGAATGTATAACATGTCATAAAACAAGATTACGTATTATTTATGAGGGACTTATTGTTCCTGCCATAGATTCTAAGTTAAATGACTGTCATGGATGTGGAATAAGTCAAGAAAGTCTGAAACATATTTTTATTTATGAGGTAATAACAAAATTCTGCTCAGACATAACTTCCACATTCGTTGTTAATAATTTATTTGTCTTAGGATCATTTTTAGTGATAGAAAGATTTTTGTGGTCAATAGAAGGGATAACATGTATGCTGACATGTGATCATACATACATAAATATAATTAATGAGAACAGAATGGGTCATAACCAACACAATATTATACTTAACTATTTGTGCAATTTGTTACTACCAGTTTTGTAAGATATGTGTACTTGTGAATGCTTGGAGGCAAGACTATGTTGATTGATTGTTTGTGACCTTAAAAAGATAGTGTTCTATTATACACATTCAGAGTTAGTGAAATATACTTTCATTACTATTGAAGCTAAAAAATAAGTTAAAAAAACAATGAATAATACAACAAAATTAAGGAAATTCAAATTTTTTTCTGAAACACCTCTTCGTCAAGATGCAAGAACCAGAATTTTGCAAAAAATAAAAAAATTCTCCGGTTCATAATGGTTCTTGAGATAATCATAAATGGTTTAACAGTACAGATATTTTTTTCCAAGAAACTTTGGGTAGAAGAGCAAATGGAAACAGCTCAGTAATAGTATACACACAGCTATAAATAAAGAAGACAAGCTTGAAAACAAGACCTTCAAAATTAACTATGCCTATTTTATGGAATTTATGTAAATAACAGGAATACTGTTAAAACAGTATGGAAAAATGTGTGTGTTCTTGTGGCACTTACAGTCTGATTTCCACAGCAATCGACTGTTTGTGTATGAAGTGATTAAATAGTGGAGTAATCGGGAGAAAGTGTATGCATTTCTCTATCTCACAGACTTCATAGATAGCAGAAAGGAGAAATTTATAATTCCAAATCTGAATTCTACAATATTCTGGAGACTGAGTAGCTGGCCTTTACCACCATTAGGAGGTGAAATTCCAGTACTGCTAATGAATACCTTTAAAAGTGAAAAAAAAAAAACTATTCCTAGGTGTTCACACTGTTAATTCTCTGTGTTTCTTTTCCTGTCCATCCAGTTGCCGTCTTCGACTGCCTCAAACACAAAAATTCATCAGCTGGTTCCGTGATGTAGTTAATATCTTGCGCTGTTTTATCAGTGGTGTGTTGATTATACATTCTTTTAGTCATATTATAATTGATTTTGAGGCCTACTTCAAATTTTCCCTGTTAAGCTCCTCTATTAGTTGTTGGTTTAGCAGGTACAAACAGTAGTGTAAAATGTAACATCTTTACATTCAGATACTGTTTTACTTGTTTAAATTTTGCAAAGATGTACTGTGAAACTAAAAATGCTTGTATGCCTGTAAATATTTTTACACATGCTGTATCTGAAGACTGTGTCAGACACAAGGGTATTGTCAGGAGTACCCCAGGGAAGTGCGATAGGACTGCTATTGTTTTCTGTATACATAAATGATCTGGTGGACATGGTGAGCAGCTGTTTGCTGATGGTGCTGTGATGTACGAGAAGGTATCAAAGCTGAATGATTATAGGAGGATACAAGATGACTTGACGAAATTTCTGTTTGGTGTGATGAATGGTAGATGTTAATGTAGAAAAATGTAATTTAATACAAATGAGTAGGAAAAACAAACCTGTAACATTCGGATACAGCATTAGTAGTGTCCTGGACGACACAATCTTGTTGATAAAAATATCTGGGCATAAAGTTGCAAAGCAATATGAAATGGTATGAGCTTGTGAGGATTGTGATAGGGAAGGTGAAGGGTCAACTTCAGTTTATTGGGACAATTTTGGGAAAGTGTTTTTCATCTGTGAAGGAGAGTGGGTATAAGACACTAGTGCAGTCTATTCTTGAGCCCTGCTTGAGTGTTTGGGATCTGCACCAGGTCAGATCAAAGGAAGACATAGAAGCAGTTCAGAGACGGGCTGCTAGATTTCTTACCAGTAGGCTCGAACAACATGCAAGTATTATGGAGATGCTTCAGGAACTCACATGGGAATGCCTGGAGGGAAGCCAGTGTTCTTTTTAAGGAACACTATTGAGAAAATTATAGAATCAGCATTTGAAGATAACTGCTGAACAGCCCTACTATCGCCAGCATACATTTCCCATAAGGACCACAGAGATGACATATGAGAAATAAGGGCTTATGCGAAGGCAGATAGGCAATCATTTTTCCCTTGCTTTATTTGGGAGTGGAACAGAAAAAAAATATTGATAGTGGTAAAGGGTACTCTCTGCTACACACCATATGATAGCGTGCAGAGTTTATTTGCAGATGTAGATAGAACCACTACAAGAAATGATAAGTAATTCTCTTTTTTGTCTTAGTTTTGTAAAAACTGTAACTATACAGTTTATCATCTAGTGTACATTTAACGAAACCAGTGTTAACCTGTCTCAAATGATGGTGTAAAACTGATTTCAAGCACCTAACGATCTGAAATGCATTGTTTATTAATGAAATCACAGTTAGTGACTGAAGGCAGTTTGTTTTCTTATAATTTTTGCAAACGTAATACCATCACGGCAACAACACTGTCAACAATGGAGAAAATTAATAAACTGTACAATTTTAAAGGCCATCATATTTGCCATTGAGTGTGGAAATTATTTATTTCACTATTGTAATTTCAGCCTTTGGACTACTTTCAAGTGGTACTGCAAAAGATTTTGCTTCAACATGTGTCAGTCTTCAAAATTCTCCAACATATATACAAGTAATAGTCAAAAATAGGTCGTTTTCGGTGTAAAAATGCAGTAACATCAGATGAGTGTGAAGCTCTGTACATTGTGAAATGATGTAAATTATGTGAAATGTTATCACTGTTAACGGCATTCACATAAATTGTTACAAATCGATGTTCTCACACAATCTGCACTTGTCTGATGTTACTGTATTATACAAGTCGGAAGATTTTAAAGTTTGAAATGTGCTGAAGTAAAAATCTTTTGCAGTGCCACTTGAAAATGGCTTGAAGACTGAAACTGCAGTAGTGCAATAAAGAATTTCTAAGGTAAATAGTGACTATGATGTCCTCTAAAACATTCTAAAGGACTGTGAATCCCGGCCACGAGAAGTTAAACTGTATAGTGTTGTGAGTGGAATGAAGGTTGTTCACATATGTTTCATTCATTCTTGATATTGCCAGTTTATGGATCTGAATCCATTCCATAGAGCTGCTTAGAATAGTGACTCCTCATGCAGTTCTGAATTGCCCACAGTCCTAATGAAGTTTAATGGAAGGTGTAGCATTGGAACGTACTATATTCTTTAACCTGTCAAACTGGTCTTGGACAACAACAAAATGTGTTCAGATATTTATTTATTATCCTTAATTTATACATGTCCGTGTGCTTCTTAGTTAAAAATATACAGATTTTAACACATTCAAAAATTGGTGATTCTTATATAATTTACATTCTAGTATATCTCATTACATATCTATTAAAAATAAAGATTCCAAGACTTACCAAGCGGGAAAGCGCCGGCAGACAGGCACATGAACAAAACACACAAACACACACACAAAATTACGAGCTTTCGCAACTGGCAGTTGCTTCGTCAGGAAGGAAGGAAGGAGAGGGAAAAATGAAAGGGTGTGGGTTTTAAGGGAGAGGGTAAGGAGTCATTCCAATCCCGGGAGCGGAAAGACTTCCCTTAGGGGAAAAAAAAGGACAGGTGTACACTCGCACACACACACACATATCCATCCGCACATACACAGACACAAGCTTGTGTCTGTGTATGTGCGGATGGATATGTGTGTGTGTGTGCGAGTGTACACCTGTCCTTTTTTTTCCCCTAAGGGAAGTCTTTCCGCTCCCGGGATTGGAATGACTCCTTACCCTCTCCCTTAAAACCCACACCCTTTCATTTTTCCCTCTCCTTCCTTCCTTCCTGACGAAGCAACTGCCAGTTGCGAAAGCTCGTAATTTTGTGTGTGTGTTTGTGTGTTTTGTTCATGTGCCTGTCTGCCGGCGCTTTCCCGCTTGGTAAGTCTTGGAATCTTTATTTTTAATATATTTTTCCCATGTGGAAGTTTCTTTCTGTTTTATTTACATCGTCATTACATATCTACATCATTATATATGAATATGGTAAAAACACCATCTCATCCATTATGTAAATGAGTATTAATTACAGAATTCACACACTTCTTTCCCATTTCACTGTGGCGCAGTGGTTAACACACTGGATTCGCATTCGGGAGGACGACGGTTCAATCCCGCGTCCGGCCATCCTGATTTAGGTTTTCCATGATTTCCCTAAATCGCTCCAGGCAAATGCTGGGATGGGTCCTTTGAAAGGGCATGGCCGACTTCCTTCCCCTTCCTTCCCTCATCCGATGAGACGGATGACCTTGTTGTCTGGTCTCCTTCCCCAAACAACCCAAACCCATTTTACTTTTTTTGTATATCATCTACTTGCATGTTTGTGGCTATTATGTATCAATGACACCTGTAAAAATGGTATGTCTGGCATGCAGCTGTATCTTGTTCTGTGCAAATGTGCATATGTTCTTGGAGTAAGGGGCAGGACACAGAAACATCTAAAATGATATTTCTGGAAAGGAGGGACAACTTCATTGGCATACAAATCAGACATTACGTTAGACTGTGTTTGAGAACTGTTAGTTGATGAAATATTTAAAAAAAAAATTCTGGTGTTATTTTAAGGAAGGAGACAGGTAATAAAGTAACTGAGCCTATTATTCTATTCTAAACAATGAGTACTAGTTAGAAAATCAAATCCACGTTATGAAAAATACAACATTAACTCGTCATTGAACATTATATCAACTTTTTTCCCCACAGAGTTATTATCTTAATTTCTCTGGTACTGATGATACTGTTATCATAATATGCTATATTTACTTGACATTTTTGTGTTCTGTTTATTATTGCTACATATATAAAGACCGAGCACAAGTTCAGAAACATTGAGACAAGTAGATTTTGTAGTGTTCAGCACATAGAAGTGTGTGCTTGTGAATTAATACTGACAAACAATTTGATTTTAATTATAAATATATTTAGATCCCCACTGGGAAATTTTTGAATATGTTATGAGGAATCTGTATTCCTTACTGTGTTATGCGTGAGACAGCAAGAAGCAGTCAATAGTTTGTGGTGTCTTCAGTGTAGATTTCCTAAAACATTATGATAGGAAAAATGATCTGAAATCCTATTTGGACCTACAATTTGATCTCAGTAATTAACTTTCCAGCATAGGTGGATAAAGGCTGTACGACCCCAATTGGTAATATCTTCTTTGGTGAAACTCAGGGTAAGAAAATAACTGTTTACCAAATAACAAATGCTCTCTCTGATGATGATGATGATGATGATGATGATGATGATGATGCACAGTTAGTTGGGATAAATAACATACTGCCTTACAGTATGGATACTCCACAGTGGAAATCTGTTAAGATAATTAATGACTCCAGCACAAATGTTTTTAAGTATAGTTTTCACTGGATGACCTGGGATGAAATTTATAATTAGCCATAAAATTTAATATATTCCATGATAAAGTCATATCAGTATTTGAAAACAGCTTTCTGCATAAGCTAACCGGAAAAGACTTTAAACAGCCGTGTAAAAAATCATGATTCTTTACAAGTATTATAGTGTCTTGTGAAATGAAAAGGGAAATGTATCTGCTGACGAGAACAAGTAGAGAGCCTGCAGTCATTGCACACTAGAAAAGCTACTCAAAATTACTCAGAAAGGTTATTAAAAAATTAAGGAATAAGCACATAATGTCAGAAATAAGTAATTCTGACTACAGAATAATGGCTACATGGAATGTAATAAAACAAGATACAGGAAATCCAGCCACAAAACAAGATAACATCACTACTGAGCTGAATGGAAGGGCTATAAATCTAAATATATATGGATACTCTGCAAATCACATTTAAGTGCCTGGCAGAGGGTTCATGAAACCATCTTCACAATTCTCTATTGTTCCAATCTCGTACAGCGTGCAGAAAGAATGAACACAATATCTTTCCATATAAGCTCTGATTTCCCTTATTTTATCATGGTGATCGTTTCTCCCTATGTAGGTTGGTGTCAACAAAATATTTTTGCATTCGGAGGATAATGTTGGTGATTGGGATTTTGTGAGAAGGTCCACCGCAACGAAAAATACCTTTATTTTAATAATGTCCAACCCAAACCTTGTATCATTTCACTGACTCTCTCTCCCCATTTGATGAGCCATAGGTAGCAAATGTATTTAATAATCATTTCTTAAATTATTAGAAAACATAGGGGGTAAACAGTTCAAGAGAAAAATTACAGCATATATTGAAAAAGTAACTCTCATAAAATTCAATCATATGAATGTATCACAGATTTCTGAAATGAAGATAATTATACATTCACTCAAAAATAAAAACTTGGCTGGTTTTCATTGTGTTTCCAATAGAGTACTAAAGATCTGTTCCCATATAATAATCCTTGTCTTATTGGAAGTATGTAATCCATCACTAACTCAAGGCATTTTACCAGAGAGAGACTAAATTATGCCATTGTCAAATCCCTATTTAAGTAAAGTGATAGGAGATATGTCAGGAACTACCACCCTGAAAGTAGACTTAGAAAAGAAAAGTTTCGCCTTGACAACTTGTTCTATTCTGTAGAAGAATTTCTATTATTATAATGTGTAAGAGGTAGTGGTACTGTATATTTTTTGTTGTGATGTAGCCATATTTACAAATGAATTTGCAATGTGAGTGTAAAATGACTCTTTTTCACATCATTATGATTTATTGTGCAAAATGGTTCATGAAACTAACTAATTCACACTTCTGCATACTGTAATGCCTGATTTTTGCTTATACACTGTATTTGACATTTATGTAATTGACTGTGTAACTTCCTAGCATTCTTGATCTTAAAGATAGTTTTAGCAATATAATTGCCATCGTCACACATTATATGATTTTTGCTGCCGTATGTGACTGTGGACTACTTCAGTTTCTTTTTATAGGAGCTGATAAATGGAGTATAAAAAATGTAAATTACTTGAAGTACATTAAAGATATTCCAAAATTCTTTTCCATCTTTACAGTGCGATACCCAGTGATTTTCTTATATGAGAATTAAGTTCAATGATTTAAATGTCTATCCCTTCCCAGTTTAATTTTTTAAGTTCAGTTTTGACTTCTTGTTTATTTTATAATTGAGTTAAACCTCATCTCACAATACATTAGCTCGTTATTAATTGGTGGTATTTCAAATCTGCTGTAGTTTCAGCATTATGGTGGATACTGTAACACATTTGTAGTATTGTGAGATAACATTTTTCAACTCTTTAGTGAAACATATGCAGCAATGAACAAACATTAAAATTTTGATCATCTCACCATTTTTCACTGCTAGTTGTCTTTGAAATATTGAAAGTGCCGGTAATAAATCAGTTCTGTTTTGTAAATGATGCAAAACATTTGGATTTTGAATTCTGCTAGTGCACAAATTGCATATCATTGTAGAACTGTCTCTGTCATTTTAAGGTTTTTGTGTTACAGCATGATCTGAAATTGTAGGGATTTGTCTTGAGAATTAATTTTTACCTCATTTGGAGGGTATAAAATTTTTGATTAAGGCAACCTGGAAAACTTTAATATGTCTGTGGGACTACATGTTCTCTCTTTCTCTCTCTGAAAGCTGTAAAGTATATTTAAATGTATATTGAAGTGGGAGTGATGAATGGCTGTTATTAGGTAACACCCAAATTTCTCTTGAAATGCTATTGATGAAAGTCTTCACTATCTACTTAATTGGTGTGGCATCATTTGTTTCAACTCCTCCACAGAATATGAAGGGTATAATTTTAACTATCACCCAAAAAAATTACATCATTAATTTGTTGACACCAGACCTGCAGACATGTATATGCAAACAAACAAAAAATTAATTGTGTAACTTTATTTTTTTTTCTAGTTGATAATTCAAATTTTATGACTTTTCCTCATATACACCGCAAAGAACATTGAAGAGAAGCTGAAACTCTACGCAGGATAAGAGCTCAAATCAACACTTGTTCCTTTCATGGGCAGTGCTATTCCAATAGGCCCATCTCAACACGCCTTAAAGTCAATCAAAATTTCAACCTGCCGCAAGTTCCTTTGCATGATTTCCAAACTTCGCAAAGATTCTTTTCAAAAGCTATGAACATATAATATACAAAGGAGAAAGAGTGCAAGAGCTGGTCACATCTCATCAGTTACTGGAATTAAGGATATGTATGTTTTCTTGCAGTATGTTTTTCAAGGGACATTTGTAATGAGTTACAGCTTTGCTATAATTGCATGGCATTTGACAGTACCTGAAATGCTAAATTAAGAAATTTTTTGGTAGAATTTAGTAAATGAATGGATTTCATATCCACAAACTGGAACTAGTGTCTAGGGCCAGGTGTGAAGTGTGTTATGTTGAATGGAAGCCATAAGTTTATTTTGCTTTTACAGATATTGAGGAAATAATGAAAAGAAAGGAAAGGTCTGGCATTATTAGTGGCTGAATGAAGGGTTCAGCTATTGCATAGGGAAACTGCTTCTTGGTTGTGTGCCCATGAGTTGTGAGTATTTATAATTCAAAATATACTGCTGACAATTTACAAATAAACAGTAGTGTTATATTTGTGTAGTGTTAGTAGGAGAAGCATAAGTGCTGTAATGGATGTATTATACACACACAGTGTAATTAGGCACTACTGCAGGGAATCATGGGAGCATAAGCCCACAACTGTCTCCTAGCACATAGGTGTTACCTTGAATAGAGTTGCAGGTGGGGGGGGGGGGGGGAGGGGAGAGGGGAACAAAGCCCACTCATCGTCACAGAACAGGTAGCACAGTGGAGTCATTCACAGTCGTGTATTGCTGCAGTGTTCTGTATCGTTTCCTATATAAAGTTGACAACAGGAGGAAACAGTCCGTACTGGCCCAAAGTCCACCAACTTCCACCATTTCCTTTGCACCCAGAAAAGTGTCAAGTTATATCGTGCACATAGTGGGTCTTACGAAAACTGAAATCAGCTGCCAGATTAATGCTCATTTATGGAATTTATACCATATACTGCCAAGTCTGAACACAAAAAGGGAGAAGACAGTTTAGAATTTTAACATCTTGTCAACATCAAGATTATTAGTGCTGGAGCATACTCTGTTGGGCAAGGAATTAATCCAGTGTGATTTGGGGAAACTGCAGAAAATCCGAATCAGCAGAACAGGGTGGGACTTTGAATCCCACTTTCCCATTTAATAGGACAGTGTTTTAAGTCTTGGACACTGAGGCAACCTGCCTATATCAAATTATGTGCATGATCCTTCTCAGCTCTGGCATAGCCGTTCTTAAAACTCTGGTGGATGTAGGACAGAATCTGTCCACTGGTGTGCTGAGAGGGAACTTATAAAAAGTAGTTATGTTCAAAATGATGGTAAGTGACGAACATCTTTGGGTGTGTGGAGAAATGTTTTATGGCAGACATGAAAATGAGAGTATAGCCTGAATTCCCGAACTTAAGAAAAACTAGTTTAGAATGAGAGGTTATATGAAAAAAATTGAGAGGTGTAAATTGTCCTATAGCTTGACTTGTTATCTACCATAATGAAATTGCCTCAACTTTTACGGGAAAGATAATCATGCCAGTCTGTTGTTATTGCTTCCATTCATGATTCATTTACTGTTGTCTCTGAGGGCAGACATCAAGATTATGTATATGTGATGACAGATCCATTAGCAATAGGGCTTAAAATTGCATCTTATTTGTGGGAGGTGAATTTGTCATTTGTTGCAGTTCATAACAATTAACAATGATTGCATACTTCAGCCTTTCAGAGGCAACACGCTGGAAATTCGCATGAACCTTTATATATATATATATATATATATATTAAAAACAAAGATTCCAAGACTTACCAAGCGGGAAAGCGCCGGCAGATAGGCACATGAACAAAACACACAAACACACACACAGAATTACGAGCTTTCGCAACTGGCAGTTGCTTCGTCAGGAAAGAGGGAAGGAGAGGGAAAAATGAAAGGATGTGGGTTTTAAGGGAGAGGGTAAGGAGTCATTCCAATCCCGGGAGCGGAAAGACTTCCCTTAGGGGAAAAAAAGGACAGGTGTACACTCGCACACACACACACACACATATCCATCCGCACATACACAGACACAAGCAGACATATTTAAAGGCAAAGAGTTAAGGGCAGAGATGTCAGTCGAGGCGGAAGTACAGAGGCAAAGAAGTTGTTGAAAGACAGGTGAGGTATGAGCGGCGGCAACTTGAAATTAGCGGCGGTTGAGGCCTGGCGGATATCGAGAAGAGAGGATATACTGAAGGGCGAGTTCCCATCTCCGGAGTTCGGATAGGTTGGTGTTGGTGGGAAGTATCCAGATAACTCGGACGGTGTAACACTGTGCCAAGATGTGCTGGCCGTGCATCAAGGCATGTTTAGCCACAGGGTGATCCTCATTACCAACAAACACTGTCTGCCTGTGTCCATTCATGCGAATGGACAGTTTGTTGCTGGTCATTCCCACATAGAAAGCATCACAGTGCAGGCAGGTCAGTTGGTAAATCACGTGGGTGCTTTCACATGTGGCTCTCCCTTTGATCGTGTACACCTTCCGGGTTACAGGACTGGAGTAGGTGGTGGTGGGAGGGTGCATAGGACAGGTTTTACACCGGGGGCGGTTGCAAGGGTAGGAGCCAGAGGGTAGGGGAGGTGGTTTGGGGATTTCATAGGGATGAACCAAGAGGTTACGAAGGTTAGGTGGACGGCGGAAAGACACTCTTGGTGGAGTGGGGAGGATTTCATGCAGGATGGATCTCATTTCGGGGCAGGATTTTAGGAAGTCGTATCCCTGCTGGAGAGCCACATTCAAGGTCTGATCTAGTCCCGGGAAGTATTCTGTTACAAGTGGGGCACTTTTGGGGTTCTTCTGTGAGAGGTTCTGGGTTTGAGGGGATGAGGAAGTGGCTCTGGTTATCTGCTTCTGTACCAGGTTGGGAGGGTAGTATATTATATACATATAGTGAATCTGACAGAGAAATTCCACGAATAATGAAAGACACTTATATTTATATGGATTCACAGAAAAGGAGAGAAACTTTCTAGAATTATTTTAATGTTGACTTAATTTGCAGTTTAATGTAGAAATTGAAGCAGAGCTTTATCCTCCACCTTATATGGTCTTTAGAACGCAGAAAGCTCTCTACAGACTTTCATTTCTACCAGTTTAATTTACACACTTCTGTGCTTTAAACTTTACATTTTGAGAGGATAGTTTACATTAACCTTTAAGTGTTCACCCAAAGTGTAATGCAGATCTGTTGTGTGTCAGGTACATGTTTCTGTATTTCACTAATATTTAAATATTTGTAAGTGTCGTTTATGGCAAACCAACTCACTTGAATAGATCATTTGAATAGTGCTCAAGCAGAAACTTTAAATCAGCAGAATATCTTAAAGTGCTCAAGTGAGAAAATCAGTAGTGCAGACAAACAGTATTATTTGTCCCAATTTAATTATGGGCATGTTATTTATGACTCAGCTCAACCTTTTGATAGAACAATGATGGACACCATACACTGCAAGCACAATGAATTGCCAGTCTTATTTCTAGCAACTGTATAAAAGCTAATGTGCTGCCTCTTAACTCTCTGCAGCATACAATTGAGACCCACTTGAATGCTGCTTTTTATGTTAAATTTTAAATATATGTTGCTTCTTTACTGTCTCACACACACTGATTAAGAGAAGAAGATAGTCAAGGTGATCACATCACTTCCAAGTATTACTTCTTCAGAATTCCTCTACCAACGAAGTACATGATTTTTTATGCCAACTTTTACCCAGACCTGAAGAAGGCCTTAAGAGAAATTTCCGCTGTGAGTTAATTTGCAGTATTTTTGGACTTACTTGTACGAAGAAAAATTAAATAAATAATTCAAAGCAGTATTTTCCATCAGGAAATAAAACTGCACAATAAGTTGCTCAAGGAATTGTCAGAAATAACTAAAACCAACTTATTTAAAAAGGCAATTAAAGCATACATTTAAGCAATATATATACAAAACGATATAGGACTGCTTAAAACACACAAAACAAGGATTGGTAAAAACATTATTATTGTTAAAAATTAATAAACACACAACATTTTGGTCAGTCCTCAATTGCCTTACACAGTATAATCTATGTTACTGCAAAATTGTATTCTCAAGATCGTAGATGGAAAGAGGTAGCCTCCATTCGTCTTTCTGAGCTCAACATCTCAATTATGAAGGGTTTACGACTCAGTTTTTCAGACAGTCAAATATGAATCCACAAAGAATACAATAAAGAGATGGGGATATTATTGTGGTCCCAATGTCAGCTTAAATGATGTGTGTATAATGTGTGCAATGTGTACAGTGACTTGGGGTGAGATATGATCAAATCGTGTAATATTAGGATTTGAATTAGCTAGACTTATAAATAATTGCACACATCCATGTTTGTTAACTTTAAATTATATTTTATTGTTGTATTAGGCTTACATGTACAATATCATCGTAAAATGTTGTTAAGTGAATAAACAACTAGCTAACTAACTTGGAAAAATGTGTAACAAGTTTTCTAGTACTGCACCATAAAAGCTTCAACAGTACTGATCTTTACTGTGTGCAGTCTCCTTACATACCATTTCATTATTGTTTTGGATAAAATATTACGAGAGAAGTTTGAGCACAAAAGAATTTATTAATATTTATCCTGGCACATTAAACTGCAGTGAAGCTTTCAAGCTTACAGCAGTATACATTTTCAGTTATACAGATTGTACTTGTACAGAGTGGGGAAAATAAAAGTGGTGTAAAGAACCAGGTTTCGGGGTACAAAGAAACACAGCAAATGAAAGGAAATAGAGTACTAACCTTACTATAGCATATCTTGAAAGTGACCACTATTCATATCTTGGCACTTTCTGGCCCTGGTCAGCAAGTCACTAACGACAGATTGAAGCTGCACTACTGGAATTGTTGCAGTCTGATCCGAAATGTTCTGCTGCAGTTCTTGAAGGCTGTGAGGGTTGTTGTGATAGACGTTAGACTTGAGGGCTTCTCACACAAAGTAATCATATACTAACAGATCAGGTGATCTGGGTGGTCGGCCAGGGCCATGACCAGACCGACATATGCTAACAACTCTGCCAGACGTGAAGATTGTGTAAATGTGCTCCAAAGTTTGGCTGGCTGTATGGGCAGTTGCTCCATCCTGCCACAAATGATTTCAAAATGTTGGCATTGTAACCTGCGGAAGTCAGTGTCTGTTGAAAGAAGATGGAACCAATAGACACTGCACACTAAATCCCAACCTTTTTGATCATGCAGTGATGTTTCTGGAAGTTACAGATTCACCACTGCCCAGAATGTGTGATTCTGTGAGTTGCCATAACCACTCTGGTGAAGCCAGGCTGCATCAGACATTAGGAACAGATCTGTCTAAGCTGTTCATTGTTATCTTAGTGAACAGCCACTCACAAAACTGGAGGCGTTGAGGGGCATCTGCTGCTTGTAATGTATGAACATCGGACACCTGGTAGGGATGGATGTGCAGGTCTAGGTGGAGTATTCGTCTGCGTGATAGACGTGATGTGCTGGTCTCTTGCAACATAGGTTGGGTTGATTTGATAAGACTCTGAAGCATTTTCTGGTGTGTGGGCACGTTTCAGAATATTTTTTGACTTGTTCAAAACAGAGCCTGTCTGATGCCATTTTCGAACTAAGAATTGCACGGCACTCTTCACTGGCATTTTGACACCATTAAACTTCTCAGCACACAACTGACCACACCATTTCCACGACTTTGTTGTCACGTAACTTTCATGAAAGAAGGTATACATGGAAGAACCCTGGAGATACTAAAAGGCTTCAGATAGATTATATAATGGTAAGACAGAGATTTAGGAACCAGATTTTAAATTGTAAGACATTTCCAGGGGCAGATGTGGACTCTGACCACAATCTGTTGGTTATGAACTGTAGATTAAAACTGAAGAAACTGCAAAAAGGAGGGAATTTAAGGAAATGGGACCTGGATAAACTAAAAGAACCAGAGGTTGTACAGAGTTTCAGGGAGAGCATAAGGGAACAGTTGACAGAAATGTGGAAAGAAGTACAGTAGAAGAAGAATGGGTAGCTTTGAGGAATGAAATAGCAAAGGCTGCAGAGGATCAAGTAGGTAAAAAGACGAGGGCTAGTAGAAATCCTTGGGTAACAGAAGAGATACTGAATTTAATTGATGAAAGGAGAAAATACAAAAATGCAGTAAGTGAAGCGGGCAAAAAGGCAAACAAACGTCTCAAAAATGAGATCGACAGGAAGTGCAAAATGACTAAGCAGGGATGGCTAGAGGACTAATGTAAGGCTGTAGATGCTTATCTCATGAGGGGTAAGATAGATATCGCCTACAGGAAAATGAAAGAGACCTTTGAAGAAAAGAGTACCACTTGCATGAATATCAAGAGCTCAGATGGAAACCCAGTTCTAAGCAAAGAAGGGAAAGCAGAAAGGTGGAAGGAGTATATAGAGGGTCTATAGAGGGGCAATGTTCTTGAGGACAATATTATTGAAATGGAAGAGGATGTAGATGAAGATGAAATGGGAGATATGATACTGCGTGAAGAGTTTGACAGAGCACTGAAAGACCTAAGTCGAAACAAGGCCTCGGGAGTAGACAACATTCCATTAGAACTACTGACAGCCTTGGGAGAGCCATCCTGACAAAACTCTTATCATCTAGTGAGCAAGATGTATGAGACAAGTGAAATACCCTCAGACTTCAAGAAGAATGTAATAATTCCAATCCCAAAGAAAGCAGGTGTTGACAGATGTGATAATTACCCAACTATCAGTTTAATAAGTCAGAGCTGCAAAATACTAACGTGAATTCTTTACAGACGAATGGAGAAACTGGTAGAAGCCGACCTTGGGGAAGAGCTGTTTGGATTCCGTAGAAATGTTGGAACACGTGAGGCAATACTGAACCTACGACTTATCTTAGAAGAAAGATTAAGGAAAGGCAAACCTACATTTCTAGCATTTGTAGACTTAGAGAAAGCTTTTGACAATGTTGACTGGAATACTCTCTTTCAAATTCTAAAGGTGGCAGGGGTAAAATACAGGGAGCGAAAGGCTATTTACAATTTGTACAGAAACCAGATGGCAGTTATAAGAGCCGAGGGACATGAAAGGGAAGCAGTGGTTGTGAAGGGAGTGAGACAGGGTTGTAGCCTCTCCCCGATGCTATTCAAACTGTATATTGAGCAAGCAGTAAAGGAAACAAAAGAACAGTTTGGAGTAGGTATTAAAATCCATGGAGAAGAAATAAAAACTTTGAGGTTCGCTGATGACATTGTAATTCTGTCTGAGACAGCAAAGGACTTGGAAGAGCAGTTGAGCAGAATGGACAGTGTCTTGAAAGGAGGATATAAGATGAACATCAACAAAAGCAAAACGAGGATAATGGAATGTAGTCGAATTAAGTCGAGTGATGCTGAGGGAATTATATTAGGAAATGAGACACTTAAAGTAGTAAAGGAGTTTTGCTATTTGGAGAGCAAAATAACTGATGATGGTCGAAGTAGAGAGGATATGAAATTTAGACTGTCAATGGCAAGGAAAGCGTTTCTGAAGAAGAGAAATTTGTTAACATCGAGCATAGATTTAAGTGTCAGGAAGTCATTTCTGAAAGTATTTGTATAGAGTATAGCCATGTATGGAAGTGGGACATGGATGATAAATAGTTTAGACAAGAAGAGAATAGAAGTTTTCGAAATGTGGTGCTACAGAAGAATGCTGAAGATTAGATGGGTAGATCACATAACCAATGATGAGGTATTGAATAGAGTTGGGGAGAAGAGAAGTTTGTGGCACAACTTGACTAGAAGGAGGGATCGGTTGGTAGGACATGTTCTGAGGCATCAAGGGATCACCAATTTAGTACTGGAGGGCAGTGTGGAGGGTAAAAATCGTAGAGGGAGAGCAAGAGATGAATACACTAAGCAGACTCAGAAGGATGTAGGCTGCAGTAGGTACTGGGAGATGAAAAAGCTTCCACAGGATAGAGTAGGATGGAGAGCTGCATTAAACCAGTCTCAGGACTGAAGACAACAACAACAACAACAACAACAACAACAACAACTTTCCACAACAAACACCCACTGCTGCATTGTTAGTACCATCGCCCCCTTTGTACTGCTCCATTCACAATGGAACAGCCCATACTGCGCTCTGAACTGGGAGGGATTACGTGTCAGGCGTACACATTGTGTGCACACTACGGGAGTGTGGTTAGATGCATAAATTCACATCCAATCGCATCCACTCATCTGGGCCACTTTTATTTGCCCAACCCTGTATGTGTGTCCTCAGGGGAAACCGTCTTAACATAGTGCTGTCCGTGTGGGCGAAGAGGTTTGTGTGCTCTGAATTCAGAGGGCTATGCCAGCAGTAGCTTAGCTACCAGAAGGGTCACCCAAGTCGGATAGGCCAAAGAGGAGGAGCCAGACAAAGTGTGTCCCACAACGGCCTACCGCTCCCCCTTTCCTATCCCAAACCTGTTCTCACCATGTACTTTTCCTGTCATTTCCTGTTATATGTATAAGACCCCCAACAGCAGAGAAAGAGTCTTTCGGAACGGTGAAGCTAGCAGAAGAGGCACCTTTTCTCTTTGGGTACAGAAAGAGTCCAAGTAGTGACTGTACCCCAGAGGGATGGCTACAGACAGCGTCTGACTCATAGTGAGCAGCTGATTCTAGGCTGGGCATCCTACTGCCTTTGTGGAAAGTAGCAGGAAACTACCACACAACATTTCCAAGCAGTACATGGTATGTCTCTCCATGTGAAAGATTTCGGAGTTAAAACCTCCCCTCATTCGGATCTCCAGGAGGGGAACACATTGAGAGTAGACATATTTGAAAGGAGGAAAGGAACAAAGAAGGAAGGAAGGAAAGATAAGGCTTGGAACATGGAATGTGAGGACACTGATGCAAGCAGGAAAGCTAGAGAATGATAAACAGGAGATGTAAAGGAACAGATTAGATGCCCTTGGTTTGTGTGAAATGAGATGGGGAGAGAATGGAAAGATAGAAAGTGGAGATTATAAGCTATTTTACTTGGGGGGAATCAAGAGTGATGAGGAATATTGATAGGGCAAAAGCTGAAAAATAAGGTAATGAAGGTACATTGTATTGATGGAAGACTGATGATACGACTGAAGGGCAGTTCAAAAGATTTGGTGTTAATACAGGTATATATGCCAACCAGCCAGCATAGAGATGAAGTGGAAGAATATTATGAGAAAATACAGGACCTCACCGAGAAAGAAAATAGAAACACCTGCATTATCATTATGGGGGACTGGAATGCAGTGGTGGATGAAGGAAGGAGTGAAGATACAGTAGGAAAATTTGGATTAGAGATGAGATGGATAAGAAATGAGAGAGGTGTATGACCAATTACCTTCTGTAAAGAAAATTCATTATCAGTGGTTAACACATTATTTGAACACCACAAAAGGAGATGTTACACATGGATATCAAATTTGAATAGGGAAAGATATGAGTTGTACTACATCCTGATACAAAAAAGGTTTAGGAACTGTTTGAAGAACATCAGAGCTCATCCAGGAGCAGATACAAATTCAGACCACAACCTAGTAGTGGGAGAAATAAAAGTTATGTTGAAAAAGTCTGGAGAGGTAAAGCAAAAGAAAGACTAAACATAGAAAGACTCAAAAAGGTTGGAAAGGCATCAGATTTGGAAAACGGATTTATGGAAAAATGGGAAAGAGGTAGTGTTGATGGAAGTGTTAATGACAAATGGATAAAAATGAGGGAAGGACATATGGACTCTGTCAAAGAAGTAACAGGAATTAGTGTGTCCCAAAGTACCAGGAAAGAATGGATAACAGAAAACATGTTAAAAAAGATGGAAGAGCGGAGAAAGTGGAAAAATGTAGAAACTGAAGAAGGCAAAAAGAGGTACAGGAAACTAGATAATGAATTAAGAAGAGAAACTGAAGAAGCAAGGGAAAAATGGATGAAACAGAAATGCGACAAAATAGAGAAAGAGGGAAAGTATGAAATGATGTATAGAGTGGCTAGTGAGATAGTTTTTGAATGTAAAAGAAAGAGGAATACCATGGAAATAGAGCAGATGGTAGTCTAGCAGAACAGCCACAGGAGGTTTTGAACAGATGGCGAGAATATATTGAATGTCTGTATAAGGGGAATGAAATGCAAAGCAAAACTAAGGTTGAAGAGGAGCAATATGTGCTGGAAGATGGAAAGGGATTCACCATCTTGGAAGCAGAAGTAGAACAGGTGCAGAAGGGGATGAAGAATAGGAAGGCTTGTGGAATTGATGATTTCCCAGCAGAACTGTTGAAGAGTCTGGGAGACAAGGAAAGAAAAGAAATAGTCTACCTCTGTAACAAGATATATGACAAAGGGGAATGGCCAGAGGACTTCCTTGCAACAGTTATGAAACCAATAGAGAAAAGGAGAAACACTAAAAAATGTGAAGAGCATAGGACCACCAGTCTAATTTCTCATGCAGCTAAAGTGTTGTTGAGAGTGTTGAATAGAAGGCTATATGGCAAGCTGGATAGAGTGATTGCAGAGGAGCAGTTCGGATTTAGAAGAGGAAAAGGAACAAGAGATGCTATTGGCCTGTTAAGAACTATACGGGAAAGATATATGGAAAAAGGTAGAGAAATCTTTGCTGTTTTTATAGATTTAGAAAAGGCTTTTGACAGAGTTCAGGGGAACAAACTGATGGATATTTTGAAGAGGAGAGGAGTAGATTGGAAAGAGAGACGACTGATACAGAATCTTTATTTACACCAGAAAGTAAAGATAAGGATTAGAAATGAAATGTCAGAAGGAAGCAGCATTGGACGAGGTGTTAGACAAGGTTGTTGCCTTTTCCCACTTTTGTTTAATGCGTACCTTGGAGAGATTATTGCGAAAGGCTTAGATGGGAAAAGAGGAAAAGGTGGAAAGAGAATTGAATGTATAGGATTTGCTGATGACATGGTATTAGTGGCAGAAAGTTAGCGGACAGTGAATAACATGCTGAAAGATCTGAATGAAGCCTGTGTGGAATATGGGATGCAAATAAACACAGCAAAAACAAAGAGTGTAGTCATCAGTACAAGGCACAAACTGTCGAATATTAAAATAGGACAGTCTACCATTAGCAAAGTAAGTGCATTTAAATATCTTCGATGCACAATAACAAGACTTGAGATGTCACCAGGAGGTGAAAACTTGAATTGTCATAGCAAAGGAAGCATTCAACAGAAAGAGGAGACTCTTATGTGGCAAATTAGATAAATGTCTAAGGAAAAGGCTTGGCAAATGTTTTGTCTGGAAACATGGATGCTGAGACGAGAGAATGAAAAAAGGTTAGAAGCATTTGACATGGAGGAGAATGGAGAGAATAAGCTGGATGGAAAGAGTGAGTAATGAAAGAGTATTGGAAAGGGTTGGTGAGAGAAGATGTCTGCTGAAGGTTGTAAGAGAAAGGAAAAAGAACTCGTTGGCACATTCTTTGAGAAGGGAGTGCTTGCTAGCAGATACTTTGGAAGGATTGGGTTGTGGGAGAAGACTGAGAGAAAGAAGGAGATACAAGATGATAGACCTATGAAAGAAAATGTGAAACTTTGTGGCAGATGAAAACTGTGTGCTGGAACAAGACTTGAACTCTGAACCTTTGCCTTTCATGGGCAAGTGCTCTACCGACTGAGCTACCAAAGCATGACTCATGACCTGCCCTCACAGCTTCAGTTCTGCCCATACCTTGTCTCCTACCTTCCAAACTTCACGGAAGTGCACACTCCGCTGCAGAATGAGAATTTCATTCTGCAAAAAATATCTGCCCACAGACCAATTGCAATGTCAGAAATTTATTTTTTGGGTATATTCTAACCTCTGACATCTCCTCCATTCCTCCACAACCAAATTATTGATAATACAAGCCCACCCAGCATCCTGCAAGGTGAGTTTTTCTCTGACTTTCTAATGAGGTCCTTTTTCAGAGCCTATACCATGGCAGACACATCATGCAGTGCTCAAAATTTCCCTGAGCAAATCTTGCTGCCCATCTTTGTACACCTTTCGTGTCTGAAATCAGATATTATTGGTATGGGTCCCTATAAGACAGCAATGCCCCATATGTGGCCTCACCTCTTGCTTTATGTTTCTCATGACTTGGAAAGTGGCTGTTTGCCGTGCAAACTGCCCCTCTCCCATGAAGACCCCAGTGCAACTTGGTATCAAATGTAACCCACAAATACGTAAAATAGCCAACACAGGTAGTATGTCTGTGCCTGACTTACCACAATTTTTTTTGTAGCGGAAATTGACCAATTGGCTCTTGCTTTATATAATTCTTGTACAACTTAAACAATTTAAGCAGCACATGCCCGGTATGTTCTCAGGAGCCAGGATTTAATCAACAAACATCATCATAGTTCAGCCAGTTTACACGAAATATTTATAGATTATTTATGCAAACCTTCCTCATTAATCATACTGTCTATTAGTGCAAACCATATAAAAATCCCTACAGTACCTCCTGACATTAGTCGTCATGTACGGACAGAAAACCGTGGCTGGGGATTTTGGTTTATAATATGTAGCAATAAGTAATAGGGGTCCTAGAACACTTCTCTGTTGCATGAATGACAACAGTACCCCTACTTTCTTTGGGACATCTTTTCCTATCCTTACCCTCTGTGTTATGCCCTGCAGACATACCTTTACTAAAGTTATTAATGTGTTTTTAACTCAGGAGTGTCCATTATATTTGCAGCAAGAGCCCATGATGGGCTCTATCGAAAGCCTGTGATAGGTGTACATAGATGCATTCTAGTTCCCCCCCCCCCCCCCCCCCCCGCTCCCCTTCCACACACACACACACACACACACACACACACACACACACACACACACTCATCCAGCTGTTTTTGTGAGTCACTTGGCAATCATATTAATCTGACATATTGTACATAATTCTTTTCCCTGTTTCTTATCATCCTGTTTGGATGTCTTTAGTACTTAGATAATGATCAACTTCTGACATGACCTGTGCTGGATTGTGAATATGTGAACCAATGTGAATGAAAGAGGAAGAGGGGGTGTGACAGTTTACTAAAAAATTGTAATGATTTTTGAAACATTTAATTTTAAACAAGTTTTTCTGAAATTATTTTTGGTTTTTCACTGTGCATCTGAAAAAAAGAAAGGGGGGATGTGATACTATCCATGATTGTAGAGTTTATTAACTCTTTGAGGTTAAAATGGTGGTTTCAGGGAGAAACCCCTATCTCTCAAAGAGTTAATTGAAAAAAGAATGGATCGCTAGGAATAAGCAAGACTTGGATGCCTGTAAAACAGTTAGGAAACTATACCATACTGTTACAAATGTAAAAAGAACGGGAGACTGAATAATTTAACCCCCAAATCCTCCAAAAATAAATGAAAAATATACCTGTTCAAAAAGGCAGACAAAAATTCACTTGATGCCTTCCTCAGAGACAATCTTACTTCTTCCAAATTAACAATGTACCGGTAAGTGTAGAAGAGATTTGGCTTGAATTCAGAGAAATAGCGTCAACAGCAATTGAGAGATTTATACCAAATAAATTAACAAACGAGCTGATCCCCCTTGGTACATGAAATGGGTCAGAACACTGCTGCAGAAACAAGGAAAAAAGTATACCAAATTTACACGAATGCTAAATCACCAAGATTGCCGATTTTTTGTGGAACCTTATAATTTAGCGTAGACATCAATGTGAGATCCTTATAATATACTCCTGGAAATTGAAATAAGAACACCGTGAATTCATTGTCCCAGGAAGGGGAAACTTTATTGACACATTCCTGGGGTCAGATACATCACATGATCACACTGACAGAACCACAGGCACATAGACACAGGCAACAGAGCATGCACAATGTCGGCACTAGTACAGTGTATATCCACCTTTCGCAGCAATGCAGGCTGCTATTCTCCCATGGAGACGATCGTAGAGATGCTGGATGAAGTCCTGTGGAACGGCTTGCCATGCCATTTCCACCTGGCGCCTCAGTTGGACCAGCGTTCGTGCTGGACGTGCAGACCGCGTGAGACGACACTTCATCCAGTCCCAAATATGCTCAATGGGGGACAGATCCGGAGATCTTGCTGGCCAGGGTAGTTGACTTACACCTTCTAGAGCACGTTGGGTGGCACGGGATACATGCGGACGTGCATTGTCCTGTTGGAACAGCAAGTTCCCTTGCCGGTCTAGGAATGGTAGAACGATGGGTTCGATGACGGTTTGGATGTACCGTGCACTATTCTGTCCCCCCTCGACGATCACCAGAGGTGTACGGCCAGTGCAGGAGATCGCTCCCCACACCATGATGCTGGGTGTTGGCCCTGTGTGCCTCGGTCGTATGCAGTCCTGATTGTGTCGCTAACCTGCACGGCGCCAAACACGCATACGACCATCATTGGCACCAAGGCACAAGCGACTCTCATCGCTGAAGAGGACACGTCTCCATTCGTCCCTCCATTCACGCCTGTCGCGACACCACTGGAGGCGGGCTGCACGATGTTGGGGCGTGAGCGGAAGACGGCCTAACGGTGTGCGGGACCGTAGCCCAGCTTCATGGAGATGGTTGCGAATGGTCCTCGCCGATACCCCAGGAGCAACAGTGTCCCTAATTTGCTGGCAAGTGGCGGTGCGGTCCCCTACGGCACTGCGTAGGATCCTACGGTCTTGGCGTGCATCTGTGCGTCGCTGCGGTCTGGTCCCAGGTCGACGGGCACGTGCACCTTCCGCCGACCACTGGCGACAACATCGATGTACTGTGGAGACCTCACGCCCCACGTGTTGAGCAATTCGGCGGTACGTCCAACCGGCCTCCCGCATGCCCACTATACGCCCTCGCTCAAAGTCCGTCAACTGCACATACGGTTCACGTCCACGCTGTCGCGGCATGCTACCAGTGTTAAAGACTGCGCTGGAGCTCCGTATGCCACGGCAAACTGGCTGACACTGACGGCAGCGGTGCACAAATGCTGCGCAGCTAGCGCCATTCGACGGCCAACACCGGGGTTCCTGGTGTGTCCGCTGTGCCGTGCGTGTGATCATTGCTTGTACAGCCCTCTCGCAGTGTCCGGAGCAAGTATGGTGGGTCTGACACACCGGTGTCAATGTGTTCTTCTTTCCATTTCCAGGAGTGTAGTTTCCACAACAAAACTTTATCTTGAAACTTGGCAGAAAATCCAGAGAGATTGGTTGTATGTAAAGTATGCTAGTGGCAAGACACAGCCAATGCCTTATCTGCACGATAACAACAGAAATACTATCGATGACAGTGCTGTGAAAGCAGAGTTACTCGACACAGCCTTTCGAAATTCCTTCATGAAAGAAGACGCAGTAAATATTCCAGATTTGAAATCGAGAACAGCTACCAACATGAATAACTTGGAAGTAGATATCCTCTGAGTAGTGAAGGAACTTATGTCACTTAATAAAAGCAAGTCTTCTGGTCCAGACTTTATTCCTTTCAGAGTATGCTGCTGCAAAAGCTCCATACTTAACAACCATACACAACTACTCACTGGACGAAAGATCTGTACCCAAAGACTGTGTAGCTGCACAGGCCACACAAATAGTCAAGAAAGGTAGTAGGAGTAATCCACTTAATTACAGGCCCATATCATTAACGTTGATATGCAACATGAGTTCGGAACATATATTGTATTCAAACATCATGAACTACCTCAAAGAGAACAGTCTTTTTGACACACAATCAACACAGATTTGGTAATCGTTGTTCCTGTGAAACACAACTAGTTCTTAGTAATTGACAGAAAGTCATCAAGTAAAACAGAAGTGATTCTGGCATTCCCCAAGGTAATGTTACAGGCCCTCTGATTTTCCTTACCTACATAAACAATTTAGGATACAATCTTAGCAGCCTTCTTATGGTTATTTGCTGATGGTGCTGTCGTTTATTGTCTAGTAAAGTCATCAGAAGATCAAACCAATTGCAAAACAATTTAGAAAAAATATGTGAATGGTGCAAAAATAGGCAAATGACCCTATATAATGAGAAGTGTGAGCTCATTCACGTGAGTGCTGAAAGGAATTTGTTAAACTTCGGCTACATGATAAATCAGTCTAACGCAAAGACCATAAATTCAACTAAATACCTAGGAATTACATTTGTGAACAATTTAAATGGAAAGAACACACAGAAAATGTTGTGGGGCTGGCAAACCAAAGACTGTGTTTTATTGGCACCTGCAGGGTAAGCAGGAGAGCTTCTGTGATAGCTCAGTGGTAGACCACTTGCCTTCAGAAGGCAAAGGTCCCAAGTTCGAGTCTTGGTCCAGCACACAGTTTTAATTTACTAGGAAGTATCATAGGGAGAAATGATCATCATAATAAAATAAGGGAAATCAGAGCTCACACGAAGAGATACAGGTGTTCGTTTTTTCCGCGCACTGTTAGAGAGTGGAATAATAAAGAACTAATGTGAAGGTGGTTTGATAAATCCTGTGCCAGGTACTTAAGTGTAATTTGCAGAGTATCCATGTAGATGTAGATGTAGATGTAGGTGGTGCAGCTGTTAAAACACTGGACTCACATTTGGAAGGATGGCCCTTCGGATGTAGGGACTCACAGAAAACCTGAAAGCAAATGCTGAGATGATTCCTTTAAAAAAAGACTAGACCAGTTTCCTTCCACAATCTGAGTTTGTGATCTGTTTATAAGGACTGTTTTGTTGACTGGATGGTGAACCTTTAACTAGATTCCTTTATTTCGTTTGAAAGTCATGCTGGTAAGAATAAATAAGTGAATGGCTCTGTATGAGCCCAAATTTCTGTAATTTGACTGCCATGGACATTACACAACACACAGGTGGATGGTTATAATATATTTTTACCTTTTCTCAGAAATGGCTTTTGGAATTTCAGGAGTAATCTTTTCTTTTATCCATAGTTTATTTATCGTGCTCCACTCTGAAATATCTTGAGCATATTGTGTGATATTCTTGGCCTAATTAAACAAATCCATAAAGAATCAAGCCATTAGACTCTACACTGGACTTGCATTCGGAAGGACGACGGTTCAATCCCACATCCGGCCATCCTGATTTAGGTTTTCCGTTATTTGCGTAAATCGCTCCAGGCAAATGTAGGGATGGTTCCTTTGAAAGACCATGGCTGACCTCATTCCCTGTCCTTCCCTAATCTGATGAGACCGATGACCTCACTGTTTGGTCTCTTCCCCCAAACAACCCCCCAACATTAGACTCTTATTCCAGATGAAGTGCTCAAATCTGCATCTGGTCTTTTACACTGTATGTGCTCATTAGTGTTTACAAACTATTTCAATTGAGTGCCTTCAAAAGCCATGACTGATTTAGTTGATTTACATCCCCATCTTTGTCTATTTGTACACAATATTGATGGATTGATATACGCTAACCTTAACCTTAAAAAAGCGACTCCCTACCCCTCTCCCTCGCTCCCCCTCTCCATCCCGCCTCTCTCAATCCCCCCTCCATGCCCCCCTCCATCCCCCCCCCCTTTTGCTCAATTCTGTTAATCTTAGTCAAGCAACCATTACCAGGAATGGACTGAACGAGAGTTTTGTAAGCAGACTGGTTTCAGATGTCATTGTGTAAATAGTCTTTGAGTGAATTTTTTCCAGTTAATTTATTAGCTGTGGCTAATATATTAGGTCATATTTGCTAGGAAGTTGTCGGTTGTATATCAAGTCTCATTTTCTGTAACCACTTGTTCTGTTTACAAAGTGATTATGTGGATCTTCAGAAAATGCTTTCTACCCTATGCCATCCATGCAGTGTTAAAACATGGAACTAACAGTTGTCTCTGTTTCTCAGTTCCAATAGTGTTACCACTTTTAGTGTTGAAATTTAAACACTACTTGACTGTTACATACACTTACTTTTTCTTTGCTCTAATTCAAGATGCTCCACTTCATTTATATGAATTTATTGTTAATTATTTGCATGTTATGTGGATCGTAATTGCAATCGCTCACCCTAATGTGGGACTTTTCAGTTAGTTGATGAATGTAATACACTTTCTCAGTGAAAAATATCCCAACATGCTGATGATTTACGTAATTGCCTTTTACAGTAATTATAAGGTACATTTAGTTATTATTATGGTTTTTTTCTTAACTTTATCTGTAATACAATATATCTGTCTTACTTCCACACATGCCAACCACCTCTTCCTCCCTCCCCCCCCCCCCCCTCGTACAGCTGCCCTTCCCACCCCCCCCTCCCCCTCTCCCCCCTTCTCCCCCCCTCTCCACACACACATTGTATTATTAAAAATGTTGTAGGAGGAGTTATTGAGCAAATATTTCAGTTTGAGCTTGAGTTTGAAATTAGTTTTATTATGTCTGTAAAATAATTTTTCCATGTATTTCTGTGAAATAATTCTAAGAAAAAACATAAAGTACGAATTTTTGGTATTTTTCAGTTCAGACTGTAATTTATGCAATGGTCAGACACTGAAGCATGGCCAAGAAGACGGAGGCCATGCGTGGTTTTAATGTGTCTGTTGTGGGGTTGTCAGGCACAGAGAAGGATAAAGGACAAGCTGGAGTTGGTAAATCTTGCCTGTGCAATAGGTTCATGCGCTCACTTGCTGATGATTATAGTGTTGATCACATATCTGTTCTAAGCCAGGTATGTTTTTCATACAATAATTAAATTGAAATGTTGTGAATGTGATTTATCCATAGAATGTTGTGATCTGGAAGTAGGTCTTGCAAATAAGGTAACAGGAGCTTGTAATGAAATGAGATTTGTGAGACTCGTGCAGATAAATAAATGTTACTTATAATGTTTTGGTTATGTAATATGACATACTGATTTCATTTATAGCTATAACTCGGAAAGAAAAATGATGTTATCATGAAGAAAATTATGTTAAAGTGCAATGATTTGTGTTGAAGAATTTTCAACATTAATGTGATGGTGTTATTCCTTTTGCGTGAATGATTCTTGCTGTGATAACTGTTGTCTTGTTAGGGCATCCTTTTGAAAACATTTGTAAAATCCATCATTAAACTCAAGTGGAAGAACAAAAGATGTTTGATCAAACTCAGAATGTACTTTTGATGTCAGTAGTTTTCATTTCTAAAGTATACTGAAGGAATGCTGTTGTTTCTTCACACTGTGTAGCTTTTTGTGATCATATCACATTTGGAAAGCACTGAGTGAATGGTAGTATTACAGGACTTGCATATGGATAGTATTAATACTGAGGGTGGTCATGTGACAGTTTACAGTGGACAACAGTTCACTTATGAGAACGTAGTAAACCATTGAAAACTTTTAATGGAAACAGGTATGGTAGCCAAAAACAGAAATATGTGGAGTGTCTTGGTAGATGCAACTTCAGTAATAAGCTGCTGATTGCAATAGTTGTATATGCCTTGAAAAGAACTGTGTTCACAGTAGTCACAAACAAAAAGTAGTTTTAAATGAACAGATGACATCATTTAGCCATTGAATAGAACATCAGAAGCACTTCATTTGAATGTTATAGTGGAGAGAATCCCAAGTGTAATTCGTAGGATAAGAAATCATGTTATCAAAACAAAAATTCCTCTTTAGTCTAGTGTAAACTTGTGCAATTGTACTCTACAAGCAATCATTGGATTGGGTTTATGATTCAGGGTAGTTTATCTGAATTAGAGGTCATTGTTGAGGCCAGAGGTGGCACTATGCAGTATTAGCCTGGTGTCTGCTGTGAGTGGTTATTTTTATTTATTTTTATTTTTTTTTATTTTTTGTACATGCTTATGTTTGGTGCCATTTCAATTTTTCTGACCCATTTCCCATTCATTACTAAAGTTGATTCTCCATTCTAAACTATGTATTTATTTCTACTAGGCAAGAAATCCTCACTCCAGTTAAATGTCTGAACAGATAGTCCACGAACACATATGTAAGTGATTAAATTGTAATGCATAACTGTGACTAAAATGTTTCTGAAAGTCAAAATGACATGGCATTTGCCTGGCTATCATTATGTGAAGACTTAGAATGTCATTTTACCTTTTACAGTCCTTGTTACTAAAACTTTTTTGCGTCTTTTTTCTTTATCTGTTATACATGTGAGCTAGCAAAGTACATCCCTTGTTCAAGAGTTTCTTGACTAAATTTTATGTTTATCTGTCCAGTATTTCTACTCGCTGCACAAACTGTTAGCTTAATTTTGTTTTTGTTTATATCTATGAGATGAGGGGCATTCATACAATTGACTCGTACAGGTGGGGAAAAAATAAAGTTAGAAGTCTCAACTTTCCCGTATTTATTAGTTCTTCTCTGCTTGGTATTCCTGCGAGTTTACACATTTTCCTTGCAGTGTACGACCTGTCATATGCCATGGCTGCAAAAGCCCACAATGTCATTGTGGAACAAAGTTTTCTATTGCAGCAATTCCCTCTTAATCACGGCAAAATATTCTCCAGACAATGGTTACTTCTGTTATTAAGGGGACCACACCCTGCCTATCTAACCCATGTTAATTTAGGCAAGTATTTGATCCATTCCTGTAAAAAAAACTATTTGATGCAGGACCTTAATATTCTTACTGTATGTTACATGATGCTAATAGAGTCAACTGTACTAAACTATACTTTATCTATTTTATAGTTTTTAAGAAATACTTTTTAAAATTTATTAACAAAAAATATTGAGTTTTTTCTGCAGAAAATATTTTTTTGTGAACTTCCTAATGGGGGAATATTAATGAATGTAATGTCAGAGGTGGCTTTTATGTTACATAGTCTCTCTGAAAATTTCGTTCATTTATCTATCATAGTTTCTGATATAATGGGGCATATGTACTGAAAATTTTAGTTTGTGGGAGATTGACTTTAAAGAAAAAAACCTTTGAAATTTTTTTACTTACAGTTAATTAAAACTGTCCTGCTGCATATGATGGCCCTTCTTTGGCCTCTAGCAGGTCTTCCAACTTCTTTTTCACCTTCCTGGATGTTTGTCTTGCTTTCTTGACCATATTATATGCTAGCTTTCTTGACCACATTAGATGCAGACCTGTCTGCATTGGCTGTCCTCATTTTATCGCAATGTTGCAGCCCAGTGATCATATTTTCACGAGGATTAATTCCCAGCTTTTTCAGTACCCAACACTTTCCAGTATTACCACAACTGAATGTAACAACAGTGTCATGAACTCCTAGTTTCATTGTATGCTAATGATGGCATCTCCGTATGGCTTAGAGTTCACCACATTGTTGTATGCCTTACTGTGACCATCGCCGAAATATTTGGTGTACCGTACGCCTCTTGTTTCTACAGACTGATGAAATATTTGTTGTACTCCATGAACTTCCATACCACCACTTGTTCCTCTAAAATTAGCCACACAGTTGTTTTCTTTATGTTCATTGACTTTACAACATTTGCAATATTTAGACATTATCTCCACATCTAACACTTTACCGGTGTCTACACTCGTGGCAGTCACTACTCCATTCAGAGAAGTATGTCCTATCCGTCATTTTCTTCCATTGCTTCCCTAGCAGCCAGTTTCATGCTTTCCTCACTGACCTCACATCCAACTTTCTCTAATATTGTAGTCAGTTTTTCAAATTTATTTGGTGGTTGATGTAAGTTCATCACTGAACAAAATGTTCTCCCTGCAGCCCTGCCCTTGCCAATGGATCGTAAGGCATAAACTAATCTAGTATTGATTTCATAAGGGCCACTTCAAGGGATCACAAATTTAGCATTGGAGGGCAGCGTGGAGGGTAAAAATCGTAGAGGGAGACCGAGAGATGAGTACACTAAGCAGATTCAGAAGGATGTAGGTTGCAGTAGGTACTGGGAGATGAAGCAGCTTGCACAGGATAGAGTAGCATGGAGAGCTGCATCAAACCAGTCTCAGGACTGAAGACAACAACAACAACAACAACAAGGGCCACTTGCATCTGGTTTTGAAGAACTCATAAATGAAATCACAGCTGAGCTTTTAATGCAAATTAAATCCAAAGAAATTGCTAGGCCTCTTCTCCCACTGGCACTCTCACAAATTTTCACACTCTGTGACTCACCACACTGTCTACATTGTACAAATTTAGAAATTACATCTGATAATATTCTCAAATTTATAATGATGTTACTACGCCCCATGTCACTTACAGTAAATTCATTGTAACTCCCATGAAGTGGTGAAAGCTTCTTTGATGGTGCACTTGTTGAAGAATTACAATTAGAAACATCATTGCCAGGTGACATAACCTCTTGTACAGAAAGCTTTCTGAAGTTGATTCCTCTAAATTGTCGTTTCTTGAAAATGCCTTTACGTTTTGTCATCTTCAATAAACACAACAAAACACGCGTAAACAAGTACTGCGAACGTAAGTATAACATCTACTCGCAATTACACTTGAACAAAATTAACCGCGTGTTCGAAAGCGTGTTGTTTACAAACAGCAGAAACAAAAGAATACTGTCCGTTGCATTCCAAGGATAGTCAACACACTCAGGAGTAAAAAAAAAAATCCCTAACGTGCAATGTAGGGGATATAAAGATCTAAAATATATATGCAGAAAAATGGACGTGGCACATAAATGCAAGTGGCCAGAAAATGCTCTTTAAATGCTCCCCTTAAAAGAGGAAGTAATCGCTGGGTCCCAGATCCAGAAAATGTGGAAATTAATGTTATCATTTTGTATCTTAGGAGTCACCAAAGAACCTACAACTCTTTGAGCAGCATCATTAGGAGCCACATATCTTTCACTGTCATTTCTTACCTCTTCTGCTTGATCTCGGGCACCAGATTGCTCAGAAGAATTTGGTAATACAGGGCCGCAATATTGGTCTGTCCTTTCTTGCATAGTCTCTGAGGATGACTGCTCAAAAACTGCAAAGGACAGTCAGAAACACATTCCCGGAAAATGACTGCATCTTGCCTTCTTTGGTGGAATGGGTTCTGTGTTTCCATTGTTTACTCCTTTCTTTCATTTTGGTATGGTAATAGTGAATCCAACACATGTCAGTTGTGATCAGATGGCTGAAAAACCCATCACTCTTGTTCTTGCACGTTCTCAACATTCTTGCCCCAGGTGTCATTTGCTGCTTGCTTTGAATCAATGTCAACAAACAAGGGACTCCTGAGGATGCCAATTTTGTCATGTGCAGTGCATCATGCAGTATTTTGTGCATTGGTTCTGTGCTAATACCAATCTCTCTGCCAGTTGTTTGGTAATGCATCTATCAGACAATACCAAAGCTTGCAGTGGTTGGATATTCCTCCATCAGAGACGGTCTGCCATTTCCTGGTTGAGTTTTTCAGATCTGTTTCACCATACTGAAACAACATTTCCCTCTTTTTTCCAATTTCCAAAGGTGCTAGCGCGTGCACGCATGTGCGCACACTCACTCACTCACTCACTCACTCTCTCTCTCTCTCTCTCTCTCTCTCTCTCTCTCTCTCTCTCTCTCACACACACACACACACACACACACACACACACACACACACACACACACACACTAATCACTACAAAACCATGCATCTCAGGAAGAATTCTACAAACAACAGAAAAACAAAATACACTTCCAATGCATATGTGCACATTCAAACACCCTCCCTGTTTTTTGTCAAAGGTATTAACTTCTTGAATTATCCTCGTAAATCATCAGCAAGCACATTTCTGTTTCATTAAACTCCTATCCAAATTCCCATTCACTTTTTGTGACCACTGCTTTGTCACCAGCGAACTTTGTTATGATGTTTCCTCTCTTGGACAAACAACTCCCACATTGAAATAGGCCTTCAGTTCCTCATTATTCTTTCAATAAATTAAACATCTGTGGTGACAAAGAGTACTGCAGTCTGTTTCACTTACAGTGAATGGATTACCCTTCTATCCCTGTAGCTTGCACCACAATGCCTAAGAACCTAAAAGATTCCATTCCATTCCATATTATTAATTACCTTCTCCAAAGCGATGGGTGCAATATAAGATCCATTTCTCCTCCAAATCTTTCTGCTTTTATTGGTTGCAATGCTCAGATAGCTTCTCACGTGCACCTCCTTCTCTTCATACCTACCTGACCCTCTTTTTCTATCCTACTCTGCATAGGTAGGAACATAGTTTACCATTACTTGGATTGATAATAACGAGGGGACCAGCAGAATGAAACAGGCGATTCTTGTGGTGAAATGAAATGGGTGATTCTTTTGGTGACTGACAGTGGAGATTATGAGGTGAATTAATAACCAACATGAGTCTAGAGCATAGTAGAGTCATCTAAGCATTTACCACAATTCAGGGAATAATCCAAATCACAAAACATTAATCTGGCAAGGTCAAAATACTCTGCTGCCCAGTGACGTGTAAGTAAGACTTCAGTGCCTAGCAAGAGATTGGCATCTATTGCTGGGCAGTGGTATATCGGTAAACACTTGTCAGATGGTGGTGTCACCTCATGTAATTGCTGGGGCAGCTGCACCCTGCACAAGCAGGTAGCTGCAGCTGTCTTCTGGAGCTTGAGTCACTCTGATGTGGTCTCTCTGTCAATACTCAGGCTATGTGAGGAATCCCAATCACCCTCAGATACTAAATCCCTCCCCATTTTAATTGGAAAACAGGGTCCAGAGTGATTTGGCTGTTGCCAATTTCATTGAGGGAGGGGAAAATGGGATGTAGGAATGCCTGCCAAAGGCTGGGGTGGAGGGAGCACCGTCTGTGAGCATCCTTGCTGATCGCCGGAGTCTGAGTGCAGCACTGGCCATCATGTGGGGCAGTGAGAACCAGAAGTCATGGAGATCAGACCAATGGATCGGTCTTCATGGTCACCACAAGTTGTTAATGCTCAGTGTCCACTGATGGCAAGGGAAGGGGGCAGCTGATTTGAGCCAAAAGTGGTGTAGGGGCAGGAAGGGGCTCAACCTCCGATTCCCAACACTGGTCATGATCAACTTCCTGCTGATGCCTAACATGAGGCCAGAGGTTCTAGTGGGAGGTTTGGGGGGGGGGGGGGGGGCTGTATGTTACAGTTGAAGACAGAGCCAATTCCAGTGCCAGACCAGCTGCTCCTGGCCAACATCAAACATCTGCCTCCCCCTGTTGCTGATGACACCACCTTGGGTCTACCTGGGGTTCTGGTCGAAAATACAAGCCTAGACAGGGGCACCCACTCAGTAATATGGGCTCAGCTTCCAAATTGAACACGGGATGGAACGGAGTAGTGGTCAGGTGCTCAATGCCATTGCACTGACAAAAATGCTGATGCAGTGAATGGAGTGCTGTTGTCAGAAACCGCAGTGGAAGTGCCCCCCTCCATCACAGATATAATGAAAGGGTGCGGATAGTAGCTTTAATAATAGTTGTAGCCATGTGGGAAGTTAGAGAGGGCATTAACAACAAGCAAGCACATAACTCACCTGAATAGATCAGCGAAATCAACATGTACCCTTTGCCAGGTCTTGTCAGGAAATGGCCAAGGGTTGAAATGCTGCACTGGGGTGGATGGGTTGTGGGCACAGGAATGGCAGTTCCAGGTAGTGCGTTCAGAGGTGACGTCAATCCCAGGCCAAAACATATGATGTTGCACTATTGTCTTCATTCTGCAAATTCCCCGTTGTACAGAGTGGAGGAGCTGCAGTATGCAGGAGAAGAGTGTGGGATGAATTACCACACAGCATTCATCAGTGACGTTAAGCCTGTGCTGTAAGGAAAAATAATTGCACCATTCCAGGTAGGCATCATTAAGCAAATGCTCTGGCCACCCCCTCCATACAGCAGGCAACACTCTGCGGAGGAGCTGATCACAGGCCCATTCTGCCACTACTTATGTGCTGTTATTGGGAATCTGCCAAGGGTGCGTTGCTGGTTTGAATCTAAGACAAAACTCAGTGCCTCATGTGTATCAGATTTGGCATCTGGGTCACATGACAACCAGAAAAGCATGTCTGCATTTTAGTTCTGTGTTGTGAGGCGATAGTGGATCTCATAGGTATAGTTACTGATTAACAGTGCTCACAACAATAAGATAAGAGGTTTGTGATTGGTGATGAGGTCAAAATTTGCACCATAGAGGAACATGTGAAACTTCCGGACACTACTACGATATCCAAACCCACCTCCTCAATTTGCAAATAATTTCTATGTGCCACATTTAATACTTCAGATGTCAATTGAGTGGGCTGTTCTGTGTCGTCAGTGTATTTGTGAAACAGCGCAACACCCACGCCACAGTCCGATGCATCCCATGCCTTGATGGAATGCAGTTAACAAGGGGCCAACCTAAGGCACTTTTTAAGTTGCATGGAAGGCTTGTGGCATGCCTCTGATCTCTCAGATTTAATACCCTTTTTATACAGTTGATTAAGCAGATGGGAAATGTTGGCTACTCTTGGGATAAACTTGGCATAATTACTTGCTTACCAACAAATGGCTGTAGTTCTGTGAGGTTCTTAGTAACCTGTAAGTGAACAGTTGCAGCAACATGATCCTGAATTGGGGTGAGCCCATCTTGGCTTATATATGATGCAAGTACTTGACACTCAACAAAAAGAAACTACATTTGTCGAGGTGACAAGGAAGACCATTGGCCTGGAGCCACTCAGACAACTCGTGCAGGTGCAGCTCCTGCATAGTTCCAGTAACTAGCGATTCGTTTAAATAAACACCACAGTTGGGGATACCTTGAATAATCAACACAGCTGGTAATACCCTGGATGAGTTGCTCAAGATATCTCTGAGATATGGCAGGAGTACTTGCAACCCTGAATGGCAATGTATTATAACAATAAATACCACATGGTGTATTAAGCCCTAACAACTGTTTCATCTGCTCATCTAAAGGAAATTGAAAGTAGACGTCAGTGAGATCTATCTTTGAAAAATATTGGCCCCCAACAAATTTAGCCAACTGTTTCTCCTGTTGAGGAAGTGAACACAAATCAACATTTGCTTGAGCTTCAACAATACACTTACAGTCACCACAAATATGAAGTAATCCATAAGGTCTCTGAACCATGACCGTATATGTAGCCCATTGGCTAGATGATGCTAGTAACAGAGCACCCACATTTTCCAACCTATCTAGTTCTGCTTTAACTTGCTCGCACACAGTGAGAGGCATGGGAGAAGCCCCACAGAACTTGGGCATTGCCGATTGCTTTAAGGAAATGTGGTCCTGGAACCTTGTTGCTCGACTTAATGTAGATCCAGACAGCTGCCTAACTTGCACACAACACAAGTTTCATGAATGGGATCACAGGTGAAACCAAATTTACCTGGTCCTGAGTTTGAAAACCAAACAGTGCAAAATCATCTAAACCAAAAATGTTAGTTGTTGTCAAAGAATTGACTTACTTAACTTGAATGATGATTTAATCACACAATCGAATCAACTGGCTGTTGTATGTCATCACTTTACTCTACGGAGACTGCAGTTGTGGGGAGCCAGTGCACCAGGATATGTCCTCATTAATCAGAGACATGACAACGCCTGTGTCCAACTGGGTATCCACTGCCATCCTATGAATGGCCAAAATTGTTGATGCATGCTGGCTAAAGCAGACAGTTGTGAGGTGCCCTGGTTAGCAACACGTGAAACAGATTACATCACGGAAAGGGCAGAAGGGGACAGTGATGCCATTGATGCTGTGGCTACAAGCTGGACATGATTTGACGGCATGAACATTTTTGGGGTCTGTCAACAACGATGGGGAGGAAAACATTGACTTAGCCTGCACTCACTTGGGGCTCTGCCGACAGTGAACAGAACACTTTTGTTTGTGCACATTTACCGATGGTGAGGGCGATGAATTGATAACTGCTGAACCCTGTGTTGCTAAACTGCCAGACAAACAGATTCTCAATAAATTGCGTGACTGCACTGATTGGAAGGCATCAGTTGATCATGAAGCACAATGGTAACTAAGACTACTAGCAGTATCGACACCCACTGAATTGTGAAACAGAGATTGTGCTGATGCAGTTACTTCATGAGCTTTGGCAATTGTTAACACATCACTCAAGTAAACATGATCCTAGCCACAGTGACGTGAGTATGGTGGCCAGAACACTCATTCAGCAAACCACAAACTTCAGAAAAATTACTACGATCAGAGTGTGGGCAGAATTTTTGCACCACTTCATACAGTTTACTTCTAGAAGACAGAAAGTTTGAACACTGACACCCAGGGTCAGTTATTTGACCGATCCTGCAGTGAAGAGTAAGACAACGTAAATAGACCCTAGTAATTCCCTTTTGCCTCACTGAAATAAAGTGAAGGGCAGAATGAAAGGTGAGTGCACTACAGCCGCCAACTGCTGTTGGTTTTGCAGAATCTGTAACAGCTATGTCTGCTGCTGCTGATGGTGAAGTTCTCATTGCCTGTTTTGTTGTTACTCTTTGCTCCAGTTGCTGCTGCTGTTGTTGCAGTTGCTGCTGCCACAACTTGAGAAAGGACCCAAGCCACACTGGGATAGTAGTGTGGTCAGAAACTTCTTGACACCAATTTTCTATCCTACTCTGCATAGGTAGAAACAGAGTTTGTTATTACTCACACTGGTGCTAATGAGGAGACTGGTGGAATGAAATGGCGATTCTGGAAGTGACAGACTGCGGGAATTATGAGGTGAACTAATAACAAACCCAAGTGTGAAGCATAGCCAAGCTGTCCAAGCTTGTACCACAACCTTGGGAAATGTCCAAATCACAAAGCATTAATCAGGCAAGGTCAAAACACTCTGCTATCCAGGTGGTCATATGTAAGACTTCAGTGACTTTTGAGAGGCTGGCTGCAATTGCCGGTTGGCAGTATATCGGTAAACACAGAGGGCAGTGCCAGTTCGGATGTTTGTCGTGGCAGCTGTGAACCATGCGGATGCGAGCTGCAGCTGTCACCTGGAGCCTGAGTATCTCGTGACATATTCTCTCTATCGATAATCGGGGTAGGTGGGGAATCCGAATCACCCATGGATATTAAACCTCTCCTAGTCTGCTTTCAGTTTCCTCTTTCAGTCTTCAATAAAATACGCTTGTGAGTATTTTTGGCACATTTAGTACAAAGCTGATTGTATGATAACTTTCACTGTCTTGTTTTCTTCAGAAGCATAATAATTACATTCCTTTCAAAATGTGATGAAAATCTCCAGTTTCATATAATTAATTCACTAGCATATGCAATAATTTGCACATGCTATTGGAGGGAGTAATGATAGAGAAATAGTCTGGAAGTGGTTCGGTGCACCCTCTGCCAAACATATAGTATGAACTGGATTGTAGATTCTCTGCTCTGCTTGTGCCTGTATGTGTTCCGTTGATATTCCATCAATATGTGGACATTTCTTCCCTCTGAGTGTGTGCCAAGCTTTTTGAAATGCATATATACAAATTGACTCTCTTCAATCGTATATTATTCATGTATACAAATTGACCCTCTCCTGTCATATTTTACAAGTATTTCAGGTTTTTCCTTAACAACTATAAAATTTCTCCAAGTATTGTTTCTGTCATCTTGCCATGGATGTATATGTAGGTTTTGTGCTACCATTACCCAGTTATCTTTCCTGTCTGTAAGCACTGTGCTCTCTGAAGTGGTTACTGATTGGTCTCTGCAAAACATCTACATAACCTGATTTCAATATTGTATCTATCTCATGACATCTATTTTCCATATAGTTTCCTTTAGCTTTTCTATATTTCTGGTTAATTTCATTTCTGAGTGATCCGTATTAGTGCTGTTCCCTGTCAATATTTTTATATTTTCATTCTTTTCTTTTAAATTCCAGTATCTTGTCTGTTACCCATGGCTACCTCATTCCTGTCATTGTCAATTTTAGTACCTCTTTGCTTCATTTACTAACTGCATTTTAAGGCAGTCCCATCAGTTTTTCACACTATGAAGAGTCATCATTTCTTTCCTCACACATTCTTTCAAGGCAGTCTTTTAATTTTTGATGCATTTAGCTTTAGGTGCCAATGTTTCAGACACTTAATATTTAACTTATTAAATTTCAACTGGTATTTGACTAGGACTAGTTTATGTACAATATCAGTGCCAGAACGTAGGCAATTTTTGTAGTCCTTAAATTGACTCCTGACTTTTTGTTTTAGAAAAATATTGTCAAACTGATTCTTTGATCACATGGCATTTTCCATGTATACTTTCTACTCAAAAAGTGTATTTGAAATAACTAACTCATTTCCAGCACAGAATTTTACTAATATTTCTCCCACATCAATACACTTGCTGATGCAACTCTCTCCCATTATTTCATATTCTGTACCTCCGCAAATGAATGCATTTCAGTCTCCGATTATGATTAAATTCGTATCACCTTTACCATAGTGTATTATTTCATTAATATTATACACTTTAATCTCACTGTCATTTGCATCTCTGACTGACCTATATATTTGTTTGATTGCAGATATTGTAATCCAATTTCACCATCAAACACGCTTCCAATTTGGTGCAAATAATACATTCCTCTGTTACTGATTTCCATAATCATTACTATTCCTAGTCTTGTTCTACCATTATCTGTCCCAGTGAGACCAATTCTATGAATGTGATCCTTATTCCAAAAATCCCCTTATTATATCAATCACATCTTATCAATTCCCTAAGTATCTGTATGCATCCTTTATATCTCTGCCTTTAGATTTTCTAATTTCCCACACTACCATAGAATTTAATATTCTATGTTCTCACACTCATTGAAATTCTCTCTCACACTGTTATATATCTTTAGTAGTCTCTGACCATAGATGTGAACTGGCAGACTATTTTACTACTGGAATATTGTAACTAGGACGACACAATCGTGAGACATTTAGTAGAGACATGCATGTACCGGGAAAAGATAATGTAAATGTTTCCTATTACTTTTCATGTCGCATTAGTGCAGACTTGAAAGTAGTCTTGACCACATTTGCAGGTAGTGACCACAGCTGCCATACAAATCTCTTTGATTTCTGTCAGCTACTGGAGGAAATTCTACCTTCCTCCAGGACGAAGTCTCTCTATGTACCAACCCCAACAGAGGAAGATATTTTCTCTGCTGTATGAGTTGTATTGGTGATCTGATCTTTTTTCCCTCATTCACCGTAACTGTAGCAAGAGACAACTAGAAGGTACTACTAGCTGGGTCAGTTAGCCTAAGGTATTTTTAAAGTGGTATTACTCCCATTTATTCTAGATTATAACTGACAGAGCCAGACCTCTTAAAAGAAAGGTATGTTTAGTGAGTTTCTGTTTCTATTATGGCACATAAAAGTGTCATTTATGTCACCATAGTTAATGCCAGAAACAAATTGATTGTGTTTGGTTTTGAATGTTTGAATAAACTCAGAACAAGCATCAGATGTAGTCAACAACCATTACTATAATGGTGCTTGAGTGTGATTAGTTTCAAACTTGCTTTAAGCTCTCTGTGAGGGTGTAGTAGCCAAGTATGATTTATTTCATTTAGTTTTGTCACATGAAACCTGTCTTTTCTTTATTGTGAAGTTAGTGGGATTTTTTTTTTCTTGCTTCAACATCATAAACATTTACAGATTTGAAAAGTAGTGGCTATTTCTGTCTCCCAATTTAACATGCATGACACATTTCAGACAGAAAGACGTAACTCCAAAATGATGATTTAAAAGGTAAAAGCTACTAAAAAAGGAATGAATATTTCATACAGCAATGAGCTGTATGGTGTTATTGACCTTCCTAACATATGAAAATCTTGTTCCAGACCGAGAATAGATTATGGATTGTTAAAAAATTTAAAAAATGGCTCGAAGAGTTATTGTTAATCAGATTGTCACAAATAATGTAAAAGGAATTCAGCTAAGTCCAGGTACTTTGCACTCATTTCGAGATTTTACTTGCTTTCCAGTTCTGCAGAGAGAGATTTCTGAATCCTTATAGAAGGTAATAATGGCCATATAGAATCAGGAACAGAAAGCTGACTGAAGTCAGGAGCAAATAGTGGTGAAATTCTAAATACAGAGTGGTATATATATTGTGAATGTAGACTCGTGACCAATCTTGGCAATGTACACTGATCAGCCAGAACATTATGACCACCGATCTATTATCAGTATAAACCTGTCCAGGTGAAAGCAGCATCACTTGGTGAGGAATGACTGCTAGTCGGACACATGCACAGTACATGTAGTATCAGTGAGCTTGTAATATCTGTGTGTAGAATGGGGAAGGCATGCGATCTATCTGAGTTAGATCGAGGTCAGATTGTGATGACCCAGAGGCTTGGCATGAGCATTTTGGAAACTGCATTACTTGTGAGGTGTTCGATAAGTGCTGTGGTGAGTGCCTTCAACACGTGGCAAAATCAAAGTGAAACCACATCCAGACGTTGTGGGGTTGGGCAGCCACCCTTCATTACAGATATCGGATATCGTAGGCTGGACAGGCTAGTAAAACAGGGCAGGGGGAGAACTACTGGCCAGTGTACAAATGTGTCTGAACACACATTTCACTGAACACTCTCAATCATGGCCCTCCACAGCCGACTACCCATGCATGTGCCAATGTTAACACCATGACAACAGCAACCATAACTGAAATAGGCATGTGACCACCGGCACTGGATTTTGGTGCAGTGGCAGAGCATTGCATGATCTGACGATTCTCTATACCTTCTTCATCATGCTGATGGAAGGGCATGAATCTGTTTTCTTCTAGGGGAACGTCTCCTTGACACCTGTCCTGTCCTATGGGGCGGAGACCAGCTGGCAGCAACTCTGTTATGCTCTGGGGAGCGTTCATGTGGGCATTCGTGGGTGTAGTGGAGCTTCTGCAAGGCACCATGACAGCAAAGAAGTATTGTACATTGGTTGCAGACCACATACTCCCCTCCATGATGATCATGTGTCCTGATGGCAGTGGCATTTTTCAACAAGATAATGTGCCATGTCACAAGGCCAGGAGTGTTATGGAGTGGTTCGAGGAACGTAGTGGCGAGATACAGTTGATGTGCTGAGCCCCCAACTTGCCAAATCTGTACCCAATCAAACAATGTGATTAATGTAGCATCAGAGCTTATCCCTTTTCCTCCTCCCCCACCTGGAATTTATGGGAATAAGGTGACTTGTGTGTGAAGATGTAGTGTCAGCTTCCTTCAGAGACCTACCAAGGCCTCATTGCTTTCAGGCCAAACATGTCGCCACTGTTATCCGTGCCAAAGGTGGACATACTGGCTATTAGGCAGGTGTCCATAATGTTGTCGCTGATTAGTGTATTTATTACTGTAAAGAAGTAGATAATGTTTAGTGATGCTATGACAGAATCTGAATGTGAAATAATCTGGGTGAAGGTAAGCATTAAAGGTGGGTCAAATGTGTTAATTAGATGCCCAGCTGACCTGACAAAAAATTTTGGGATATTTTGGATGTACATGAGTCATTAGAGGGAACAAAATCATTTATTCAGATGCTCAGTGACCATACTGACACTGAAATGAAAGATGACAGGGAGAAGACCAAAATGTGAATTTATTTTCAGAAATAGTTTCACCATGGAAGATTATAAAATAGTTCTTGTGTTTAACAACTGCACGGTGCTGTAATGGCATATGTAGGGTGGCCAGAAGCAGTCTGGAAAGCTTGTAAGGGTGTTGCAGAGTAGGTTGTGCAGAGAATTAATTGTTAATAAAAAAACTTGATATGTTTCTGAGCTAATCACAATTGAAATTAGCCAATCAGACCATTGTGCACCCAGATTCAAGTGGCCCACCGACAGTGTTGCTAAATGTAAGTTTGGTTTCTTAAAACCAATCAGGAGAACTATACAAAAATTGGACATGGGACGGTATTGTCGATCAAACACAAGCCAAAGGCTGAGTAGTCTTGTGCGCTATCATCTACACTATGAGAACAACTGACACCAATTATAACTGATGGGCTGCTTAAATTTGTGTGTGCAATGGCCTGATTGGTTGACTTCAGTGCTAATTAACTAGGAAACTGAATAATGTATTGAATTTTTTTAAAGCAGTTATTTCTCATCACAACTTACCCTGCAACACCCTTACAAGCATATCAGACTGTTTGTGTCCATTCTTTATTGAGATAAGTTATTGCAGAATAGAAAGTCAACTGAAATCGCTCAACAGTGGCAAGTCACCTAAACTAAATGAGAAATCTCTGAGGTTATACAGAGATTGTGTGAAATGGCTTGTTCCCATTTGAGCAGGAGTTAATCGTAGATTGTTGGAGCAATGGCAGCTACTGAGTGATTTGAAAAAATGTGAGGGTCATTTCTGTTTTCAAAGAAGACTGTTGGACACGTGCTCATAATTATATGCTTTTATGTCAATGTAGCAGAATTTTAAAACATGTTTTATACCTGCACATATCACATTTTCGAAGAATGAAAATCTCTCTATAAAAATCAACATAGGTCCCATAAGCAGAGATCATGAAAAACTCAGATTTCCTTGTTTGTTCATAAAATCCAGAGCACTCTAGACAAAGAAGCACTGGTTGAGGCCATGTTCCTTGACTCCTGGAGAACATTCTGTCCAGTTACTTACTATCATTTAGTGAACAATATATGAGCTTACTGAGTATCAGACCAGATTTGTGACTGGAGTCAGTACTTCGTAGCAGATATAACTCAACCCATTATCAACAGGATGAAATTGATGGATGTAAAGTTAATTTCGAGAGTATCCCAAGGGAATGTTATTGGACTGTTACTGTTAACAATATCCACAATGATCTTGTGGATAACATTGGAAGCTCTAGGACACTGTTTACAGATCATGATATACGTATGAAGCTTGCAGTGCTAGATGGATATGTTGAAATGCAGAGAATTGATAATTGGTGCAGAGGCTTGCTGTTAACCCTGGACATAAATAAATGTAACATATTGCACATAAATAGACAAAGAGATTCATTATTGTGCAACTACATTAATGGTGATAAGCAATTGGAAACAGCAACTACTGTAAGATACTTTGTACTCACCTTTTTGAGCTATCTGTAGGGAAATGATCACATAAAACTACATTTAGGAATTGCAGATGCCAGACTGAGGTTCAGTATTAACATTTTGTGTGTCATGCCCTTAATATTAGGTTGTCTTTCATCTTGGAAAGAATGCCATGCACGTAATATTACTGGCACAATATCTTCGTGAGGACTGTCATGCCTGCGATGGTACAGGCAGTCCTCACTAAGGTGATGTGTTCTTAATATTTCGAACATGGCATTCTTTCCAACATGGAAGACAACATAATATATCAGGCATGACACTCGAAATGTTAAGGAAATGTAATTCATCCACACCATAAGTGGCTTAAAAACCTCTTGTAAGACAGTTTCTTGATTATTGCCAAACATTCCAAGAAGAGTTGGACAACATGTGACTTCCTTCCACATATGTTTTGTGAAATAAATGACAAAAAGTTGGAGAAATTTAATCTTGTACAGAGCTTTATCAATAGCAGTTCTTGCCACATACTTTTTGCAAATGGAACAGATAAAGAGGGAATCAATAGTGGTACCAGAAGTACTCTCTGCCACACACTGCGCTGTGACTTGTGGAGTGTAAATATACATATAGATTTTCTTTCAACTTAAAAACACAGAAACAATAATGCTGTCTTCTTCAGTAGAATAATTGTGTGGAAACAAAAGTAGACTTTGAGCCTTCATTTTATTGTTGCCCATTTCATATCCAGTTCATTGCAACTGAACATCCAGTGGTGCTCCATTGACTGGTTTGTCATATCTGTGTGACTTCTTAGAGGTCTTCTGCAGGTGCAGAGATAAAATTTGTCTCTCAATTTCATTTGAAGATGACTTGTACAACTTTCCTGCACAGTAACAACTATTTGTTGACCATTGTTTGCCTTCATTTTAGTCAGCACTGCAGCTATTTCTGCTATCTGGTACTGTTATCAAACAGTTTTGAATCTTTCTGTCATTCAATATCAGTGGAAGTTGAATAATACATTTAAATTCATGTGAAACATCTACTATGCCTTCTTTACTAAACATGAATATTTAGAAATGATTATGCAGGTAATACGTAATACCCCTCTTTAACAATCTTTACACTCATTACAGTGATGATAACTATGTGGTCACAGATTACTACATCCACACTACAGCATTTAAGTGGTCAACTCTTGTAATTGCCAAGAATATGTAAGGTGCTGACATCTCCTGTAAATTACATAGTAGTTCAGTTCGCCACATTAGTGCACTTAATCTTTGGCTTTGTAAGGAAAATCAGAAATCCCCCAAAGAATAGTAGGTACAACTTACCCCAGTAATTGACATGATCGGCAGTCTCAAGCCTCTCCCACTACTTTAACTATTGAAGCTGGCAGCCAATATAAGCACCCACATATAGATCTAGCAAGAATTTTTGGCCAGATTGGGCTCTAAATGCAGAAGAAAAATAAGGGATGAGGCACCTGTATGCCATTTTCATTGTGTGTCAGTCTTATTGAACACTTGTAGGGGCTTCAACATACAATCCATCCTGTCACACAATGTATTCCACAGCTCCATGTTGGAGTTAAATACCATGTTCACTGAGTTTTTGACCATGCCAGAGGACTACTGATGTCATATTGTAACACTGCTGCTGTGAAGAAGACAATGGCTTTGTGGAATGGATGGGTACAGTGATTGGTCACTGATTGTAATACAGAAACAACATGGAGTTCATAATTGAATGAGTATAATTTACACAGAGCTGATCACTACGCCATATAATAAAACTGCAGTCTATTGCAGAATGGATACATATAACTTGTGTATAATGTCCAGAGGAAATGGATACAATTGATCATGCAGTGCAGCACTAATAGCAGTGAAGTCTTTCGTAATTGCAGTTTTGATCGAAGTATTCTCAGTTCACTTATGGTGTCAAATTCTGAGAAAATTTCAAGTTCTCAACATTTCTGTTTGTCTGTCTTCCAACATAGGCAATCAAATTCAGCAGTTATAAAATGTCCAAGTCAAATGATTGAGTGGGTCAGGGGAGGTATGGAGTTTATGTATATGTTATGTCTGTCTGCTTCAGAACAGAACCAGCAATCTGAACTGCACTGTTGTTTACACACCTCTTGCACTCACACTATACTCTCCACAGCCCCTCCTTCCTCTGTTATGTCTCTTCATCTCAAACCACTCTGCCACATCATTGTACACTGTGCACAACTCCTGCCTACAGCCAGAACTATCTCACTGTTGTCACATTCTTTTTATGTGTGTATAGTGCCCAGCTCTCCCAGCTGTTAACCATCTTTCTCCAACCCTCAGTCTCAGTTCCCACTCTTGTTTATGTACCTGTCGAAGACTTGACATACAGATTGTGTGGTGATTTGTTGCTTTTACTCCCCCCGTTATTTATACTCCACCAAGGACTTTCTATTACCATATTCAGTAAATCATCAGTGCTAGAGAACAGCAGGTATACCATAGGTGTACTTTAGCACTAAAGTGTCTTCATCTATAACAGCTAGATGAAATGTTCTCATTCTGATAATGAAAGACTGTAGTTTTAGGAAAAAATAAGCTTATTTTTGACAAAATCACTGTTTAGGTCAGGCATATGGATGGATGTACTGGGGATGGTTCAAATGGCTCTGAGCATTATGAGACTTAACATCTGAGGTCAACAGTCCCCTAGAACTTAGAACTACTTAAATCTAACTAACCTAAGGACATCACACACATCCATGCCTGAGGCAGGATTCGAACCTGCGACCGTAGCGGTCGCGTGGTTCCAGACTGTGGCGCCTAGAACCGCTCGGCCACCCTGGCCGGCTACTGGGGATGTTCTATGCTGGATTTAAAAGAATAAGAAAAGACTTAACAAATTTATACATAATGGAAGGTGTGTAGATGACATCATAAAATATGCTGGAGCAACAAAGATGTCATGCATCCACTCCATCCCCCCCCCCCCCCCCGAAAGGGGTTTACAATTCTCTTTCCCTTTAATGAATATGTGTGTGGCACTGTACAGTGGCATTACTCCTTCCTGTCTTGTGCTGTGCTGCTCTCTGAATTGGTTTTTAGGACAGGTGCCTTGTTGACAACTTGGCCTTTGTTTCAGACAATGAACATGGTTACTCACTTCCCTCCCCCTCTCCCTACTCAGACTTTCTTTTTCTCACTCATTTTGGCTAATTCATGTTTGATTCCCAATTTCAGGTTTGTTAACCTTAATTCTTTCAAAATTTTTGCTTTAGTACAGGCCATGCGACTAGCATTACCCAATGTAGTCCGTGTGTGTGTGTGTGTGTGTGTGTGTGTGTGTGTGTGTGTGTGTGTGTACGTCGGTCCGCCCGTCTGTCTGTCTGTCCGTCCGTCTGTCCGTCCGTCCGTCTGTCCGTCCGTCCCATGCACACGCTATATATGTTAGCGAGACCTTTTTAATGCCAAAACTGAAGAAAATATTGAGGACGTAACATCTATTAGTGAAGTTTCAAGCAGGTCTATCCTGTCTAAAATAGTAAGCTCTGCTCGGCCATAGGTATTGTCTTCTGTTGAAAGCTTGATGACTTTTCCATCACAATCTCACGTCACGGGAGCTTCAATGTGGGCCATGGTATAATTTTCCATTGTGACCACACACTGCAGACAAATAAAGCAATGCAGGTGAACCAGGGACAATGGGAGTGTCCATTTTGTTGTCATATCCAGTGGGGGGCCAAAAGATTATACGGGATGTAGTTGCGTTTATTTTGGCATTCAAAGATGATGTACCTAAAACGTGAAAGAAGATCTTTATGCTCCACCCCCAATAGAATGTTTTAAATGTTAGCATTTTTGAGCACACGTCTTCGTGCTGCACATGTGACTCCCTATCACCAGTGAGCCCCCTTCACCAATATGTATTAAATGCAGACAGCAACATTTCTCTCAGTCTTAGAGCTCATCAAATTACTCCGATTGAAACAAGGAGTGGAGCTCTCTGTTGATACACAGTATTATTAACTGTAATGGAAATGACAGGTGGAGCATTAAGTTATAACACGTCATATGATTGCAATAAAAATGTCAAAATATTTGTCAAGTCATTAAAGAGTCAGTGTTTTTAGGCTCATAACAATTTCTAATAGTAAACAATGTTTTGTTTGTTTCAGACTGATTTCAGTGGACGTGTTGTAAATAATGATCATTTTTTGTACTGGGGTGAAGTTACCAAATGTTCTGAAGAAAGTATCGATTTCCTCTTTCAAGTGATTGAACAAACAGAATTTATAGATGACGCATCTTTTCAGCCTTTCAAAGGTTGTGCATTATTTTATGCATGTTTTATTTTGCATATATTTACTCAGTTGCTCTTTCCCCATTGTAAATAAAAATTGTGCTTGTGATGCAGTTATAGTGTAGAACTGTGCGGAAATTTATAATTAGTGCACTTAGTATTTATTTTTGGTAATTTTGTTTATGATAATTGTATGACATACAAATGACAGTTTATTTTAAAGATAAAACTAATTTATTCATAGAATCTCATAGGACAGGGTGAAGGAAACAATGAATTCAATGTGCATTTATCATAAAAATTACTGAGAGTAATCCTTAATATTAAACAACGGAAAATCCAGTATGGAATGTAACAATACCAGAGAAGGAAAGTTGCTACTCACCATATAGCGGAGATGCTGAGTCGCAGTAGGCACAACAAAAAGATTCACACAATTATAGCTTTCGGCCATTAAGGCCTTTGTCAGCAGTAGACACACATACACACACGTGCGCACACACACTCATGCAAATGCAACTTGCACACACGTCTGCAGTCCCTGAGAACTGAAACCACACCACTGAAGTGTGGTTTCAGTTCTCTGGGACTGCAGGTGTGTGTGTGTGTGTGTGTGTGTGTGTGTGTGTGTGTACTGCTGACAAAGGCCTTAATGGCCAAAAGCTATAATTGTGTGAATCTTTTTGTTGTGCCTATCGCAACTCAGCATCTTCACTATATGGTGAGAAGCAACTTTCCTTCTCTGGTATTGTTACCTTCTTGATATTATGTTCCTCTACTCCCATTTCCTGTTATTTTCAAAATTTTAAGCATTAGTTTTAATTTACATCCATCCTTTGTATTCAAAGTTCGTTGCTTTGTAGTTAAAGTTTGTTGCTCAGGACATCAGACATTCATAAGATGTCTTTGTTAGTTAGTTCTGGTTTTTCTTTTTTCCAGGAAGTAAAATGGAGCCGTATGTAAAGAGATGTAGTGCAACAAAACTGACTTCTGCCGAAAAACTGATGTACATATGCAAGAATCAATTAGGTAATGGCTTTTTGAATGAAAGTGTACTCATTTCATGTGTTATCTGGATGTCACATATGTATTATAGCAAGTATTTATTTTTCCTTCCTTACAGGCATTGAAAAAGAATATGAACAAAAAGTATTACCAGATGGTAAAATAAGTATTGACGGTTTCCTGTGTTTGTATGATGTGAGTGTTGTACCGGGTAGGACAATTGAGAAACAAACAGAAATAGTTACAGCAATTTTAAACAATTTGATAAAAACGAAGAAACCTATTGTGCTTGTTACAACTAAAAATGATGATGCCAATGAAACATATGTAAAGGAAGCAGAACGACTTGTAGCCAGAAAAGAATACAAAGGTGCAATTCCTTTAGTGGAAACATCTGCCCATGAAAATATCAATGTAGATTTAGCATTTATTGTCTTAGCTCAGTTAATTGACAGGACCAAAGGAAGAACAAAAATTTTGCCATATGTAGAGGCAGCTAGAATTAGGAAAGAAATTCTTGAACAGTGCACGGAAGCATATCAGCGTTTAATACGTTTACACGTTAATGATTATAGAGCAGTTTGGAGCTATACTTCAAAAAAGCTTGCACAGCAAGAAGACTTTATTCGTTTTGTTGAGCTGTTTGGTTTGGATTGTTCCCAACGACTTTTTCGGCGATACGTGAAAAAGCTGAAAGATGAACATTTAGCAAAGAGAGTCCAGGGCTATATGGACATGCTTCCTGAAATTTTGCAAGAAATGGTTCCTGATATTTCTTCTCTTCGAGACAGGTATGTACTGAGTACATCATTTGTGTATTTTAATTTCTTCAAATGGTTATTCCCCCCACCCTCTTCCTGTCCCCTTGGGGTCATCATGATTGAAGCTCGTATGTTATATTTCCAAAATTGTCAGAACACAAGAAGTCACTTTAACACTTTACATTGTAATACACAAATTTATATTATTATTTGTTGTCCTAACTTCATATGAATTTGGAAAATATTGTATTTAAGTCCATTTTTTGTTTAGTTAGTTACTTCTTTAAAAGACAGAATGCCAAAACCTGTGCTCTTCTGAAACACATTACTTTAACAAACATTATATAATGGTAAGAAATTCCTTCGATAACCAATATTGTGTTACAAGAAACATTTCTGGATTTATATTTGTATTTATATTTGTATTGTATATTGTATTTAAGTCCATTTTTTGTTTAGTTAGTTACTTCTTTAAAAGACAGAATGCCAAAACCTGTGCTCTTCTGAAACACATTACTTTAACAAACATTATATAATGGTAAGAAATTCCTTCGATAACCAATATTGTGTTACAAGAAACATTTCTGGATTTAGGTCTGACTGAGTGAGATTTGTAACATTTTTCATGTATATTGAAGAATTGTGTAGAGATGAAAACCCATAAATATACACGAGATTGTGACAATGGACTCATATCTGTGAAGTAATCATCTTTATTTTTAATATCGTGGAGCGGTGTGGGGGCTGATTGATCATCTCAAACAATTACATAAATCTGTAGCACAACATTGTAGATGCTAGAATTTATATGAAATCATGAATCATCTTGCGATTGCATGAATGAATATCTTTGGACTTGTAACAACAGATGACTGTACTCAATATCACACTATGTGATCTCCAGTTTTTCTGTGTTGTGAGTCAGCTCTTCCTGTCTGCTGAAGTAGCTGAGCCCAAGAATTTATTCTGAATGCGAGGGAACTTGGCCAAAAACCAACACTCGGTGCATGAAACTGATTTCATTCAAACCAACCACAATAAACACTGTGCTTCCATGTGAAATTAATTCTCACTATTTGCCTTCTTGGTTTTACTGGAGTTAACAGCTACATTCCAGGTTATTTGTTTATGAACAAATGCATATCTGCCTCACACAGTTCTGCTCTTTTGTGCTGATATATGCCTGGTTGAGAGCTTGTGATAATCAGGGACAGGTAATAGCTTGATGAATAGTGTAATAGTGCTGTAATCGGATAACCTACTGTCTTGTAGCACATTTCTTTTTATGTGCTACAAGTTTCCTGCAATGTCCAGTGACATTTTATGATGTGTAGATGGATACAGAAGTAATAGAAACTTCTTAACAAACACTGTCAGTAGAGCATTGAACCATGTTACAAATGTTGCACAGCTGCAATACATCATAGGATGGATGCCCACAATTTGTTAACTATTTCCACAGCAATTGTTCTATTTGCTATACCTAGTTCAGTACACAGTACTTAGTTATGTCAGTAATGGTAGAGAAGGCTCATTGTACAAAATAAACCACAGATGCTTCATATTGTCCACAGAAAGTAACAAAGTGGGACACTGAGTGCTATGGAAATTCATAAAATAATCCTTGAATAATGCTGAAGGTGTCTGTGGCACAAATGCCATCATGAAAATGAGCATAATTGTTTCTGATGTACAAGCTAGTTTTGATGTGTGCCATATATAAGCCCAACATGTTATTAAAAACAAAGTGAAGAATGACTGGACCATACTACTCTCTTCCAATCATCATTAGCTCATGATGTGTGGTGTTATCATCATTTTTGTCGAGCTATTTTGTTCTCGGTGGTGGTCATTAGTCTGGAGATGGCCACTTGCTCACATGTGTTCATTTTGTGTAAATTATTTTGCACTGTGATTACAAAAACAGGTTGTTTGAGATGCACTTAGACAGAAAGCAGAAGTGATTAGAAGTACACATAATCGGAGTGAGAGTGGTGTTCACTGAAGTTAATTAGAAAGTCCAAGAGAATCCTTTAATCAGAGCCTAATCATAAAAAATTATCAGAATATAGAATCACTACTATACACTGCTGAGGCTTCAACTGACTCCGTTCTTAGGCTGGCTCTGTTGTGGTGTCTTCTTGACGGTGATGCTGTGTGCATGTACTGTCAGGAAATGTGGCTTCAAGGGCTTCAAGACGGCCAAAGATTGTTAAGACCATCACATGGTTTACTGGCAACCTCGGGATGCATTCTGCTTTGTGTGGTATCAATATTATATGAAACCACATTCCTCCACCCTCAAAACTCCTCGCCATCACTGTATGTTGGTACTGGCAGAAATTACGGCATGGAGATCTCGGCACAGGTGCCAATTGATTTGCAGTGGATAACACTAAGAGTCACTACATAGCTTGGGAAAAATTAAATTGATATCCATTGACAGGGACTTCTGAAAACGTGCAAAGTGCTTGCTGGGCTTGAACTTTTTGCAAAAAGACCACGTAAACATGATAGAGCTTGCCATAATGATCACACTAGTGTCCCAGCAAGGACGTGCCTGCCAGTGGTGAGCTGTGAAACACTGAGGGCAAGATTTAACATCACTAGTTTGCTTCCTAGCACACTGATTCGTTTACATTTCAGCCCAGGCTGAGACACCGAGCTCCATGGCTGATGGGCTACAGGCACAACCTGTTTACTACTACTCTGTATTGCACAAGTAGGAACAGAATGAATACGGCTCTGTCATGTGAGTCCTGATGCTATGTTAATTCCAAAACCTGTTGCACATGAGGGTAGGGATACTTGAGAATTTGCATATGCAAGGATCCAACAGATTCTGACTGATAGCATCCCTAATCATGGCATCACTATAATAACGCCCAGACTCTCACTTAAATTTGCTATGATGCATAAGCCCTTGTAAGTCTGATAACCACTCCTTATGAGTTTGATTAGGTTGCCTATGCAACTGAAAGAATTTGTAACAAACAGCTGTCACATTAACCTGTTCATCATAGTACTCGTCTGGAGCAGCAATTTGTACATTGTACGGAACACTTTTAGGGCGAATGGTAGGAAAATGTTTGTAGGTGATATGATACTTAGTCACACCTACTGTCACAAGAAAATATGGTTGCTTGTCCCTACCTTCAGTATGATGTGCCTGCAGTTGAGTATTGAGCTGTACATGGTACTCAAACCATTCCTCTCGCATTGAATGAAAAGCACAAAATGGCTGTAGGGAAACAGGCACTGCTGGCTGTGGCAGTCCTGTGGGTGTTGGGAGATGGTGGTAGAGAGTTGGCTTACACGGTGAGTGTTTTTGTCACCATTTCTATTAAATTATTCAGCTGCTGCACCTGAAACTGAATAATCGGTGTTACTGACTTCTTGTGGAGGGCTAGTGATAAGCAACACATGAAAGCAAGAGAAATATGAGAAAATATGAAATAGTTAGACTCTGAAAGCACAAGAAAATGCAGTTAATTTTGCAGTTAGGTGCAGAGCCAGGGTCTGAAACAAGGACACAATAAAGAAATGGCAAGCATGGTAGTGGTGACAAATCTATAAGAAATAGATGCACAGACAGGTAAATATTGTTGCCAGGTGGTTGCAGAGTGAGAAGTAGAACCAGAAAACTTGTGGGTGGATACTTGTCGCAAGTGTTGAATCCATCAAGGTGTGTGCCGAGGATTAGGTGGGTGCTTAGAAAGCAGAAATGATTATAAATACATGTAGTTTGCTTGAGAGTGTGTTTACTTAACCTGATACAGCAAGTCTAAATGATCACAATTGCTGAGGCTTTGTTTGACTCCATTCATAGACTGCTAGTCAATTGGGTTAGCCTGAGTGTGGCATTGTCCTATACCGGAACAGTGGTGGCACTACATGCACGTACAGCTGGAGTTGTGTCTTCAAGACAGCCACAGATAGGAAGGTCATCACATGGTTTATTGCCAACCCGGTATGTGTTCTGCCTGGTGTGGTATTGATATTGTACAACACCAAAAGTCACTGACTTTTCTGTGATGTCACTTATTCACACTAACTCTCTTCTTCAGTTTTGTTGTCTCCTCTGTTAGTCTACATCTATTATGTTTGCCATGCCACGAGTGTAATGTCATCGCATCAGATAGTTTTTTGTTGCTGTACCAAATACATCAGCAATTTTCATTGCATTTTCTCCAGCGGTTGTAGAGATTTTCTATTTTTCCTGTTTGATCCTGGACAACTGCAGGAGTTAATATGCAGTAGTCCACCCAGTATATTCCTGATATAACTTGCTTCACTGCAGTAGTAAATGATTTGCAATGTATAAACTTCTAAGTGATGTTGCAGCACAAAGAAGCTACACTTCATAACAAAGACTTTCTGAATGGGGACCCCATCAGGAGCCGCATGAACCATGACCACCTCACCAGTATTAATAACAAAAGGAGTGTCAGCATTGGTCATTGAAGCAGAAATCTTTATTTCTGTTGCAAATCTATTTCAATCATCGTGTGTCTGTCATCAGTGCCAGTATAAAGCCCTGTGGACTCATAAATACAAGTAGCAAAATTGTATTGTACTTTTCAGACTGGTTATTTGTCATTATTTGTCTCCTTTGTTAGTCTACATTTATTATGTTTGCCATGCCACAAGTATGGTGTCACAGATCGGACAGTTTTATTGTTGCTATACCAAATACATCAGCAATTTTCTTTACATTTTCTCGAAGCAGTAGTAGAGATTTTCCATATTTTCTGTTTGATTGAGGCCAACTGCAGGGATGAGTATGCAATAGTCTGAAAAGTACTGTTCATTGATGTGTGCAGATATTGCAGTTTTACTGCTTGTACACTCCTGGAAATGGAAAAAAAGAACACATTGACACCGGTATGTCAGACCCACCATACTTGCTCCGGACACTGCGAGAGGGCTGTACAAGCAATGATCACACACACGGCACAGCGGACACACCAGGAACCGCGGTGTGGGCCGTCGAATGGCGCTAGCTGCGCAGCATTTGTGCACCACCGCCGTCAGTGTTGGCCAGTTTGCCGTGGCATACGGAGCTCCACCGCAGTCTTTAACACTGGTAGCATGCCGCGACAGCGTGCACGTGAACCGTATGTGCAGTTGACGGACTTTGAGCGAGGGCGTATAGTGGGCATGCGGGAGGCCGGGTGGACGTATCGCCGAATTGCTCAACACGTGGGGCGTGAGGTCTCCACAGTACATCGATGTTGTCGCCAGTGGTCTGCAGAAGGTGCATGTGCCCGTCGACCTGGGACCGGACCACAGCGATGCACGGATGCACGCCAAGACCGTAGGATCCTACGCAGTGCCATAGGGGACCGCACCGCCACTTCCCAGCAAATTAGGGACACTGTTGCTCCTGGGGTATCGGCGAGGACCATTCGCAACCGTCTCCATGAAGCTGGGCTACGGTCCCGCACACCGTTAGGCCGTCTCCCGCTCACGCCCCAACATCGTTGCAGCCCGCCTCCAGTGGTGTCGCGACAGGCGTGAATGGAGGGTCGAATGGAGATGTGTCGTCTTCAGCGATGAGAGTCGCTTCTGCCTTGGTGCCAATGATGGTCGTATGCGTGTTTGGCGCCGTGCAGGTGAGCGCCAGAATCAGGACTGCATACGACCGAGGCACACAGGGCCAACACCCGGCATCATGGTGTGGGGAGCGATGTCCTACACTGGCCGTACACCTCTGGTGATCGTCGAGGGGACACTGAATAGTGCACAGTACATCCAAACCGTCATCGAACCCATCGTTCTACCATTCCTAGACCGGCAAGGGAACTTGCTGTTCCAACAGGACAATGCACGTCCGCATGTATCCCGTGCCACCCAACGTGCTCTAGAAGGTGTAAGTCAACTACCCTGGCCAGCAAGATCTCCGGATATGTCCCCCCATTGAGCATGTTTGAGACTGGATGAAGCGTCGTCTCACGCGGTCTGCACGTCCAGCACGAACGCTGGTCCAACTGAGGCGCCAGGTGGAAATGGCATGGCAAGCCGTTCCACAGGACTACATCCAGCATCTCTACGATCGTCTCCATGGGAGAATAGCAGCCTGCATTGCTGGGAAAGGTGGATATACACTGTACTAGTGCCGACATTGTGCATGCTCTGTAGCCTGTGTCTATGTGCCTGTGGTTCTGTCAGTGTGATCATGTGATGTATCTAACCCCAAGAATGTGTCAATAAAGTTTCCCCTTCCTGGGACAATGAATTCACGGGGTTCTTATTTCAATTTCCAGGAGTGTATTTAAGAGACAACAGGGATTTAGTACTAGCACTCATGATGATCACACAGTGATTGAAATCAATTTGCAATAAAAATTAAGATTTCTACTTCAACAACCAATGCTGGTCCACTTTTTGTTATTAATAAAGGTTTTTTCGCTATTTTACTACCCATCTTATGTAGATGACTGCATTGACATAGAGTACATCCCTGGATTCATGCTTTTCATGGGCTGTTGCCTTAACCATTAGATTACCCAAGCAGACCTCTTAATCACATCAGCTCTAGCAGTGATAACATAAGGGTCATCACACACTTTAATTATCTCCATCAGCTGTGATACTCCTAAGAAATTGACAGCTAGCAGGTAGTTTCAAGAGTACAATATAGAATGCTTTAAAAATGCTTAACTGTTTAATTTGTGCAGGAATATCTCCTCCTCCTCCTCCTCCTCCTCCTCCTCCCATCCCCCTCTCTCTTCCTTCCCCCTCCTCCTCCCGTCCCTCCACTCCCCCCCTCTCCTCTCCCCACCCCCCTCCCCATCCCTAAATGCCCTCCCCTACCCTTCCCTTCTCAATCCTACTGTTTGTTGAACTGCAGAATTTCATTAGCAGTTGCATGTTCAGCAGAAGATTATTGAAGATGATGTCCTCACATGTATGAGTCTCAAGAGGTGAATATAGGGCCAGGCTATTACTATTGTAACTGGTATTAGCTCATTAATTAGAACTTCCAGGCTAAAATAGAAACTCGTCCTCCTGACGTTTCCTTGCCAACTGCGGACAACATCTTCTGAGGTGAGTGGTGGCACACCTCAGATTGTGTTGCCCGCAGTTGGCATTGAAACCTCTGGAGGAAGAATTTCTACTGTTCGACCATGTCCTCTTAGCTCGGAAGTTTTAATTGGCATTGGCATTGGCCGCGAAAGCCAACACGTTATGATTAGTAATAGCTTTTCAGTTTGCTTTGTGATTTGTACTGCAAATAACATTTTTGCAGATATCGATTTGCACTCAGAGTAGAAGGTTGTGGACCTGGTCATCTTCATGCCTGACATGAATCCTTAAAATGGTTTTGTTGCTCAGGAAGATCAAGTGGTATTGATTGCATCTTAGGTTGCTGGTAGTGTCAAGGATAATGTTGATAACATAGCCCATAGCGAATCATCAGATCCACCAAACAGTGATTGAGTTTAAGAACTTTTTCATTCACAGTCTAAACTTAGATAATAGCACTGTGCTGTTTTCCTGTTTGTAAGAGGCAGTGCCTTAGCTTACAGGCTCAAAAGTGTGTGTGTCACATGCTATGTGTTATATAATGTTTACCTGCTTTTTAAAATTTTATATGGCTTCATAAAAAAATACTACTTTGGAGTGTTATGGCTATCTCTGCACAAACTCATGTACTTCAGCACTCATTGACACTCAGCCTTGCCTAGAGTATGCAAGTCATTGATACATGTAAAGACTTGGCTATTCAGGTGAATAAAAATTTATAAATGTGCAGAAGCCTTATTATATTGGCTAAATAACATTTCATTCCATTGGTCAGCTTATAACGATAAGTCAGTGTGTACAAGTTGGACTCGCATGTCATTTTCTGTATTTCATTTGCTCTCCTGTAGTTTGTAGTAAATTAATTATTATTGATTCACCAGTTTTGTTCTTTTCACCTGCTACCAGTTTTGGCCTGTAAGAGCTCTCAGCCTGTATCAGAGACAGACCCAGTCATAACAAAGTCTGGGATACCATTAAAGTCAGATCCTCCAGAGAATCCTCCATAAGATTGCAGAAACATTGAATTAGTAGCATTTCGTTATGGCTGAGCAAACCAGTTGAATGCAAGCATGTGGGCAATAAAAGTATAAAATCATATGGTATAGGAAGTAAACAGTTTTTCAGAAGTTGACATCTTCAGAATTGAGAGAAGAGGGCTTAATGCTTTCTCATTGTCTACATTGTACATAGAGTGGCAGGTTCCCTAAATGCTTTGTCATTATCTACAGTGTACACAGAGTGGCAGGTTCCTGGCGATAGACATCTCTCAGTGAGCCTACAGTTAGTAGGCAAGAGTTATATCTTTCTCATTAGAAGTTAAAAAGCTGGCCTTTACATAAATCAGAATGTATCAATACATTGAGTGCTACCAAGTTCATTAACACAAAATTCGTGTTCAAACAAGAAGTATTCCATTTTGTGTATGTTGTTGGTGCTGTAGGAGTGTATTTACTGGAGGAACTTACTTTCAGTTGCTGCACGTTGTCATGACTTAACACAATCAGACAATATTTGTTAGTAATATTTTTCATAGGTTTGCAGCTGGATCATGTTGTCGTCCAGATGTCTGGACGACGAAATGATCTGACTGCAAACCCGTGAAGAATATCAGCAGTTATTACGACGGGAAAGTATACGAAATCAATATTTGTTAATGTGAAAACAATATAGATAGTATTTTCATTGGTTGAATAACACTGTATTGTAAAAGCCATTAGAGGAATGATGTTTACTCCTGATTTTTTTGTTAATGTACTTATGTAAATGTTATTTCTTTTTATTCTTTCCAGTTTTTAAAGTCATGTCATTCAGTGTATAAACATTGCTTGTTTCCATTTGTCACATTGTAGAGATTGGCCGGCTGTACAACTTCGTCTCAAAGAGCATCCAGATTTTAGCCAGTATTTTTATGAATGCCCAGACGATATTCCATGGACAGAATGTGACCTGACAGATGTGTCAGAAACACGGATTCCATTTGAAGTATTAGACACAAGTGAAGCAGAAACAGTCTTCAAGAACCATGTGAATGCATTGCAGCAAGAGCAGAAAAGATTAGAGTAAGTAACATGAACAGGCTTAATAAGGCTCAGATTCAAAGAAATCATAAGTGTGACAATAAACCATTTCTTGCAGACATGTGTTTCAGAGACTAGTTCTTTCCCTTTAATAATTTGTATTCATTTTTTTATGTGCTGCAGACTTCCAAAAAGGTATGTATGTGATAACATGATGAAATGCATTTTGATGTGTATTATTGCACCGGCCGCTGTGAGTCTTTTTGTGATACCGAAATGCTTGCATCTTTTGCTTTTAGAGATTAGAGTGAACTGTGCCCCCCTCCCCACCCCATTTGTTCACATTTATGCCTAGTAGAATAAAAAAAAGTGTGTTTCAGTGCATAGTTAAATCACTGCATTTTGTTGTTGTGATATGTGATATAATTTTAACGTCGTGCATTTTTACATTGCACTTGTATTTCCAGCAATTAAAAAGTTTATTTATCAGGCAGTTGATCTTTTTGCAAAAATTTGCCCTGTTAATTTTCAATCTGATTATTCATGAAAAACAGTTGTCAGCAAGATTTTAATTATATTGAAATGCTTTCCATAATAATCAGTATATACTGAAGAAAATAAAATAGGAACAGAAATTGTAGGTAAGAGGAGGAGGAGAAGCAATAGATGGTGATGGTTCTGATGATGTACAGGGTGGGCAAAATGAAACTGCAGGGAAAAAATATTTACATTAAGACTGATATGGGATTGACATTTGTTAACACCATAGAATCTGCTGCAAATAGCCACTGTTGACATTGACGCAGTGCTGTGCTTGATTTATCGAAGTGTAAGACTTCTGTAGCAGCTCTGCCTGAGGCGTAGCAGAAGTAGCATTTTCAGTGTTCTTCTGTAGCCCTTTCTGATGCAGATCCTTTTTGGTAATTTTTTGACATTATGATCTCTTAATTTCCACTTGCATGGATAAAAGGAGTTGATATTTCATCAGACTTTGTTCCAGGTTTTTCTCAACTCGAGCAGTGTTTTCCATTATTCAAATTCTTATTGGATAGTTACAGTTTTTATTCGCCACAGAACCTGTTTATCATGCCATTTTGCCACTAAGTTTTGCATTGCAGACTTTGTGGGAGGTTTTACCGAAACACCTCCAGTCATAAACTCTTGTGTGAAAAACAGATCTGTACATGTTCTCTGCGGACACACACTGTTTTATCATGAGCATCATTTTGTGTTGCATTCAACCAGTCACTAAACATGTCTGCTCCACTCACTCACTCACTCACTCACTCACTCCTGTATTCCTAGATTTTCATGAAGGTCCAAGCATGCAGAATGTGTTTTCAGATATGTAAGTGATTCAAAGGTTTCTTCAGTAATAGAACACATTATGTTGTTCTGAATGGCAAGTGTTCATCAGAGAGAATGGTATTGTCAAGAGAGTCATGAGATAGTCTAATAGTACAGCTTTTGTTTTCTATATACGTAAATGATCCAATGCATAGTATGAACAGTAATTTGTGACTGCTGGTGACACTGTAGTGGACAGGAAAGAGTTGTGTTGAGTGACTTTAGAATGGTGCTGGAGGATTTTGACATAATTTCTATTTGGTGTGATGAATGGCAGCTTGCTGTAATGTTAGAATACAATATTAGTGATGTGCTGCTCGGCACTTTCACATTGATTAAAGGTCTACACATAATGTTGCAAAGTTATACAAACTGAAATGAGTATGTAAGGCAGGTGGTAGGGAAGGCAAATGGTCAATTTTGGTAAATTGGGAAAATCCTGGGAAAGTGTAGCTTATCTACCAAGAAGATAACATATAGAACACTTGTGTGACTCATTTGTGAGTACTGCTAGTGTGTTTGGGACCTCCACCAGGTCAGGATAAAAGAAGATGTCGAAGCAATTTGGAGGTATGCTGTTAGGTTTGTTACTGAGAGATTCTGTCAGTTCACGAGTATTATAGAAATGGTCTCTGATCTCGGATGGGGATCCCTGGGTGAAGATGACGTTCTTCTTGTGAAAATACTATTGAGAAAACTTGGAGAACCTGTGCCTGACTGCAGAACAATCCTACTACTGCCAGTGTACATTTTGCGTAAGGACCACAAAGACAAGATGAGGAGGAAAAACTCAAAATTTATTTTTGGAAGAAGGTGTTAAAAAACATTTTCATAGTCAAAGAAGGTGGAATGAAAGTGAAAATTACACTAACATAAAGTTTCAGTTGTGTTAGAGATTTGTAGTAGTTGAAAAAATGTATTACTGTGTTCATAAATTTAGTGAAAACTATCTCTGAAAGCAAATTTAAACAGAATTCGTGAGGGGAAGTAGGTTTGTTTGATGTCATACATTTGCTAATGTGTTAAAAGTTTCCTTCCGCTGTGTATTTGTGTGTGGTTTGCCTGCTGAATTTCATTGTGTCTGTACACACAGTTTGGCCAATTGTAATAAACAGTAAGGGACCACTTACATTCCCCTTAATTTTTTTTAACAATGGAAAGAATGAAGATAACTACTCACCATTTAATTGTTTAGTTGAAGTAGTGGTAGCAGAGAAGATAACAAAACAAAACTTGGTACTTGTAACAGCTTTTGAACACTGACCTTCAGAACACACCAACCCACCTATTGTGAGAGGTTGTATCGGATGGAGATGGAGAGAGGAAAAAGGAAGAGGAAAAGAAGGGAGGATGATGGCTATGTAGAGAGGGAAAGTGAAGGAAAGGGTAGGAATATGGAAGTACCAAATTCGCTCTGATACAGACTGGGAAGGTTACATATGGTAGACAATGAAATAGGAAGTCATAATCGGCACCATGTGGAAGTATAAGTTAAAAGGGGGAGGGGGACAAGCAAGATAAACAGAGGAAGCTGGAAGCCATGGAGAGGACAGTATCAGTGTAAAAGTAGAAGATAGTTGAATCATATCAAAGGTACATGATGGGGAGCAGTGCCATCTGTCCTTTGCCCTAGTCTAAAAGTTGTATCTCTCTCTCTCTCTCTCTCTCTCTCTCTCTCTCTCTCTCTCTCTCTCTTTCTTTTTTCTTTTATGTTTCTGCATACACATGAATACCACCTCTCACTAGTGCAGTAAAGCTAACATTAAGTAAAACTCTATTGTATCTATAATAGCTGCTTTAATTATAGAGCACTTCCTGCATATGAGCATTGGACCTCAGTTTGATAATATTTTATTATAACATGATTTAATGTCTCTACACAGCCCCATTTTACTATTTTGCAAGATATTCCCAAAACAATATGGCCAGTTGTGATGCATTTTCTCTGAGCAGTACATATATGTGGGCATTTTCTCCAAGTGCTAAACATATTTACAATAAACTAATTTCATGCTACAGAATTATCCTTACAGTCCATTTTGTAAATGCTATTTTCATTATTGTTGCCAAACCCTCAAACAGTTTTTCAGTTATTTGTAGCCATCTCACATTTTTATTTCATACATAAATTTTTCGTTTTTACTTGCATCCCTTTCTATCAGGTTTTTACACAATATTTATTACTTGCAGTGATCATCTCTCTAGATCATTTATATTCTCTTTCTCTCCCTAAAGTTACCTTGCATTTCTAATTGATCCTTGCTGCATATATTTATGTCAGTTCAAAGCCTTTTGATTCCTCCAATCCCTCTCATTCAGAAAGATTGTCTTCCAAACACAAAATGCCTTATCACAGGCCACAGTGAACTACCTCTGATCCCTTGGTGAAGTACACCTATTGTAAAATCCTAATTTCTTACAGCACATCTCTCATTTGTTCTTTCTTTCCAACAGCTTCAAGAACATTACATACACCACATCCACAAGTTATCCAGTTTGAAGTCATCCTACTTCCACCTCTGAGTGCCACTGCTCTACAAATCCTATTACCCACCCCATCCCTACCAGCCACTTTTAGCGTGTAGACCTTGCCCTGCTGACCTCTGCTGTGTGCCTTGCCCCCCAGAAGCTCCTCTTCAACACCCACAGAACCGAAAGAAACCCACAATGCCATTGTTATCCAACCCTTATGAACCTTGAACCCTAAGGTGATTCAGTCCTTTCAAAAGATCTTCATTGTCAGGGTCTCACCGTAATTCAGTAATCCTGGACTGGTCAGTTAAACACTGTTTTGCTACAAACCCTTCTGACCAAAACTGACTGAAAATTAAAATAGAGCTTTTAACTCTCCCAGTTCATAACTATGACTGAGATCCTTCTCATTCCCACCCAAGCACCCTTTGTTTGCATTCCAGGAATTTATCATCTCCAAATCTGTCTTGCCTTTCTTTCATAGTCATTTCATCACAATAAACTTCTCAGCAGAATCAATGACAGCCATTCACTGTCGTAAAACAGACCCTCACTTGATCACCCTATCTGCATGTGAAGGCTCAGCCAATGTGATCTCAAAAAATAGTCTGGCAAAAGTTTTCCATCAAGTACTTGATTCTTCTGCCTGCAAGCTTTGCCAGATTGATACCATCACAAAGGCCCACCATCACCTCCAGGCACTACTCAAATCACTAGCCTCATCCCAAAACCTTTTTCCCAAATCCATCTCCCCCCTGTGGACTAACATCTTCTGCCTATTACACTTGCTTAATTACCTCCTTTTATCAGCTGGCTTCCTACTTCCCACTACTGACTCTCTCTCTTAATACATTATCATCTCCCATGACCATCGCCATTTTGCCATCAAATACTACATCTCCTAACAATGTGCCAATTCCAATTCCACCATCTCATTCCTGACACAGATAATGGAACTGTATCCTTATGTGCAACAACTTATCCTTTGAGGAAACAATATACAAACAGATGCAGCTTGGTCATGGGCACACTCATATACCAGCCTATTTGTGGTCCATGGAGGAGAATCCTTCCCAACCACCGAAGACCTTGAACCCCTTTAGGTTCACTGAAGATTTTTTCATTATGTGGATCCTGTGTCAAGACATGGTAACAATATCTCTTAACAGCTTAACACTGTTTCTCCTATGAGTTTCATCTTATTCTCTCTAGTACCATGTGTACCTCTTTTCATATGTTGACCACTATCCCTCTGATGATTCTAAAAACACCATGTCCATACTGTGTGTAAATCCTGTAGGCTTCAGTCTTGATATCTGCAGCATTGCACGTAATTTATGTAAAACCAAGTGTGCTTTGATGGTGGGGGAACTATATCCTTATCTACAAGTACTTATCCTTTGAGGAAACAATATGCAAACAAACGTGTGAGTATCATGATGGAAGATGATAATTTTTCACACTGTATTATATGCTGTAAAATGGTGTTGTATGCACCTGTGGTTATAGGAGCCAGTAGTCTGCCCAGTGTGCTGTAAGTCCTTCAGAATTTTCATTATTCATCTCATCTCATGATACCTCAAACTGGCTCATGTTCCAGTTGTCTTAAGATTGTGTGTCAGTGGTATTTTGCCTGTATAACTGGGCAAAGCTGACTAGTTACCTGGCCAAGGCAGAAGCACCATTATGTTTACACTTGATAATCAGGAACAGTAGACAGTAATAGTGTACAGTCCAGTTATCTTGTGAGTGAAGTGTTGTCACACTAAACATCTGAATTAGCCACAACGTGAAGTGTCCATTTAGAACAAGAACAGAAACCAGACATATATCTCACCTGGGCTGCTCATGATGCCTTGCTTGCAGTATATGTAAAAATATCTCCCCCCACTGATGTTATTTTCCACATCTGTTGCAGTTTCAGTCACAGATGATAATGCCAAATCCTTGTTTGAATCGATGAAACTGATTTTGTTATATTTTCAGTGTCAAAGTATCTCCCCTGGAGACGTTATCACACACTTTTTTGGCATGATACATGGCCTTTCTAGTCTCATAATGTCACAGCAGTAAAACCTAATGTTGCAATGTCAAAATAAAACAAACCATGTGGTCAATTGGTTTTTGGCAAGTAATACTGAGGGCCTTGGTTTGATTCCCAGTGACAACCTAAAAGATTTTCCGTGGTGGAATGTTCTGGAATGAGGCCAACTGAAAAGTTGAATGAATATAAAATCAGCAAAATTGATGTACTAAGTGCTGAAGTTGTGTTCTTCTGAAAGGCTTGCACCAGGCTGGATGGCACACAAAGTATATTTATTAGTAGCAAAAGCATCAGCCATTATTTTCTGTCAGGCAAGAATGGGATAATTGACGCATTCAACTACTGGTAATTCCTTGCAAAATTCTGGACAAGTTCTATAGAATTAAGGTCTAGATCAGACCCAGATAACCTTTGCTGACCTGCAGGCCTGATTCAGATACTTACTTAAGCTTGTGGGCTGCCTTGTTACACACAACAGCAATTCTCCCAGTGCATAAAGTCAAAATTATAGCATCCATGACCTCAACGTTTTTTGGGTAACACCGATATAAGTTGGGGCCCATTTCTTGGCGTGTGACGCCAAGAGATTATGCCTCAGCACATGTTTTTGAGAGTACAGTCATTTATTGTTTACCCAGAATATCTTCCACATGCCGGATTCAAACCAATCGTGGAACGAATTTAACTCATGGGCTGCCGATTCCCCACCCATGGTCTAAATGATGATATGGCAGTAGGAGGAGAACTATTGTCTTGCTGACTTTTGTCAGTGCATTAATTAATACCAAAAGTATGGTTTTCCTTGTCTCTATGCATTTTTAATTTTTTCCTGTCAGTTTCCACATGCAGTTTTTCTGTTTTAGTCATAGAGGAGAAGTGAACATGAAACAGAACTCTGCATTCTCAACACTGAGATGATGCCCAACGGTATTACTTGACAGTACTTCTCACACACTGTCACTTTGCTACATTAATTCACATTTTAATGCGTTGTTCCTCTAAGTAAACCAGTGACTAAATTCTAATGCTTCATTTTGTCATAAAAAATAATGAAGTATATTGACAAAAAAACAAATTTTGTGGTTTATAGACATTATGGAAGATCTGTAGGAGTTGGGAGAAACATACAGTGACATAGAGAACAAACAGACATGAATTCAGGAAAAGGTGAAAGAAGTTAAAGGTTTCCAAAAGAAAACACACAAGAAGGGGGGGGGGGACATTGGTAGAAGGGAACAACAAAGAGCAAGAATTAAGTAATATTGGGAAGCAAAAAATAAAAATAAAGGAAAAGAATATCATGTCATAAATCAGCTTATTCACATGATCCTGAATTAGCTAAATTCTAATAATAATAATAATAATAATAATAATAATAATAATAGAGTGTTAATATAGTAGGAAAGTTCTGGTAGAATGTAAATAATTTTAGAACTAAGGGGGACCACTCACTGAATAACAGAAGCATTGAGTCATTAAACACACACACACACACACACACACACACACACACACACACACACACACACACACACGAGAGAGAGAGAGAGAGAGAGAGAGAGAGAGAGAGAGATATTCCTAGCTTATGGAATCAATCTTTTCTTGAGCTGGAGTGGGATGGGGGTATGTTGGGTGGGGCAGGTAGACAGTGAGAGACATGGGAGGCAGGATCAGGGTTCGAGGAGAGTAGCTAGTGGCTCAAAAGAAGGCAGCTGGTACACTGGCTAGGAATGCAGGAGTGAGGGATGGCAGATGAACAAGCTAGCATATGATGCACAGATGCTAGTGCTAGTGGGGAACAAAACATGATGTGAATTGGGAGTGTGTGCCATGTGTGTGCTTCTCCTTTGAGGGGGAGTTATATAAACAAATTGGCAGCACTACCATGGCAACTTCCTATGCAAATCTTTTTATGGGCCATCTGCAGGAAGCCTTCCTAGCCACCCAAATCCTTTGTCTGATTCAGGTTCAGTGATAATATCTTCATGGTCTGGACTCGGGGCCAAGAAACCCTATCCCCATTCCTCCACAACATCAACACCTTTTCTCCCATCTGCTTCTGCTGGTCCTCCTCTACCTAATATGCCACCTTTCTGGATACTGACCTCCTCCTCTCTGATGCCTCCTTCCACGTGTCTGCCCATATTAAATCCACTAACAAACAGTGCTTGTATTTCAACAGCTGTCATCGCTTCCACACACAAAAATCTCTTCCATATAGCATGGCCACCCATGGATGGCATAGCTGCAGTAATGAGAATCCCTTTGCAAAGTATGGTGAATGTCTCATGAGGACCTTCACAGAAAAGCCCCATATCTGAAACCTAGCCCACAGACATATTTCTTGTGCCATATCCTCACATACCTCTAATCCTCCCAGCACCCCCAAGAATCAGCTACAAAGGACACACCCCCTCCCCCCTCCACCTGCCTCATTAAAAAACAAATCAATCAATCACCTAGCATCACCCTTGACAGCAACAGCTGAACCATATCTTTTACCGGGCCTTTGATTACCTATCGTCATATCCTGAACTAAAGGACATCTTACCAAAGATCCTTCCCACCCCTCTTAATGTGCTACTTCATCACCCACCCAACCTACACAATTTTCTAGTCCATCCCTATGCCATTCCCAATCTCAGTCACTTGCCACAGGGATCATATCCCCATGGAAGAACCAAGTGCAAGACTTGCTCATGTCATATACCAAATAAGCTGCAATCACTTCACAGATTTTATGTCAGTATGACAAAGAATCAGCTGTCCATTAGAATAAGTGGCTATGGCCAAACTGTGGCCAAGGACAAAGTTAACCAACCAGTGACACAACATGCAGTTGAGCACAACGTACTTGCTTTCAATTACCGCTTCACAAAATGCACCATCTGGATCCTTATCGCTGTCACCAGCTTTTCTGAACTACAGGTATGGGAGTTAGCTTTGCAACATATCCTTTGCTCCCACAGCACTCTGCGCATCGATGTCAGGTATCCCACTGTCACCACACCCTCCACCAACTGTTTCCCCTTCCTCTGTCCTATTAACACCTCCCAGTTCACATTTGTATTGCACTGTTATCATGTGCCACTCCCTATTTGCTCCAGCACCCATGCTTCACATGTCTAGCCCATACACCTGCCTTTCCTCCCTCCTGTGTTCTTAGCCAGCAAACTGGCTGCCTCCCTTCAAGCCACTAGCTACCTACTGCAACCCCTCTTCCTACCTCCCACCTCTCTGCCCACCCCAACTGTGACCTTACCCTGACTGCCAAGCTGCAATCTCGACATTGTGTTCCAGCCAGCATCGTGTGTGTGTGTGTGTGTGTGTGTGTGTGTGTGTGTGTGTGTGTGTGTGTGTGTGTGTGTCACACTTATCTATATCATCAGTGAAATATTTACTGTGTGCATTCTACTTACTCTGCTTTTATGTGGCCATCTAAATCCTGCTCCACTCACCATTGCCTCCTTCCTTCCATAATTAGCACAATTTAGACTTACTGAACTTTTACTTTGCAGTTGCTTGCTCCTTCCATTGTCTTCTCTGTCAGCATTGTCATGTGTTTCTCATTTTAATTTTCAATAAAATTAATGATTTTAACAGCAAATTTTCACTGTGTCCCACAAAGGTCTTTCTGCAATCACTCTTTGTGATCACTTTCCTTATTTGCACTGTGAGGTAACATTGTGCACAAAAGTTGAATTTCTGTCTTGCAGGATGAATGAAATGGCATAGTGTTGTAAGTCACTGGACTCGCTCTGGTAGAAGTGGGGTTCAAATCCTCTTCCTGGCATTTTGATTCAGGTTCTTGTGGTATCCATAATTGCTCCATTGAAGAAGATGCTTCTGATTGCCTTTACCACCATTGTCCTAACAAAGTTTGTTCTCCGGCACTAATAACACCTTTGTCAACAGTATGTTAAATCATGAGCTTCAAGGCCTGATCGTGGTGTTTTTTATACTCTCAGTGTGCTGCCAAAGGTGAAAGTTATGTTACATCGTACCATATGAGGATCAAACCTAGACCATAAATTGCAGTTTCAAACTTATCCTTTAGCAAGTCAAAGAAGATAGACTGAAAGTGGGCAATGGTAGACAAAATTTGTTGACTGTTTAGTGAATTGATCAATAACAATTTATAAATTAGATTATTTAGTGAAAGGAGGTATGGATGGGAAGCTTGTAGCAAAAAGTGTAGATATTATTTTGGTACAATAAGAGCTTATGGAAGCAGAGGAAAGAACTATAATTGCTTCTGATGAAATGATATGTATTAGTGGGCTGAAGTAGAAAGCACTTAAAGAAACTTGAAGGAATGACAGATCAAATCTCTCATAGTAAGCAGCTTTAATGATTTTGTTGGTGGTGTAAATTAGATTTGTCATATTGCCCAAGCTAGTATTTGCAAATAAAAAATTTTGGCACTTTAGAGAAGAACTCATGAAGAACTGAAACTGATTTTTCGCATGGTTGGTTTGTTCATTGCTCATAACGCATCTTGACTAATAACAATGAAAAAGAGAGAATTGAGAGAATGATTTGACTTTTGCATTAACACCATTTTGTTTATGAATAATAAAAATTGTACATCTACAGGCAATCTATGTACTAATATTTAATTTAATCCCACATAATTTTTGAGCCAGAATTATAGAATGATTGCACCAATTTCCAGGCATTTCAAGAAATCTTGTGCTATGTGCTTA